>NC_133017.1:8907044-9226287 GCF_048564905.1 Vicugna pacos
TGCTGTCGACTTTACATTCAGTGTCCTAAATGCTGTCCTCTGAAACTCCAACGTGATTAAGTTCTTATTTTTTTTAGAGGAAGCAATAACAAAAACAAAATAAAAATCTAAGAAAGTAATTGTAAGATGCCGCTATAGAATGGGGGAAAAGGAGAGGGAGCCGGGAACCACAGAGAAGCTTGAGATGAGCAGGGCTTGGGGTGTGTCCGTTTATTTTCTTTCTTTCTTTTTTTGAATTTTCACTTAATTTTATTTTGTTTTGGAGTTCTACTGAGTGGTCTTCAGGCAAGTTCCTTTTATATCTTAAAATAACATGAGGGTGTTAGGAGAGAATTCAACAGCCTAGGGGGTCTCAATAAATACAGCACATAGTTCGCATAACTTTAGGGAGTACTTTCTGAATTTAGGGGTTATCCCTCTGGGTGAATGAAGGAAAATTTACACTCACTTGGGGGTCACTTTTGAATACATGGAGTTCAAACCTTCTCAGTTCCTCAGCCTTTGTTCCTCTTTTCCTGGGTTTAGAGGCCACCTGTACCGCAGGGCACAACTGCCACTCTTATTGCCCATAATCGCCATCTCCAGCCTGCAGAAGAAGGCTCCGTGGAAGGAAGAAGAGTAGGGCTCGAAGCACCACCGGGCGGGGTGGTGCTAGGGTGGTGGGGTGTGCGCGCCACCGCTGTCGTGTCACTTGCATGCAGCACATGCCCGTGTTTACATCCCTCGTGGAGCTGTTGGCAGCAGCCAAATGGCAGCACTGTGGCGACACTAAGGCACAGAATTTAGGAGACGAGTCTCTCCATCAGGCCGGCTCCAGGCGGTCAGGAGAGAAGGAGGAGGGGCGGGGACATCGCACACACGTGGCCTGACCACCTACCAGGCCTCACGGAACTCACGCCTCTTCTGCAGAGAGCCACAGGCGCGGCGCGGGGCCTCGCTCCAGGTTTGGGGGAGGCCGGGGCGGGTGGCAGGCGCAGTGGCAGCGCGGGGCTTGTAAACAGATCCGGCCGCACGTGACCTTATGAGCTACTTGCTCCAGGGGCGCCTATTGCCTTTCCTGCCAGCAGAGCCACAAGAGAGCGCGACACTCTGAGCGCGGAGCAGCGGGCAAGGGAGCGGGCAGAGCCGCCGGAGGGCTAGGATGGCCGAAGGCGCCAGCGAGGCTGAGTGGTCGGGGGCCTGGCGCGGCTCAGCCGGCCGGTGAGTCCCCTGGCAGGCAGGGCCGGTGGCGCCTTCCCCGCGGCCTGGCTCCGGAGCCACCATGACGTTGGCCCTCGAGGAGACGCTCGAGTCCGACTGGGTGACCGTGAGGCCGTATGTGCTGGAGGAGCAAGAGAAGCACAGGTTTGTTTCCATTGTCCCCAGGAACAAGATTGAGGCTAAGTTTGCCATAAGCTGCTACAACCAGCCGGCCCAGAGGCAGAGCAGCACCCAGGATCAGGCGGGTGTGCGAGGGGGCGCCGAGCCTGGCGCACCCACGTCCGACAGGACCCGCAGGCCGGGCAGCCCAGTGGGCAGTGGTCAGCCAGAGGCCACTGCCTCGGTGACTCCAGGCAGGAGCCCTGGGCCCTGGAGGCTCCCGGCCTGGGCAGAGGGCAGCTCCCCTCGGAGCGTGTGCAGCCTTCCAGGATGCCCGCTGCCATGGAGTTTGGGAGAAAAGAAGGTGGAGAGTCCTCTCCAGAGTCCAGTGAGTGCCAAGTCCAGCCCGGTCCGCAGTGCATCCGAAGGCAGAGGTGGGGCGGGGGCCAGCCGCGACGGCGCACAAGGAGGCCCAGGTGTCCTCAGTGCGGGTAGTGAGCGCTTGGGTGACCATCACCGAGGAGACTGAGATGCTAGAAATGGTGAGGGAGGGCGGGGCGGACCGGGCATCGCTGGGCTTTTGGTAGCGGAGCAGCTGCCGCGTGCCGCGGAGCTCGAGTCCCCAGCGAGGAGCTGGGCTGGGCGCTTCTTCCAGGATCTGCACGCAGCGCACCAGCACCCCAGCTCCGTGCGCTCGCAGCTAGAGCCGTGCCTGCCGGTATTCCCCGAGGGGCTCTGGGGCATGTGGACAGTGCTGTTCAGGGGCGCCCCAGAGATGACTGAGCAGGAGGTCCGCATCCTGTGTTACCAGCTCCAGATCTCCCCGGGCCACGGGCTGGACACCTCCGGCTGGTAGATCCTCTCCCAGGCGCTCTTCACAGAGACCCGTGACCTGGAAGGGTATTTTGAAAGCCGTAGCGAACTGCGGCAGAAGGGCTACGAAGAAGAGCTTCAGCGGGCCAGGAAGCGCACCCAGGAGGTAAGGACCTAATCTGGGCTCCAGTCTTAGCTTGTGGTTACTCACTGCCAAAGGCTGGAGCCTCGGCCCAGGCTGCGCCCTTTTGGGACACTTGTTTTTCTAGACAAGGGAAAAGGAAGTCCTGTTTATTTTCAATTTCTTGTCCGCTAGATGGTGTAGTTCTGTGAAAACCGTTCTGGGTAATTCGATAGGGATCGCATTAAATCCGTAGATTGCCTTGGGCAGCCTGGCTGTTTGAACACAATTCTTCCGATGCAAGAACATGGGATGTCTTTCCATTTCTCTAAGTCCTCTTTAATTTCCTGAGTCAGGGTTTTGTAGGTCTCCTCATAGAAGCCTTTCACTTTCTGGGTCAGATTTATTCCTGAGTATTTTATTTTGGGGATGCGGATTTAAAAGCGATTAGTACTTTCGTGTAAAGAAATGCCACTGATTTCTGTATATTGTTGTATTCTGCTACCTTGACGAATTCTTTTGTCAGCTCTAGCTGTTTTTTATGTGGAGCCTTTAGGGTTTTCTATATATAGTATCATGTCCTTCAGATATAATGACAGTTTTACCTCTTCTTTTTGCAATTTGGATCCCTTTTATTTCCTTTTCTTGTCCTGTCGCTCTACTGGGATTGCCAATACTGTATTGAATAGAAGTGGTGAGAGTGGGCATCCTTGTCTTGTTCCAGATTTCAGCAGACAGGCTTTCAGCTTTTCTTGTAGAGTATGATGCTGGTTGTAGGTTTGCCATAAATAGCTTTGATGATGTTGGTGTATGTTCCCTCTATGTGCACCTTGGTAAGACCGAAGACTCGGTGTGGTCAGGGGGCTGGGAGGATGGTAGTGGTAGTAGCAGCAGCAGGAGGAGGGGGGCTGTCCCTTGGGAGCCATTTATTTGCTCCCATTTCCCCCACAGCCTGATCTGGGGGTGGTCTCTGCTGCTCCAGGTTGACTGGATCCAGGTCTTTAGGTGGGTTGTCTCCCAGGAGGCTGGCACAGTGCGGTCAGGGGCGAGGGCAGTGGTGGTGGTGGGAGTGAGGCTGCCTTGTGTAAGCCCTTGCATTGATTCCATCTCCCTGGCCGCCTGGCCTGGGGGCTGCCTCTGTTGCCCCAATTTCGCTGGAGGCATGTCATCAGGTCAGCCTGCTCCTGAGAGGCCGGCTTGGTGCGATCAGTGTGCTGGGGCGGGGACAGAGACAGCGACAGCGACAGTGACAGCGACAGTGACAGTGGGAAATGGGAGCAAATCCCAACTCTAGCATGGGGAAGTCCCAATCCTACAGTTGCTGCTGCCGCCCCCGCAGCCCCCTGACCACACCCCTGCTGCCTCCCAGGAGCAAGCTGACAGGGAGAAATTGTTTGTAAGAAGCTGGCACAGCAGAATTGCCCCCAGGCCAGGCAGCCAGGCAGCGTGGGAGATCAGAGCAAGTGCACTGGCTCTCCCAGGGCTGACCCCTGCTCTGCCGCCACCACTGCCATGGCTGCTGCTGCCTGCTGTCCATCCCGGGCCGGGCTGCACCCTCCCTCCTGGCAGCGCCATCAACCACCCAGGTCCCACTGATAAACGCTGTGCAGCCCGGGACCACCCTGACCCATCGGCTCAGAGGCAGCACTAGGCATGGGGCGGTGGTTGCGGGGGAGTGGAGGTGGTGAGGGGTGGGGGGGTTGGGGGTGGGGGAAGGCGCCCGGGCAGGAATTGGAACAACCTCTAGCCCTGCCTGCCCAGGCTCCGGAGCCTGGGACACAGGGCTGTGTGCCCACATACTGCCCGGGATCACTGTCTGTCGGCTGTTGCAATGGTGATCGGAGCCCGGATGGCCCCGCCCCTGCGAAGTGAGGGGTGAGAGGGTCAGGTGGGTTAGGGGTGCACTCTGGGTGTGGTGGGATCCCGCGGTGAGGGAGGGGACAGGCTGAGGGGTTAAGGGTCACTGGGAGTGGAAGTGATCCAGCTGTGGGGTGAGTGAGCTCGGCTCGGCATGAAGGCCGCTTGGAGTGGGGGTCCTGGCTGAGGGGTGAGGGGGTAATTGCGCGGTGAAGGGTGAAGGGACTATCTCTGAATGTTGGGGGGGCCTGGGGTGAGGCATGAGGGGCAGCTTGGTTTGCGGGGGCTTTAGCTTAGGACCTAGTGAGGTGCAGTGTGGGGGCGGGGACTTCTGTGTGAGGAGAAGGAGCCTTGTGTTGGGGGTGCGATCAATCGGGGATCAGGCCTGGTAGGGGGTTGGAAGGCAGTGACTGGGTCGAGGACGGCGAGCGGGGGGGGGGGGTGGCTGGGGGTGTGGCCTGGCTCGGGGCCTACGGTGGTTCTAGTTAAGTGACGGGACCCTGTGGACTCTAGTTAAGGGTGGGGGCCTTGGGGTTGGGGACCCGGCCGGCCTGGTCCACGAGGTTGGCCGGCCCCAGCGCCCCAGCGCCCCAGCGCCCGGCTCCAGTCGCAGAGTCCCTACTGCAGGAGCCCCAGCCACATGTCAGCTCTGCGGGCGGGAGGTGGGGGGAGGGGCGCGCCCAGAGCGCGGGGAAGCTGGGCGGGAGCCGGGTGCTCCTGGGCCGGCTCCGGGAGGAGGAACGCGGCCTGGGGTCTGGGCCGCCGCCGCTTGCCGTCGCCCCTGCTGCCATCCCCGAGCAGGTAAGGGGGCGCTGGTGGGGGCGCGCAGGTCGGGGAGTCTGCGGGTGAGGCCTGGGCTGTGCAGTTGAGGAGTCGCACAGGGAGGGGTGCAGAGGTGAGGTCCAGGCTGCGCTTCCCGTTTGGGCCCTGAGGCGGGTTCTGGGCCGCTGCCCTGGTTGGGGTGCCTCCCCAGATTAGTAATCACTGAATCCTGCGTCTTTCTCTGCTGCAGCTCATATGCATGTTTGGGAAAGTGGCTGAATTATTATGGCTGAATAATATTCGTGTGTGTGTGTGTGTGTGTATGAGTCACATTTGTTATCCATTCATCCACTGATGGACACTTAGGTCGTTTTCATATCTTGGCTCAATAATACTGCAATGAACATGGGGTGCAGTTATCTGTTCATAGCGTTTTTATGTGGAGTTGCTGGATTCCAGTACCAGAATTCTGTGTGACTTAGTGGATTTTCAGTCATTTCAGAATTTATTTTTAAACTGCTGTGAATTGCAGCTTTTTTTAATTGAAATACACTCAACTCCCAAATGACTATTTAACGTCTAAACTGATCCTAGTTAGAAGCACATTGTTTGTATTAATAAATGTTGACAAACTTTCATTTTTCTAAGGGTTCTTGTAAGGTCACATTTATCAAGTTCCCTTATGAAACTTGATAAATTCATGGAAACTGCTGATTATATATTTTTTACCTTGAGCATTTTTCTTTCATTCTAAAGTTGCTTTTGTCTGCCTATTCATCAGAATAACATTGCTTACTTTAAATTTATTTGTTGTGAAAACAATACCTTTTATTCTAAGTAAACACTCATATCTTATCAGACTTTTTATATTTATGTTTTTATAGTCACCTTTGTATTTTTGTTTCTTCATTTAACTCAAGATATACAGAACCATTTGTACATTATTGATTTGATGAGACAAGAGTTCACTTGCTGGTAGCTATGGCTCTGTCATATGGTGCTGTGTGAGTTTTATTTCAGTCTCCTTAAGAGAGGAGGAGCTGTTGATCAAGGTTATAAAGACAGCTGGCTGAAGCAGAGGAATTATTCTTGAATTAAGGACACTAAAACAGCCTAGATTTATGTGTCTCATACCATGTCCTGCAGAAGCAACAGGAAAATCCACAGTAGAATGCTTTTCACTACAAACCTTGGCTGAACCAATGAGCTAATTACCCTCTGCTTTGGACTTTGTAGACATGGCCCTAGAGATACCATTCACACAGATCTTGAGGCTGAGCAGCTGATTATTTGCTATTTCAGATGACTGGTAATTATTTCCAAGAAATTAGACTCAGTAAGAGGAAAAAACATAATTGCTTTTCCAGCAATTTCTCCTCATGATCAACAAAAAAACAGAGTAAATAAATGTCTATATCTTGTTGGAAACTTTTAGTCTCCCATGGTGTTTTTATCTTTCAATTTTTTTCTAGCTTATCTTTAGAAAAATTTTCATTGTGTATGACATTTTGGTACCAATATAAGTAGTTATTAGTTATTATTTAAGATTTCTTCTTTTTCAATTTTGATACAGTATTCATTATTAAAATTAGCCTCATTCTACATCAAAGTGTTAATAGAATATATCATGTGGCCTCAGAGGCACATCAACTAGGTATCCACTGGCCTGAATTGATTGTGGGTGATTTATAATTAGGCTACTGACTTCTTGGGAATGAATGACAAAGAACCTTATGAATGCCAGGTTATTTATCTCATAATCTTCTTTATAGTTAGCTCTGGTGATCCCACTAAGTATACTGAAATTCTGGTAAGACATAGAAATTACTTAGAAAGGAAAGTCTTTTATAAAATACAAATACATATTTTAACACCTTATCTGTATAATAAAACTCAAGTTTTATTTATGATGCCAATGTCTTTCATAAAAATTAAAGAATAATCTTTTTCATTTTTTCAAAAAATAAAAAATGTGTATTTTTTTCTTTCAGCATGTGGAGAAACTCTACAAGAATCCAATGGCAACCTTTCCTCCACAGGATTTTCCAGTGGCTACTCTTCTTATACATACTGCATCTGGAGAGTTTCTGTGACCCCAGGGGAGAAGGTAGTTTATCCCATCAAGAGTTCTCTTTAGTTTTGTATAAGCAAAGGTTCATCATTTTTTCAATTATAACTTATTTAAAAAAAATCTTCTTTGGTTCATCAAATAGCAGACTAAGTAACTCAGAAAACTTAAATAAATGGAAATTACTCAAACTCCAAGAATTTTTTAAAAGATGTAATTTTAAAAGAAATGTTAAATAGCCTAAAGGGTTGAAATAATACAAACTATGTTTTCAGACACAATGAAATTAAGTTAGAAATCAGTGTCAGAAAGGTAACTAGAAAAATCTCACATATTTTAACATTTAAAAATATACATCAGATATCCAATTTAGTCAAGAAGAAGTTATAATGAAAATTAGAAATTATTTTCAGTTCTAACAAAAATACTGAGAATACCAAGCCTGGAAGATACACATAAAGCAGTATTTAGAAGGAAATTCATAAGCTTAACTGCTCACATTAGGAAATAAGATATACCCTAAACTAAACAAGTAAACATCCTCATAAAGGGGCTAGAAAAAGAGCAATGAAATAAATAGAAAAGTACATAAAGGAAGAAGTAATAAATAAAAATTAAAAACATGCAACATGGCACAAAATATAAAGAAAGTTGGTATTTTGAAACAACTTAGATAAAAAGAGAAATGGATGAAAAGAGATTAAGGAAGAAAACAGAAAAGCACAATTACCTAATATTTAGAATAAAAAGATTATTATAACCATAGATGCTTTAGACACCAATATAAGAACAAAGAATATTTTGAACATTATGCCAGTAACTTAAAAATATAAACGAAATGGCAAATTACTACAAAATATTACCAAGTTCTTACTCAAGAACAAATAAAAAGCCTGAATGCTTCTGTAAGCACTAAAGAAATCAAATTACTATTTGGTTGAATTATTAGTCAGTTTTTTCAATAATGAATATTCAGGCTCAGATGGCTTAATCAGTGAGTTCTATCCAACAATCAAATAAGAAATAAGTATAATCTTACATAAAATCTTACAGGAAATTTTTAAAAAAGAATACACTTGCTTATTTATATATGTAGCAAAACTTTGATAGTCATCCTGATGACAAGGACCGTATAAGAAAGGAAAATTTTAACCCAGACTAACCACTGAATATATGTGTAAAATCCTTTCCAAATTACCAAACCAAATGCAGGTATATATATGCATCTGTCTATAAATATATAAATAATATGTAAAATGTATTATGTATATTTCAAGTACAGATATAAATGCATCAAAATGTGTATATATGTATTATACATTATTTATGTGTTTGTGTGTATATATATATGCACCATTAGATGTATCTCAACTAAATCAAGAAAACAATCTATTAATGATTTAACAACAACAAACCCTGAGCAAACTAGGAATAGAAGAATACTTTCTTAATCATATAAAAAGAATCAAAAATTAGTACAAATACCATTATTATTGGGGAAATACTTAAATTATTTATTTGACATAGGTAAAAAAACAAGTATAACTACCACTCTCCTTCCTTTTTTTTTTTTTATAATGTTTTCGTGGATATAATAGCACCTTAAGGCAAGAAAATGAGATTATACACATAAGGATTAAAAAGGAAGACATAAAATTACCTCTATTATATTGTTTGTTTGATTAGTTATAGAATTTAAAATTATTAGGAAACAAATTTATCAATTTCTGGGTTCTGTCTTGAATGCTAACCTTAAAAGTCTCCCCTGACTGAGATTGTCTTGATGTTAATCTTTGGTTTTTAACTAATTGTTAAATGATTTTTTACCTTTGGCAAATTCATCTGGAATGACTCAAATACACTTTGACTTTTGGAGGGAATGCAAATGCAGCTAAAGAAGGTTTGATCTCTCGATAATTGAATGTTGTTGTTATTACTGTGGGTATGGAGCTGTCCAGGATGTTGCAACAGTTACAATGAAAACTAAATGAAACTACTGTGTAACATCAATAGATTTTACACATAAAAATTTACAACTGGCTTATAATACATTAATGCATATGTAATTCTTTATATAGTTATTTTTAGTTTAAGAATTATGAGTCTACATTGTAATAGTTATAGGTGCTGATCAATTTCCATTTAGATTCTTTGAACAAACCCCTGAAAATATAACATGAAAATCATTTTAAAAAGTACTGAAGAGAAAGATATAAAGGATGATAAAGTTTCAGAGAAAGTTTAAAACTATACATAATTTTTGAAAATAAAGACTTATAGAATATAGAAAGCTTTGGAACAAGATTAATCAAGTTAAATCAGCTTGTAAGAGCAAGATAATATATGAGAAAATTTCTCTTACCTAATTGCAGTACCCGTACCATTAGCCTTCAAAGTTCAACACTTTTCTTGTACATAGGATTACTAATAAAATGATATTTTCTAAAGTGTTGCAATGGGGAAGAAATAAACAAATCCCTTAACTTTCTATCATATTTCTTAACTGTGTACAATGAGGGGCAAATAAATTGTATTATTGTAAGTGGCCAATCAACAATATTAACTGATTTTTCATTCTTATATTTTCATTATTTTCTTTCTTTAATATCTTCTCTTTTTTAGTTCATTGACATATATTTGATTTACAATTTTATATTAGTTTCAGGTATACAGCATAGGGATTCAGTATTTTTACAGATTATACTCCATTAAAAACTATTGCAAGATAATAAGTGTAATTCTCAGTGCTGTACAATCTTATCTTTTTACTTATTTATTTTCTACATAGGAGTTTGTATTTCTTAATCCCATATCCTATTTTGCCCCTTCTCCCTTCTCTTTCTCCTTTGGTAACCACAAGTTTGTTTTCTATATCTGTGAATCTCCTTCTGTTTTATGTATACATTTGTTTGTATTATTTTTTTTAGATTCCACACGTAAGTGATTTTATACAGTATTTGTCTTTCTCTGTCTGATTTCATTTCAATAAACATAATATTTTCTAGGTCCATCCATGTTGCTGCAAATGATGGAATTTCATTCTTTTTTCATGTCTGAGTAATACCCGTGTATGTGTATCACATCTTTATCCACTCATCTGTCGATTGGAACTTGGGTTGCTTCTGTATTTTGGCTATTGTAAGTAATGCTGCTATGAACATTGGGGTGTATGTATCCTTTCAAATTAATTTTTTTTTTCATTTCTTCCCAGATATATACCCAAGAATGAAGTTATTGGATCATATGTTAGTCCTGTTTTTAGTGTTTTAAGGAACTTCCATATTGTCTTCCATAGTGGCTGCACCAATTTGCATTCCCACCAACAGTGTACAAGGGTTCCCTTTTCTCCACATTCTCGCCAACATTTGTTATTTGTAGACTTTTTGGTGATAGCCATTCTGACAGGTGTAAGGTGATATCTCATGTGTTTGATTTGTATTTCTCTAATAATTAGTGATGTTGAGCATCTTTTCATGCACCTGTTAGCCATCTGTGTGTCTTTTTTTGGAAAAATGTTAGTCTTCTGCCCATTTTTCAATTGAATGTTTCTAGTATTGAGTTGTAAGAGCTGTTTACACATTTTGGATATTAACTCCTTGTCATCCATGTCATGTGCAAACATATTCTCCAATTCAGTAGCTTGTCTTTTTGTTTTGTCAGTGGTTTCCTTTCCTGTGTGAAATCTTTTAAGCTTAATTAGGTCCCTTTTGTTTATTTTTGCTTTTATTTCTTTTGCCTTAGGAGACAGATCTCCCCAAAATTGCTACTATTTATGTCAAAGAGTGCTCTGCCTATGTTCTCTTTGAGGAGTTTTACAGTTTCAGGTCTTTCATTTATGTCTTTAATATATTTTGAGTTTATTTTTGTACATGGTGTGAGGAACTGTTATAATTGCATCCTTTTCCATGTAGCTGTCCAGTTTTCTCAGCACCATTTATTTAAAAGGCTATCTTTTCTCCATTGTATATTCTTACCTCCTTTGTTTTAGATTAATCGTCCATAACGTAAGTGTGTGTGTTTATTTCCAGGCCCTCCATTCTGTTCCATTGTTCTACACATCTGTTTCTGTGCCAATACCACTTCGGATTACTGTAGCTTTGCGGTATAGTCTAAAGTCTGGAAGTGTGATATCTTTAGCTTTCTTCTTTTTTTCTCAGATTTCTTTGGCAATTTGAGGTCTTTTCACGTTCTATGTAATTTTAGGACTTTTTTTCTAGTTCTGTGAAAAATATCATGGATATTTTGATACAGATTGCATTAAATCTGTAGATTTAATAGGTCTTTTTTACTTCTTCTTTTGCAAGTTTAACTCATTAATTTCAAGTATCATTTCTTTTCCAATACAAACATGTAAAGCTGTAAGTTTTCTTCTAAGGACTGCTCTATCTGAATTTCACCAGCTTGACACAGTGTTTTTGTTATTTTTAAATTCTAATTATCTTCTTCATCTTTTATAATTTCTTCTAAGCCTACATATTTTTCAGTGACATAATTTTTATTTGCAAAAATATGTTGCTTTCCCAATCTTTCTTTTTTATTAATTTCTCCTTTAGTCACTTTTTTGGACAGAAACTATAGTCTGTATCATGTCAGTCTTTGAAGTAACTTGAGGCTGGCAGTATAACCTTAGAATTGACCAGTATTCATTAAAAAAAAATCCTTGCTTTTAAATGTGTCTTGTACAATGGCTGGGTGCAAAGTTTTCTATATATGCCTTAGTCTTTTTAATTGTGCTGTTTATATATTCTCTATAGTGCTGTTTTTGACTGCTTCATCTATCAAATAGTAGAAAGGTATGTTATTAACATTAAATATTATTTGCCACTGTTTGGTAGACTAATTGCTGTTCATAGTTTTAAAATAGTTTTACACTATATTATTATATATTGTGTACATATTTGTTTATAATATTTCATTTTCCCAACAAATTAGACTATTATCATTCTATAGTGTATCTCTATCTCTAGTCATGGTTTAGGTTAAAACTTTTTTCTGATATTAATAGATTATACTTTTTTGATTAATATTTCTGCCTGTATATCTTTATCTTCTTTAAACATTTGACCATTTGAGATTTTGTGTCTCATGTGTGTCCCTTTTAGATACCAAATACTTTGCTTTTATTTTTTATTGAATTCATGATTGCTAGTTTTGTCTTTAACTAAATTGCTTTTTGGAGTTACATCTGATTACTGATGTATTACTGCATCTTATTTACATTCTATATGTCCCGCTTGGTTTCTTTTGTTCTGTGTTTTGCCTTCTAATGTATTGAATTATGTTTTCTTTTCCCTCATTTCATTTTTTTTCCCCTCTACTGGTTTGAAAACTTTAAGTGTGTATTCTATTTTTTGGTACCTCTTTCTACTAGCTTACTCTAAGCATGGAGTCACATATAATTAACATCTTTACATTCCTACCAAACCATAAAAAGATTCTAAAAAAAGATGATGATTCACATGCCTTCATCTTATATGATATTGTTTTGTTTTGTTTTCAAGCTTGTTTTCTCTCTGAGACAAATGAAATGCTATTATTGTTTTTTGCACTTAACTGTATGCAGATATTTATGTAACATTTTTATTGTGATAAAAACATACAAAATTGCTATCTTAACCATTGTTTAATACACAATTCAGCCATGTTAAATACATGCACACTTTGTGAAACAGATGTCTAGAACTTTTTCATCTTGCAAAACTGAAACTCTATTCATTAAACAACTCTCCATTTTCCCCTTCCTTAGTTCCTGGTAACCACCATTTTCTTTCTGTTTTTTATGAATTGGCTACTTTAGAAACCTTATATAGGTGGGGTGACATAGTGGTTGTCTTTTTCTAAGTGGCTTATCTTCTGTGTATAATGGCCGAAAGGCTTATCCGTGGTGTAGCGTGCATAAATTCTTGGGGATTGTTGGATCATTTGGCAGTTCTATTTTTAGTTTTTGAGGAACATTCATGCTGTTTTCTGTAGTGGCTACACAATTCTAGAATCTTTCCAGCAATGCACATGGGGTCCAGTTTCTCCACATCTTTTATGGTCACCGTTGTAGTGGGTGGGAAGTGATACCTCCTTGTGGCTTTAATCTGCATTTCTCTAATGATTAGTGATATTGATCATTTAAAAAAATATGATTGTTGGCTATTTGTACGCCATCTTTGGAGAAATGTTTATTCAAGTTTTTTGCTCATTTTTAATTGGATTATTTTATTTTAGTGTTATGGGAGTTCTTTATATATTCTGGCTATTAACCCCCTATGAGACATAAAATTGGCAGATATTATCTCCTTCTCTATAGTTACCTTTTGACAGCACTGATTGTTTCCTTTGCTTCACAAAAGTTCTTTACCTTGATGTAGTACTAATGATCTAATGATTTTTCGCTTTTTTTAATTTTGCTTTTGAGGGAGTATCCAAGAAATCATTGCCATATCCAATGAAGCTTCTCCCCTATGTTTCCTCCTAGTCATTTTAGAGTTTTAAGTATTATGCTTAGGTCTTTAATCCATTGTCAAGTTAATTTTTGTCTATGGCTTAAGATGAGTCTAACTTCATTTTCTTGTATGTAGATATATTTTTCCCAACAACATTTGTTGAAGATATACCAAATATTTTTATTTAGTATTCCTTCTTGTATCTCAGACTTCCATCAAAGCTCATTTTATCCTGAATATAGTCTATATTTTAGATTAGATTTTTATCTTAGCTTGTTTTGGTGGTATTTTTCCTGTTTGAAATTTGGATTTTTTTTATTAAAGTATAGTTTATGTACAATATTGTATTAGTTTCAGGTGTACAACATAGTGATTTAATATTTATATATGTTGTACTTCATTTAAAGTTTTTTTTCACCTGAATTCATGATAATATGGTTTCATTGGCTATATATTCAATTTGTAAAACATCAAAATCTGCAGAAATAGTTCTTTTTGAAGTATTTCTTAATGCAGAATCCTGGAAATTCAAGCTACCAAAACTGACTTAATAAGCATGAGATGTTTCATAAGTTAATAACAGTATGAAGTAAGTTGACAAAAAGTTATTTGAAGTCATGCTGCTTGCAGGTGATTTCTCAAGGAATCCTTTTCAAACTGTAAAAATTCAGATACTTCCCACATAACAAAAATGTATTTCAAGTGTATTTTAGATTTTATTTATTTTATTTTACTTCTTTTTGAGGGAGAGGTAATTAGGTTTATTTATTTATTTATTTATTTACTTCAGTGGCGGTACCAGGAATTGAACCCAGGATGTTGTGTATGCCAAGCACACATTCTACCACTGAACTATACCTGCCCTCTCAAGTGCATTTTAAAACAATGTGTAGCCTCTTTGTTTACTTTATAAAACTGGTAAAATTCTGATAGGCATACTGCATACAACTCATGTGAAAAAAATATTAAATCCTTCTCATACAAATATAAACACACAGATGCTATATATATATAATCAAATCAAATCATGTTCTATAATTTATAAATTTGCAAGTGTTTTGATTTGGTAATTTGAGAGTAGTTCAGTGTTATAAAATCTGTTAATTTGAAAATAATAATATCACAATAAAAAAAACCTTAAAGTTTTCTATAAATGCTGTTAATGCTGGAATTCAGTATGTATATTTAATAATAATTTGATGAATTAAGTCTAGAAGATGAATTAGGACTAGATAACCTGATGAATTAAGACTAGATTTAGACAATAAATAGAAGAAACTAATCTTTATTGAGTTTTTTACATTATACAAGATGCTGTACCAAATTTCTCTAATCTATTCACCCCCAGCTGAGTTTAATATTACAATTACATACATTTTATAGATGAAGAAAATTGAACTTAAGAAAGAATTGAGTAATCTGCCTAACATCACACAGATTTCATTTGGCAGAGCTAATCATCACATTTGTTTAGTTATGAAGAATATGTTATTTCCTCCTCAAAAATTTAAAAGAAGCAATTAGAAAACAGGACTAGAGGTGATCAAATAAAAACAAATATATTTAAATCTAGTAGATTTTAGAGAACTGAAGACTTTGGAACTAAAACAGATCAATTGACTGTGTTGTAAGACTTGTAATAACTTGTCAATTTTTCCAAAGTTAATGTAGAGTTTTAATTAATTCCAAATAAATTTCCAATAGATTTTTGTTCTGTACCCAGACCAAATATTTCTAGAGTTTATTTCTAAAATAAAAGGATTGGAAATAACCAAGGCAAGTTTGAAAGTAATTAATAAAAGAGAGTGAATTGCATGGTAAGATAGTAGAAAAACATTATGAAGTTTCACTAATTCAAATTCTATGATAATGTCAAAATAGACTTCTCGATTAGTAGAACAATCTAAAAAGGAGAAAATTATGTCCAAGGGAATGAAAGACTTTAATCATATAAGAAATCATCTACAGACATGATTTTTCAAATAAATTGTGAAAATAATTTTTCAACAAATAGTAATGAAATCATTTAAAATATTTTTGAAAAAATAAAGCTTCTACTTCATACTGCATATTTTTTCTAAAGAAAATATAAGTGATTTGTGTCTTGGGTACATAAGCTGAGAATAAAATGTAAAATAATTTTTCAGAATTACTTACATAAAATCTCATAAAATGCAAATACACATGTAAAAAGTCAAAATGAGTAATATAGCACAAATGAATGAGAAAACTTTGGTATTAATCATGTATAAATAGCTGCTGTAAATTAATAAAGATTGACATATAAAAATGACTAAGGAAGCAGAATATTTATTGAAGTATCAGTGCAAATAGATATTTAATCAATATATGAACTTGTTTACTCTCATTCTTTATCAAAGAAATGCTATTTGAACCAACAACAGTGTGTTGTATTTCACCTATCAAATTAGCAAAGAAGGAATAGAATGATACCAAATGATTGTGAGGGTGCACAGCTTCTGGAAGTAAACACTGAAATATCTTTTCTGAAGAACTTTGTTGACCTGTGTCACATTTTGCAAAACATGCCTGCACTTTATCCTAGAAATTTATCCTACAGTGATTATCTGGGTATGTGCAAAGATAGTTATTTATGATAATGAAAAATTAAAAATAAAATAAACTTTGAAAGCCGAAAGAAAATGTTGATTTTTTAAGGATTAAATACTCTATTTTACAAAAACATACATAATGGCCAGTGTAAAAGTAAAATGTTTATTTGATAATTTTCTTATCAAATTATGTTTATAAAGAAGGAATAAAACATGGTATAAAATAGGACTGTTGCTAAATTTATCTCTCTGAAGATAATCACATGAGTTATTATCGAAACATATCATGGTGCCTTTGTTACAAACATTTTTTTTAAAGATTATTTCCTGTAACTAGAGGACTGTTTTCAAACTATTGGTAAATTTAATAAACAGGTTAAAAATCACAGGCATGAAAAGATCTAATTTTTAAATTACATATGTTAGAGGCAAAATTATGAAAGGACATATACCAACACAATGGTTATTTCTCCCTGGTGGATTTACAAATAGGCTTTTATTTCTTCTTCCTTTTATATTCTACAATAAACATATACTATGTTATCCAGGAAAAATATTTTTTAAGAAGAAGTATTGTTGCACAACAGTGTAAATTTATTTAATGCTATAGAACCGTGTACTTAAGATGGTTAAAATGTTAAATTGTATGTTCTGTTTTAACTACAGTTAAAAAAATAAGACTGTCAATGTACAGACATGTCTTCTTATAACTGAGCCTCAAAAGATACAGACAGAGTCCTGTCCAGTCTCAGACTGTCTTGGATGCTGCTGGGAGCAGTCTAGAATGTGCCTCTGAGAAAGTAGTCATGTTGAGCTTATGAAAGCACACAATATCGATTTTTCCACTCCTTAGAACTGACTGCCTTTTAACAAGGGCATATTGCTTATGTTGTGAATAGAGTTAGCTCTATTTTTTTCCTACGTAGCCCCAGTGAAAAGATATCAATTGACCACTTTCATGCTGTGAAAACTTTCTTTTCACAGAATCTGATGATTTACACATATGGGGTCAATTCACAAGAGAATATTTATATTGCCAAAGGCCCTGCTTAACTTTAACAGTTACTTTGTAGAAAAATCTTTTATTTCATTAAAATATATGCATCTTTCTGGTGTGTGAAAGAAATCTTTGCCATCAAGAATCTTACTAACATATAGCAAGGGCAAGGCCTAGTAATATAGTAGGCAAACTGAAAATTAACTGAAGAAAGCAAGATATATCTTGTCATGGACTTGCAGAGATAACAGGGCTCAGATCTTACTGGGCGATCCAAGCATGACTGAAGAAAGGGTAGCATTTAATTTAGACCTTGAGAGATGTGAAGAGTTTCCAAAAACAGAGAAGGGGAAAGTGGAATCTCAGGTAGAATGATGTGCACTCTGAAGAGAGGAATCCTCAGACTGGAGCCTTTGTCAGGACACGACAGCAGGAGTCGGGATGAGTGCTATGAAGACTCGGACACAGTGAAAGTGAGGCAGCCAAAGGGAGGTCCCAACCTAGAACCTGATGCACAGGCTCAGAAATGTACACTGAGTTGGACTTAAAGCCACCAACATCATAATGGGACCCCAACTTTAGTGGGATTAAAATGATGATAGAGTGGAGGATGAATTGGAGAAGGGCATGACTGAAAACCTAAGCACAGCTTGTGAAGCTGCTGCGTTCATTCAAAGAAGCACAGAGGACATGGCCAGTGAGAAAGAGGGCGTCTCGGGGGCACCGCAGAGTACCTGTGGAAACTGGCAACTGGTTAGAGATAGGGGCGGAGTGGGGATTAAAGAAAGGCAGGTAGAAAAAAATGTCCCTATGAATAGTTGGCAATGACAAATCAAAATTTCAAAATCCAGATATTAATATATAAGTTAAAGCTGAAAAATTATTTTCATAACCTAATCCAGCTTCCAGTTTTCACCTGTCAAATAATGAATCTCTGATGGAATTAAGATCTACCTGAGTCACACAACTAGTCTATTATAAAGCAATCGCTCAACTCGAGGCCAAAGTTTGCCTGTCCATTCTTCTTTAGATTTTAAATTAAGAATATCTTACTTTAATATGTTGATTTTTCTTTGGAAATATAAAATTAATGTTTTTATGTTTCCCAGCATAGTTGGATTAAGTAAATTGGATTAATATTTTTATTCATTTTATAACTGTTCAGGATAATAATATATGAGAATCTTAACAATGTATTTAGGTTACCTTAGTGTTTTTCTACACATTATCCAATTACATTTTTCTGACTTAACCCTGCCCAGATCAGCCTGAAATAATCATCTCCATTTTATAGCAAGAAAATTCACTCAAACTCAGAAAGTAACTAGCAAACTGAGAAGCTAGAACTTGAACCCAGGCTTTCTGACTCCCAGTCACAAACAGCTTCTAGTTGTAGAAAAAGATGTAGATTTTCCCTTTAGTATGATACAATCCAGTGCTGAACCAAACCTTCATTATCAATTATTCCAGAAGTTGTAAATCTTTCTGGAGAGGGCATACAGGAAATATTTTGGCTTTGCCACTAATACAGTTTGTTCAGATACTCAATTCTACTGTTGTATCACAAAAGCAGTCACAGACAGTATGTAAAGGAATGTGTCCAACAAAACATTCTTTACAAAAACTGGCTGCAGGCTGGATTCCACCCATGGGGTAGAGTTTACTGATCCCTGATCTCGCCTGTACTCTGACTTCTGAGAAGAAAACTGTTGACTCCCTAGAGAGTTTATTAGACTTGTCCAAACTACTTCTGGCTGGAGCCCAGAAATCTATTTTATTTTACTGCTTTTGATTCTAATGTCTCTTTCTAAAGAGCTATTTAATAATATCAGTCTAATTGACAAGATTTGTATCTTCCCCATTCTCAGCACTATAATGTATAAATTACTATTCTAATTGGTCTTTTGATGGTGTTCATGAAATTAGTTTAGGTAGTCAGTGATGACTTAATTATGCTAACAAAGTTCACTGACTACATCTTTCTCTGGAGGCTTCCAGACATCTGGTCCCTTGACTGTTGATCTGCCTTTCTTCAAGATTCTTCACTCTGCAGGATTGTAACACAAAGTCTTTAATAAGCAAAATCCACAGCAATTGTATCAATTTAACTTTGCAGAATAGCGACCAAGACTCATAACAGAGCAGAGGAAATTTTAGAATTCTTTGTAACTCCCTCAATCCCATGTTCCAAGGGAACTATGATTAATTTTCAGTTGATAAATGGTAAATTGACACTTACCATAAGACATAAAACATTTATAAAATTGTGCTATGTAGTTTTTATTTCATCATTTTTTTGAAACAAGATGCAACAGATTTACATAAAATAGTATAATAGAAAACCAGATATTTTCCAAGTGCTTTTAATTTGTAATTCAAGTATGGATTCTGCTAGTAACCTTAGTCAAAGGCCAACATTTTTCTTCTCCCTAAGATTTGATTTTAGGAAACCTATCTTTATTACATTTTCTACTTCTAAAGGACTGTTTTATATTAAAGTAGGCCAGTTTTGGTCTTTCGCAGTGCTTGGAGTTTAAAATAGAAGATTAAAAACAAGATAGGAAACTGTGCTGTTTAGGTTTACACCCCTCTTCCAACTGTGTGTGTGTGTTTTGGTGTGTTCCAAGCTTCAAATATCAACTATTTGTTAGCAATGCAACCGCATTGTTTCAATTTTGAATAAATTTTGATGATACACATCCCTCCAGTTTAGCTGTTTTTTCCCCTCATTCAGAAAGAGGTTGAAACTCTTTGCATACTATTATTTAAAAAAATCTTTAAATCTCAGAGGGAAACCACAAATGAGCCTTGAGGTCTACTGTTTGTGTCTATGTTCTAGTTTTGCCATCTCTGTTATAATAAATGAGTTCCCACATGATAATGTGGAGTTGAAACCCTAGTGGTCACTATAGGGAGACTACAAATGCAGACTGAAACTTAATACCAGACAGTGGTCGTATTCCTTATTTGTAGCAGACTTAAAGCAAGTACAAAGTTAAGGGGGAAACCAGAAATTATTTGCCAGTTACATCCAAAGAATAACTTGATGTTGCATTGGTACTCAGAGATAGAGGAGCAAACATATCGAGAACATCAGGAAAATAGAAGCCATGTGTTTTCATAATCAAGTACTGAGGATTATTGGAAAATACAGAAAAAAAGAAAGATGAGTCTTTTGCCTTTGATATTTTGGAAATTTTGTACACTTTTAGAATATTTGAAATGATAAAATCAGGTGAAGGAAAAGAAAAATGAAGGAAAAAGAAAAATGTGAACAATCCAGACAGATAAATGAAAAGTTTTATTAAACCAAATCAAATTATGCCATACCTACTGTATTGCATTTAAGAAAGCATGTCTCTATTCTCACATTTTTAATAGACTTCACCCTTTTGTAATCAAGAAAGTACATGCTTAAAGAAACTGATAAATGTTGAATTTAATGGTGAACGGCTAACACCATTATAAAGTACAAGTGAATCTCATTATAGCTAGACAAATTCTTATTTTTATTGGGAATTAAAACCAATGTTGGTATACAATTTCATCAATGATAATTGTGGTACTGAGATATAAGATGCCATGAGAAATACTGTTATGCTGTATTTTCATTTCAGGAAGTAAGCTAGTTAAGGATTGATTTGCCTTTCTGTTACTATTTACATTTCTGTTAAATACTGCGCTCAAGAAATGGGAGAAGTATATGTTTTCTAACACCAAAATGGTAGTTACTTTTAGGAAACATGGGTTCAAGATTGATTACGTATGTATTTTTTTTTTTTTTGCTTTTTTTCATTCCTTGAGAATCCTCTAAAATTCAGATTTTTATATGGTCACAAAGGGATTCTTTAAATAGTGTTACAAACTGTAGTTTTATATTAGAAGTATTTCAAATTCTCATAAACTGTTGCTTTTGGCCAAAGTCCATTTCTGTTTCTAGAGTAAAGAACAGGTTCACTATATACCTTAAGCATCTTGGATATTTTAAGCAGAATAGAGTTAGAAATAATTTTTTGAATACAAAAATATTTTCTGAATGAATTTTACCTCATTAGATACATGCATTTCTTAGTTTGGCTCTATTTTTGGTGTAATTAAGAAAAAAAAGTTGATTACTTGAAAAGTTGAGTCTTTTTGTAAAGCAGTAAGAAAATTGCCTTTTCTAACATTCTTGAATTATTTTAAAAAGCATTATTTCAAAACAAAGTACAGAATAAAGGCTTATGTACAAGATCTTTTAACTTCAAAGGTCTTTAAATATATATTCTTGGATCTAGAAAAACATAGTGACATCTGTTTTTGATGACAGTTACAGGGACAAATTTGAATTCTAGAGCTCTATTTAAAACATTTCAACATATGCAATGATAATGATCTTCAAAGATGGCACATGGTGGTTATTTTTAGTATGATTAAACATGTCTGAAATAAATTATTGAAAAGTAGAAAGTCATGGCAAAATCAGAAGTTTTCATGGTTTAATATTTAAGAAAATTCAAAACAAGCCATTTGAATAAAGATTTCTGTCTATTTCATAATTATGCAAATATGCAAATTAACTTTACAGAAACTTTGGTTTCATTGCTAAAATAATTTAGTTTGCTTATTGACATTGTGCTTCTGTTTTGTTAAACATTCACGTAAATGAGAAAATGGGATTTTTGAGGTGTTTTTTAAGAAGAAATTATAGAGAGATAATAATACAGGAAGAAAATAAAAAGAATTTGCTGTGAATCCCATTTTCACAGTAGTCCCGGGTTCCTAGCCTCTAGGAATCAAATCACCCATGTGCAGTTACGGTCATTTTTAATCTGTGTGTTTATTTGCTCCATTTTGAAGATCGTTTTAAATTTTACTGCAGTGGACCTGTACGAAAGTAGCTTGTGCTGGTGTGACTACATGGGTGCTGGAGAAAACCCCTCTCCTTGCTAAGAGATGATTCGCCCCCTCTGTGGCTGTGCATATGGTCTGTCCTGTCTGAAGGCAGTTCTTTCAAGAGTCATCTCAGAGTTTACAATGTATGAGACTAACATTTTCATTTGTATTATACCTTTTTCCAACCACAGCAAAAATACAGATGGATAAATAGATGATTGATTTAAAGTAGCTTAAAGTATGAGATGGTGCTTCTGTCTGAACATACTGGTTTAGAATAGCTTTCACATGCATTAAGCTTTTAGTGACCACTCATCACATGTCTCTGTGTTTTTAATTTAAAAATCAGTTTTAATGAGAAAACCAGATAAATTGTGCGTGTGTATGTGTGTGTGTGTGTGTGTGTGTGTTTTGTTTGCTAAGACACTAGAGCATGAGCTGTTAGGAACACATTTGGTCACTGGCTTCCTAAACCAAAGATGTTGGCTCTTACTGAAGATGTCACAGTGTTGCAGGTTTTTGTGGCTGAGAAACTGTAGTTTGTGTCATAAGTTATAGCTCAGATTTGGTGCTTACAAAAGTCTGCTGCCAACATGTAACCACAGACTACACCATTAGCTTGTGTGAGGCACTTTACTGTTGCCCTCAGTTTTACTTAAAGGTGAGAGCGGCTGTGAGTGTCTGAGCATCTACTCTATTGAATTTTTCTTTTGAGATTGTATCCTTTCCTTTATTTTTGAAGTAGCTTTGCTCAATTATGTCTATGTGTCATACAGATATTTTTTCTTAACATCTAAAACCTGCTGAATGGACACTGTTGTATTAAAGGTGACAGCAGTCTTAAGTCCAAGAGATCTCTAGAAATGCTTAAAAATAAGGAAAAATAAGGATCTGATCTAATTGATAAGTCAGGTCAAGGAAAATACTGTCTTGAACATTGTATCTTAGCCTAGCTGAAGCCATTTGTAATATATGTATGTATGTTCCAAAGAAAACATTTCATTAAACTCTTTTGGTCATGTCAGGGTGATGTGTTTTGGTAATGGTCATGGCTCTAGTACTGGGGGTAGAGATAGGAACCAAATCATGTTTTATGTATTTAATTTGTAGCTAAGCAGAAAGCAGTTAGAATATAGAGTCACATTTAGTAGCTAAGCAGAAAGCAGTTAGAATATAGAGTCACATTTAGGAGGCTCTCTTTATTCTTTTATTTCTTTTAGATAGATTCTGTGGGGACAGATTGCCTGAAGCTCTTACCTCTGCAGACAGCAGAATGTGGGCTGAGCTTCACAGCAGCAGTAACTGGGTGGGACAGGGGTTTGCAGCTGCCTGCATAGGCAGGTCACACTGAGTTTTACAGGTGACTTCCCCTTAGATCTCTTAACAGAAGTGTCCTTTCTCTCAGTTTCATTAGAATGATCTTATTTTAATTATGAAGTTTCCTAACCTGTATTATAATGTTTATCAGGATGATTTTCATAAAAATCCCTGGTAAATTTAAATCCCAAGAACAGCCTGTTTTCTGGTACCAGTAATGTTGTAACATAAATGTACTCATCCAGGAAGTGTGGGGGAAAACTCATCAGGGATGTGTCAGAAACGGCAACAAATGGTACAAGAGTTCTTAGACTTCGGCTGTGTTTTCATGGTAGTAGTAATATATGAAGAAATAGCCACTTCCCTTTACTGAGCTGGTGTGTGTTTGATGCCTGTACTGCTGAAGTACCTATACTACTAGAAACTGCACAGTTCTGGGGCTTTGTCTAAATGAGAGCACAGGCATTCAAGAAGAATTTCCTAGATGGTTCACTCTATACGTCTTTAAAACAATAAACTGGCATCATGCTTCCTGGCTTTAAAAACAGCTCCCTTCTTTCCAGGTAATGTGTGGAGAAGACCCTTCTTGCTCCTGCCTCTGCCCGGATAATTTATTTTATCTAAATTAAGATAATTTAAAAGACAGAAGATTTCTTCTTCCCTTAGACTTTTAAGAGAACAGAGGCATTTGTTTTCGAGATTAACTGGGTGGCAGTGAAGAGGCTGGTTTGGATGGAGCCAGTGATGTTGAGCACAAGGCCTGCTCAGGGCCAGAGGCCCAGGGAGTTCTGTGCAGCAACTTCACCTGAGGTTGAAAGACCAAAAGAAGCAGTTCAGGGAGTCACAGAACAAACTCACACAGAAGAAATTTACAGAATTTCTGAAAGTTTTTTAAAAGTAAACCAAAAAATGCTTGTTTTTGTAAAGATGTGAATTAACAGTGGTTACTCCTCTGCTGACTATTACCTATTGTTTATAGTTGAGTGGTTAGGCTGTTTTGTTTGTTTGTTTGGGGTTTTGTTTTTGCCAACTAAATATTTACAACCAGCCAACCTTGATGTTTCTAACCTGGTCTGTAGGTACTCAGCTACAGGCATGGAACTAAAATGTTACCTTAGAAGAAAATGAAAATGCATGTCTGGGTTTATTTACTTGTTTCTTTTGGCTTTCCTCAGCTGTTTGTGGAGGTGAGATACATAAAAATGAAGGAAGATTCATTCTTCTAACTAGCCTGATGACTACAGGCTCAAGAAAGAACGTGTATGGAAAACAGCAGTGACAGAAGGCTGCTATGTCAGGCCGACCTTTCAGGCCTTTGAGGTAAAGTCCCTCAGGCAGCCTTCCCAGGGCACATCCTCCATAAATGACTGTACATTTAAGGGGAACCTCATTAAAGAAACAAAGAACTAGAGAAGCAGCTTTTTAATCAGCGAAGACGCAACGGATTGCCTATAAAATGTAACATTAAGAGTGAGGAGGGATTTTTTTCTTCTTTCCTCTTACTGCAGACATTTTCAAGAAGATTAAAGTGAATTTACATTATCTGTGCTTGTTGAATTAGAATGTTTGAAGCCCTGACAACAGTTTCTTTTACCAAATGCCCAGGCTTGTTTCACAAAGGATACTTGAAGGGTCCATTAAATAAGAAAACTTTTATTTCTCTTCTAAACTAAGAGGTGAAAAGGTAGATTGTCCTTTGTTGTTGTTGTTAGGGGAAATCCATTTTTCATTTTTTATCATTAAGCAGGAAATTGTTTATATCAGAAATAGAGATTTAAATATTCTTAGGAGCTTTTGACTTCATCAAAAATATTTATTGAGAAAGAGCTCAGCACCAACATTGCATTATTAGGTGAGGGCAGAATAAACCAAAGGCCAGTCAGAGGCCTGTGTCCAGTCCTCTTCCAGGGTTCATCTGTGGAAGCTCCAGCTCCAGCCCCCAGTCCCAGTCTGACCCTGCCAGCTCCAGCCTTGGGTTCTGGGTCTCAGAGACCCTAAGTTGCTCTCAGCTGCCTCCAAGGGGCTGCTGTGGTCTCCTCCAAGGCTCCAGCTCCCTTTCTGTCCCAGTGGACCTCCCCACAGGACAAGGGGCTTCCCAGGGGAGGATGCTTCTCCTCCTTTGCTGCTCCCTCCCCCAGGGGACAGGTCCCACCCCAATTTCCTTTTTTTCTACCCGGTTTTGTGAGGATTATCTTTGTATTTCTGATTGTAAGATATTCTGCCAAAGTTCAGTATGTATTCTGTGAGGTTCCTTATTCAGATGTAGTTTTGATGTATTCACGAGAGAGCGTGAGCTGAGTCCTACTCTGCCATCTTGGCCATCTTCCCCCCAAATTTTTATCTTGGTACTATTGACCCTTTGAACAACACAGGTTCAACAGAGATCCACTTTTATGTGGATTTAAAAAAAAAGCATAGTACCTGATATTTTCATTTTCTTTAAGTGTGGGGAAGAGTTTTTGTTTGATTAGAGATCACAATATATGGAATCAAAAGAACTAGGGTTTGAGTGGTGAATCTTTCCAGACCATTTCAGCCTCCTTCCCTTGGATAAGTCATTTATCAATTTGTTTGTTTATCAACTGCACCAGCTTGGCACCCCTAACTCCAACATTGTTCAAGAGTCAACTGTACCTTTTGAATTACCTGAGTAAAAATAATCCTTTAATTTCATTAAATGTTTTATATTAGTTAAAGTTAAGTAGACTAGTCTTTGTGAATGAACTAGGAAGCCAGAACAAGGAGATCTTAATTAGTTAAAATTTTTATGCTTTCCCTGTCCTATTTTTGGATATTTGGCTACGAATATATATTGGTTGATGACAATAAAAGAGAAGTATCTCTTCAGAATTACAGTTTAGGTTACCATTCTACTCTGAAAGATTAGATCAAATAAACTTGCCCAAGCTTGCATAATTATTGGTAGCGCTGTGATTGAAACCAGTTTCATGGCCTGGCACTCCTGCACCCAGGTCTTGGTCACAAAGTGAGGCATCTGTATTCTCTCATGGCATTAAATTTATTCCCTTCATAAGTACTGTCATTTGTACATTTGTATTGCTTGATCACTGAATGTCAGTCAGGGACGTGTCTGTTTATTCATCACTGTTCATACACTATCAAGTATATATTAGCTGGCAATAGATTTTCAGTAAATATTTATTAAATTTATGAGTGAGTTAAAAATAATTGTGTCATGAAGGAAAAAAATCAAATGGCAACATTGAAAAACCAGAATCATATGAAAATAGACCTAACCCAGACTCGTGGTTTTGATTTTCACATGGTTGTGCATATTTGTTTTTTCTCCTCCATTTCTGAGCTATAGTTACTTATGTATCAGTATTTGTTAAATATTAAAAAGAAATAATAAAAAATTAAACATTATACTGGTATATCTGAAAATGTTTATCTATTCAACTTTTTTCCTTTTTTCAAAATTCCTTTTAACAATAGCATTATTACTTTGACTTTACTGTATTTTCCTATATTAAAATTGATTTATTTTTAATAATAAATGCTAATCTAAATTGTTTTTGTTAGTCATACTTTTCTTTAATATTTTTCCCAAAGCAAAAAATAATGATTTAAAAATTATTTCAAGTGTATACAATTTTAAGTTACATTATCTATAAAAAGTTTAATCATTTTTGTAGTTGGTAGCATTCATTATATTTTGAAATTGCATTCCAGCAGTCATAGAAGACAGTATTTTTATTATGGTAAAAATAGACATGACAGAAAATTTACCATCTTAACTGTTTTTTAAGTGTACAACACAGTAGTGTTAAGTACACTCATACTGTTGTGCAATCAACCTCAAGAAGTCTTTTCATCTTGCAAAGCTGAAACTCCTTACCCAGTAAGCAACAATTCCCCATTCCCTCTTCCCCCCAGCCCCTGGTGATCACACTTCTGCTTTATTTCTCTATGAAGTTGACTACTCTTGGGTACCTCATATAAGTGGAATCACAATATTTAACATTATTTGGTGACTTTTTAAAATTGCACTTAGTGTAATATCCTCAAGGCTCTTGCATGCTGTAGCACATGAAAGGATTGCCTTACTTTTTAAGGCTAATACTCCATTATGTATATACAATATTTTGCTTATCCACTCATCCACTGATGGACATTTGGGTTGCTTCCACCTCTTGGCTATTATGAATAATGCTGGTATGAATGTGGATATACAAATCTCTCTCCAAGACCCTGCTTTCAATTTTTAAAATATATACCCAGAAGTGGAATTGCTGAACCATATGGTAATTTTATTTTCAATTTTTCAGAGAGTATGAGAGAGCTTTTGCTGAAACTATTACCTCTAAGTTTTGGAGTTTTCAGAGGTTTTTACAAACATCTAGGTATCACAGTAGATGATTTTGCAATGTTACAGTTGGAAATTTGATTATAAAATTAAGGCAAAGTGTGTGAATGTGTCCTAACCCTTGGCCTGGTCTCTTGCACCAGGGCGGGGCTTTCCTGCAGTGTCAGGGCTCACCCCCACGCACTGGCCACAAAGCTCTGCACTGCTAGGCAGTGTTAGAATGAAAGGCTGACTACTTCAGGTTACATTTAATTGATTTTAGTTCTTGCTAAATAAAATCACTCAGCTTTTCCATGCTTCCTCTCTAACCTGCCAGTAAAAGGCCTGAGCCTCCACTTAGTAATGAAATGTAGTATTAATTCCTTCAAGCTAAACTTTGTACTTGTCCTTCCTTCTTTGTGTATTTAGATCTACTTCCATTGTCATTTATAAATCAGTTTCCAAAAAGATCTTCACAGCTTACTATCCCTTTCACTGTTTTCTCTATACACATATGAGATCTGTTTATATTATGATAAACTTGCCACACTGCTGTATGTTTTATGCTCTGATTACCTTAAAGTCTATAATAAACCAGCATCATCAGTATCAAAACATTTATTACATGTATAATTGTGTGTGACATTGAGTTCAGGTCCCAGATCTATGAACTGTGTCCATGCTTTAAATCAAGACAAAATTGCTTTTCTTTCTTTGATTTTGTGAACCATTGACTTTGGTGTTTTTTCTCATAGTTCTTAAGGTTACTAGCATAACATTAATGGACTTACCCACTTTTTAGCTTCAACCATATTTATTTCTATCTATTCTGTATACTGATTGATACAGTAATTGATACAGCTGTAGAAAACGTTATACAAATAACAAATAGAATAACTCAAGCTCTCATTTGTGCTCACCATCATTACTGTTGTGTAAATATAATTGAAGAGGTATAATTTTAACACCAATAGAGCAGATTTATTGTGCTGACTTTGCAATTAGGATTACTGTAATTACACTGGAAAAAATATGTAAATAAAGATCATTGAGGTCATTGATATCTTATGTCAACAACAATGACATTTACTTATGGGAATATAGTGTGTATTTCCATTGTGTTACCCCTAATACCAGGTGCATAATACTTAATATGTAACTAATAGGTAATTCATAAATAGATACTGATGGAGTTAATCCTAAAATTAGTCATTTTTTGTGTACTTACCCATGAGATATTTATACTTTGTATGTCATATAAAATATTTGAACCTCTAACTTTTACCAAGTAAGCATTGAATATGTTATAAATTTAAATTTAAAGAGATCTACTGTGTAACTATTAAAGGGACAGAGTGAGTTTTATATATGGGGAAATATCCATCATCCTATTTCTCTTTAATCATTGAAGAAATGTAATTTTTTCAATAATTTGTATCCTGTTTTCTTTGTACTGTAATTTTTTAAGCAGTGATTTCTTCAAAATAGTCATTTCAAATCTTTTTAAATTAACCTCCTTATTTTTTTGCCTGGTATGGCTCCTAGTATGAAGCACTGTGATTTTATTTTACTAATTGACCTTCTGTGGCAAGCATCTTTTCTTCATTGTGTGTTCTCACTTTCTTTCCTCTTTGAACTTAGCCTCTCCTGCCTCTTCCAGTGTGATTCATGAGTTGGGAGCAGTTCATTCTGTGCTGATCAAGCAGCTGAAGAAACGTTGGCTGACTGAGACCTTTGGTTATTTTCCCTACACTTTTCATCACTAGTTCAGTTCTCTTTATGCTTTTACCAGGCTCTATACTGTAAGAGTTTTAGATGTTATTTTATATGTCCCCTTGACCAGAGAATAGCCTTTGGTCATCTGAAAGTGTTCTCATATTTATAGAGACCTCTGATTTTGAAGGGAGTATATTAAGGACTGAGAGCTGGTCAGATGGCCCTTGCCATCCCTGGTGACATTTCATTACCAGTGGGACTGCTAGCTCGCTCTCATCTCCCTGTTTAAATATGCTTTTAAAATGAGATATTTTTAATGTTAAATATTTTCCAATTCTTTCTCATAATTCCACACATACAGAATACATTTTTTAGGAAAAAAATCTATATTTATGAGTCAAAGTGACTTCCTACTGATACTGTAATTTAAAATTGCAACCTTAACTCCCTGCATCCACTTCTCATATTTCCTATCTTGTTTCATGTTGTATTTTTCCATAGAATGCATTGCTTTCTTGTATTTTATGATTATTATTTACCCTGTTTATTGTTTCTTCATTCTTTTCCCACCAGGATAAGCTCCAGGAAGGTGAGGTTCTTTGTTATTTGGCAGGACAATGTATACTACATTAGGAGGGGTGCCCAGCAGAGAACAGGCACTGAATATTTGATGAAGGAATGAATGAATCCTGATTTGTGATTGGGAAAAGGGCAGCAGCAAAGGCAGTACTTAGTTTTAATCAAATCTGCTTCAGAATCTGTTTTTGTCTGTTTGTTCTTCTGCTGCCTAATTTGAAGACTGTAATTGTTAATATATTCACAGATCAGGAAATGGATCTTCACCCAACTGTACCAGCAGTTTCAGGCATACAGGTTTTAGTTCATGGAATGAACGTGATTCTTGACATTCTTTTTGTACTAGGAGAATCCCATAGTTTAGCGAATTGTATGTTGAATGATGGTTGATGAGATGTAATATTGTTCATGGTTTATTAATTACAGATGTCAGTGCTTTCTGGCTTCAAATACCTAATAAGTAATTGACTCTGCTAAGACTTCAGGGTTATTGCCCATTTTCTATGAAAAAATAAAAGCAAGAATTTATTTTGAAATGGTCTTGTGATTTGTAGAACAATGTATAAATTTTGATTTGTTTGAGAAGTTCAGGGCTAAAACACAGGTCCATGAACATGTACTTCTTTATAAAGTTTTATAGATCAATAGTCTGAGCTAATATTTGCATTTTAATTGTTTAAGAAGGAGACTGAGTTCCAAGTTGCACAGGTTGAGTGGGATGTGTTAAGGTAAAAGGGCTCATCTAAATAAGCCCCATTACCCTGAGGCGGGGATCCAGTGCTGGTTCTGCAGTGGACAAGTCTTCTCACACACAGCTATGCTAACTACAAATAAAGAATTCCATAGACTAGAAAAATATGTAATCCCATGTTATCAAATTTGTCTTCAAAAGAGATACACAACCTAAAACTACAATATCTTGAATTCAGCTTCTCTATTAATAAAATTCTGGCTTTGTTGCTGAACTATGATGAAATAACATATCTAGCCCAGATATCTAATGATAACTTTAAGTCCGAATTTTCTTGAATTCTGTTTTCCAAAGAATTAATTCTTGTATTTTTATTTTATTTTAAAAGGTGGTTAGCTTCCATTGATCCTAAAGCATGTGGATGCACTGTTTCATAGATATTTTTCCACTGTGTCTACCAGATTAATACAACCTTTATTCACAGATAGTGTAGGTATTACCAGGCACCCTCATCAGAAACGCTCTCATTTGGTATATGTCATTTGTTCCCCGGCCAGGTCAGCACTATGGCACTGAGAACGCATAATGTTCTTTCCATAGTAATTGTTTTATCTATTAATGAGATAGATCTTCACATATTTTTACTGTTGCAGATTGAAAGGCATGATAATTGTGCCTATGACTACCTAGAAGTTCAAGATGGAACCAGTGAAAATAGCCCTTTGATAGGGTGTTTTGGTGGTTATAATAAACCTAAAGATATCAGATCTACCTCCAATACCTTATGGAAGAAATTTGTTTCTGATGGAACACAGCAGGGTTTGCTACCAATTTTTTAAAAAGGTATTTTGAAATAATGTAAAGTGTAAGCTTTTCTATCTCTAGAATAAATGTGATATTTAGCTTTGAATTAGGGGAGAACTAGAGTAAAGTAATTTTGAAGGTTGAAGTATGTTCATAAGGATATTTCAATGGTTTTTTGATGGAAAAGCTTATTGGTAAAATACTGCAATTTGGAGCTTTATAGCACAGTGTAGGAACTCCATTAGGATAATCTGCCATCTGTTTTTTATGAAATAGCCAAAAGAGCAAAATCCAGAAAGGGATATACATGCAGGATGGAAATACTTGCAATGTAATCAACAAAGGGTTCATAGCCTAAAGGGGGTTATTGACATACAGTTCATCAATTTATTTCCAGGGGGGGAGCATTCCTAAACCATCCCTTAGAGAAGAGCATTCCACCACATTAGAAATAATTTACGCTCCTTAGTGGAAAATTCTGATACCTAAAATGTCTTTTTGACAAATAATGATTAGCAATCAGCTTTAATTTTGAATTGCATAACCAAATTTTAGTTTATTTTTGTGTCCCATGTTTGGTGTGTATTTCTGAGTTAAAAAGAAATCTGTGTTAGTGAAAATAATACCAGATTTGCATTTAGAAAATTCCTAGGTGCTTAGGAAGTGTGTTATTGTAGAATAAGATTATTTTATGGGAAGAGAAAATAAATTTTCTCTCCACTGATTTTTACAGAATAGATGATGGATTCAGTTGTGTATGTCAGATTTTAGTGTGACTAATATCTCGATATTTTTATTATTCAAAGAGCAACAATATAATAGATTTCCCCTGAGCTTTACTTAGATATTCATTATATGAATTGAAAGGTGGAGAACTTGGCACTTTTATGGTATGTATTCAAAGTATTCATTAAAATGTTCATTTACATGCTTTGAATCTTCTTTATGTGTTACACTTTACAGTAGAAGAAACAAGCTATGTCTCTCATGCGATGTTTATATATTGGGTTATCACAATGCTTAAGTGTTTTGGTAATGCATAATTTCTCCAGAGAATATAGTTTGCTGTTTTCCTAGCTCAAAATAGGTTATTCCTAAAGAGTGAAATTATGGAGTACTCTGTTATATGTTTTTTTAAGATAGTATATATTTTTATGTGTCTATTTCATATGTATGGTTCATGTTTTCATATACAATTAAAATAGTGTATGTGTTTATAAAAAATGATTATTATATCTTCTGGATCAGTATGTCTATATGAAAAAAGTACTGCATGCTTTAAATTTTTCTTTTTAAACTTTTCTTTCTTTTTAATTTTTAGTCACCATTAACTGTTTCTTAATAATGATATTTCTTTTAAAGCACTTTTTAGACTACCTAGCAAACTATACTATGAAATGAACAGGTGAATCTTTTTTTCTGTAAGTTTTTTATTTCATTCTAAATTTAATAATCCTCTTTGACATTAAGTTCAGGAAAAAACACATTCTGTGTCTGAGATAAGGTGATCTTCCATTGGCCCAGTCCTTCTGGTTCTTAAACAATTCTTAGATTGTAATGACATGGATTCCTGTATTTCATCCATCAAGGGCTTGCAAATTGTTCTGGCTCCTTTGTTGAAAAAATCAATTGTCTCAATTTCATTCAGAGCTATTAAGCATTGTATTTTCAAAAAATTATGCATTAGTCTATAAAAATGAAATATTCTAGCTGTTGTCTGATTGTTGCCACATTTGTAGGGGAAGATGAGTGTGCCAAACCTGACCATGGAGGCTTCCAGGAGCATTGCCTGAACACACTGGGCAGTTACTAGTGCTCATGTGAGCCTGGTTACAAGCTGGGACCTGACAAAAGGACCTGTGAAGGTAGCGCTGGATTTGCACATGGTGTTCCCTGCCCGAAACCCCTGCCCATTTCTTTCTTTCAATTTCATTCTTTCTCTCTTTCTGCCTCCCTCTTCTACTGGAATGAAATGCACACAGTTATGAAGAAAATGTGATACCTTTGAAACAGAAGACATTGTATATCAGATAATAATAATGTAGCTGTTATTTCTGTGGGACTCCTAAAAATAAATATTTTGCATTATAAAAATTTACCCAAAACATAAAAGTACAGATAGAGTTTTTAAAGTATATTCATAAATATATTGATATTTATATTAGTTCACATACATAAACACATTTACATACATATACATATATCCAAAGAAGCAATTAAAGAGACCAGTTATTTAGCTAAGTCTTGACTCCCCAGGAATTAATCAGAAACTACGTACAATATGTGTTCTTTTCATCTGACTTGCTTTTGAATATCCTAATTTTGCTAATTTCCCTATCAATAAAAAGGAAAGGTAAAATAAATAGTACCTTTTTAAAAAATTAAAGTATAGTCAATGGCACCTCTTTTATGCATATTTACTATTTATCTTGCATGCTAGCTCAACTTTCTCCAAGAGTTGCTTGTCTTGGAAAAGAGCATTTGAGGAACTAAATAACTGATGCTTACCATCAGACTATATTGTGCTTTACATAAATCTTTTTACTAATTTTCACAACCACCATATGGAGTAGATATTATTACACACATTTAAAAGAGAAGAAAACTGACCCCCAGTTTTCTTTATATTGCTCTCCCACTTTAAAGTGATCTAAAATGTCATAGTCCAGCCATCATCTGGCTCCAAAGCTACAAAATAACCCCTCGTAAATGGGATCAGATGATCAAAACAGTTGTCCTGAAGACTGAGGACAGAGACTGCAACTTTCTAGATTTCAAGAAGTCCAGAAGACAGTTGAAATTTAATGCTGAGATGTTTGATTATCAGTTGAAAGGTGCTTCGAAGGGGATGACTTTATTTGGAGAAAGCTTTTCCTCTTCTTTCTCTTTAGCGGCTTGTGACAGACTTCTTACAAAACTGAATGGCACCATAGCCACTCCAGGCTTGCGTGTGGCAAATGGCCGCACCGACACAGTACAGAGCTTCTATGAAGTCTGAGTTTTTTGAATTGGAGGGCAATGAAGTAAGTGAATAATAAATATAAATTTTTATATTATGTTTTGGAAATCCCTAAAGGCAATCTGGTAAACTAAAAGAGAGAGGGGGAGAGAGAGAGAAAGAAGGAAGGAAGGGAGGGAGGAAGATGGAAGGGAAGGAAGGAAGACTCATTGCAGGAGTACAGTAGTATAAATGCTCCAGTCTTTGCTCTATTTCTCATTTCTGCAACTGCTTAGATTTCCTCTTGGCACTGGATGATATTTAGACTGTTTCTGGGAGACTAAAAATTCCTCAGAGGGAGTGTTTACTTAGTGTATGTACATACAGCATTTTCCTCATTAAAGTACTATGAAAATATTAGGGTCATGTCATATAGACTTTTCTAGAAAAAATAAACCAAAATTCACTGAAGTCATTACAAAAATACCTATTCAGGAGAACCTGGTATATTGCACTTTTGAAAATGAGTATATTTTTCATTTTATAAATAGTTTTTCATTATGAATTTGCTCATGGTTTACAAGTAAAGATGAATTTTTTAACCTCAATAACAGATGCATTTAGTTGACACTATCTTTCTTTAACAAAATATAGCTTACTCTAATAAAGATCTAGTTTTCTGTCTTGTATGTGTCTTATATGATTGGTCAATGTTGGTTTAAGCCCAGAGAAAATGTAGCAAATGTTTGTTTTGATTGAGCTTTCCCACTTGCTGTCTTTTTCTCTTTCTCCCACATTCTTTCTCCCAACAACATTCTATGTTTATTTTAAAATAAACAAGATTTGAAACGTCTATGTGTGATAAAATTCACTCTGAAAAATGATTTTGTCTTTGATATATATCTGTTGAACACTTGCAAAGAAGTGAGAGAACAGAAATATAATGTATCAGTGGCTGGGCAATAATATTGGTAATATTTGTGGGATTTTATACCATAATTTTATCTTTGTGTATGTATCTGTGCTTCTTTTTTTCTCCTCCTACTTTTTCTTCTTTCTTTTTAATTACTTTTTTAAAAAGTTCTGCTTCTAGAAGTCAAGGCACTTTTGTGCATTTTTTAGTCTTTTATCAATGGCTTTGAGGTAAAAAGAAGCTGCAGACTTTCATGTTTCCTTAAAGGAAATTAAAGTCTGAAATGTGATGAACTCATATTTCAAAGAACTGTAGAAGTTTAGAGCTCAGCAGACCTTTTGCTATCTTTACAGCATGTGTAAATTTTATGATGGAAAAAAACTGTAACATATTTCTAATGTAAGTTATCCACATGAAACACCATTTTTCTTTAATAATTACCTGGAATTTGGGGAAATATTAAAATGAAGAATATATATTCATAGTAATCTTAGAAAAGCTTTCATATGAGCAGCACTTTTGGAAAATAGGGATCTTCCTGCCAGTTCTGTCATATATGAGCTTAGTATTAAATGGATCTATTTTCTCAGTTTCCCTAAAGCTATTATTTGTAGCAGAAATGACTTAAAAAAAAAATCAACTGTACTTTAATTAAAAAGCAAACAACCAACCAACTTATTTAAAATATGAGCAGAAGAACTGAACAGACATTTTTCCAAAAAAGGAGGTGCAGATGGCTCACAGGAACATGAAGAGTTGCTCAGCATCACTAGTATCAGGGAAATGCAAATCAAAACCACAATGCGATATCACCTCACACCTGAATGACCATCATCAAGAAGAACACAAATAACAAATGTCAGCAAGGATGTGGAGAAAGGGGAACCCTTGTACACTGTTGGTGGGAGTGTAAGTTGGTGCAGCCACTATGGGAAACAATATGGAGGTTTCTCAAAAATCTAAAAATAGAACCACCTTTTGGCCCAGCAATTCCAATCCTGGGCATGTATCTGAGGAAAAAAAAACATTAATTCAAAAAGATATATAAACTCTGCTACTAAAAGCAATATTATGTATAATTGCCAAAATATAGAAGCCTCCTAAGTGCACATCAATAGATGAATGGATAAAGAAGATGGAACATATATATGTAATAGAATGCAATTCACCCATAAAGAAGGATATTTTGCCATTTGCAGCCTTTCATTCACTTTTTTCTTCACTTCAAAAATTGGCATAAACATTTCCATTGCATCAAAAACAACAAAATACAGAAAGAGAAAGAAAAATACCACATGAGATCGCTCATATTTGGAATCTAAAAAACAAAAACTAAAACAAACAAACAAACAAAAACAAAGCATAAACACAGGACAGAAATAGACACACAGACAGAGAATACAGACTTGTGGTTACCAGGGGGGTAGAGGGTGGGAAGGGATAGACTGGGATTTCAAAATTGTAGATAGATAAACAAGATTACACTGTATAGCACAGGGAAATATACACAAAATGTTATGATAAATCACAGAGAAAAAAAATGTGACAATGAGTGTGTATATGTCCATGAATGACTGAAAATTTTTGCTGAACACTGGAATTTGACACAACTTTGTAAAATGATTATAAATCAATAAAAAATGTAAAAAAAAATACATAGAAATAAACTTAACCAAGGAGGTTACCTATACTCTGAAAACTGTAAAACACTGATGAAGGAAATTGAAAATGATACAAAGAAATGGAAAAAATATTCTGTGCTCCTGGATTGGAGGAATCAACACTATCAAAATGGCCGCACCACCGAAAGCAATCCACAGATCCAATCCCTGCTAAAATACTCATAACATTTTTCACAGAACTAAAACAAACAATTCCAAAATTTATATGGAACCATAAAAGACGTCAAACTGCCAAAGCAATCTTCTGTAGTTTCCTAAAAGACACTTGTTTATAAAATCTCCTGTAAGATAGTGTTGACTCTCTCCAATGAGTACTAAGTTGTATTAAAACAGTATCAGAAGAGCCTATGTACTTTTTTCTAAAAGTTCACCCATTCTATCACTTAGATACCAAGTTATCTGAATGTATCCAACATTGGCTACTCCATCTGCTGTTCTCAAGTCTCCTTGAGAGTCTCCTGACAGAATTATGTTGCTGTTGTCTTTTAGCAGATTGAAATGTTCACTTTTTGTTAAATATGTGTATTTATTCCCCTTTATGTCCTTTAAAAGCCCCATTTTCATAAAAACCCATTATTTGGACCCTACTTTGACATTTGGATGATAACACTAGCTTGACAGAAAACCTCTCGTGGTATATCACCTATGCAGTGTAAAAATATGCACACAGGGATTTTGTGCTTTTGGAGCTTATCAGATAAATTCTCATATCCTTCCTTGAATATGTCATCAGGTTCTTTCATAATGTCTTTAAGTTTAGCTTTTGATTAAGGTAGTTCAACAAGCAGATTATGTGATTTAATACACTATTCTACCATATAAAAGAACTTGTCATCTCTGGTAAGACCAAGATCAACTTTAAAAGAATAGTATCTTTCCTTGGGTTAAATATCTTTTTTTGACATTGATCTGTAACTTGTTTACAATTGTTTATGATATAATGACATGTTGAGCATTTTTTTCCTTTGTATTTACTTAATGTCATATCAAACTATATTATAATCTGAAGTATGACAACTCCTCCTTTGACAAGACCATAGATAATTTCTTCTAACCTCGTAGGATTCTTGACGTGAACCGAATGTTTCTGCAATTTTGGCATCATTTTTATAAAGGCAGCGGACTCGATTAGTCATTTCTTAGCTATCCAATATTCATCTCAAAGATCTTGATCTTCCTCTTTGGGTCGTCCTCTTCAAGGTGAAAATGTATTGGGCCAGCACAACCACTGCCATCAGAGCACAAAGTCTGGCCCCCCTTACTGAGTTCATTCTACTCATAGCCACCTGATTCAGGGCTCTCATTTGCCTCCCAGCCATAAAAAGAAGAGGCCAGTGACAGTGGCCAGCAAGCCATGCACAATGCCCCATGGTGAGCCCTGTGAATACTCCCTCAATCATCTTTTCATATGTTTCTGTTATTCATATTTCCTTTTCTATGGAATACTTGTCCATGTCATTTCTATGAAAAACGTGTCTAGTACATGTGAGTGTGCCTTTTCCTTCATGTTTTGTAGGAATTCTTTATGTATGTGTATGTATTTTCCAAACACCAACCCCTTTACTGGTTATGTATATTTCAAATATCTTCTCCTCTATTTTTTGTATTTCATTCTTAATGGTGAACTCAAGTTCTTAATTTTAATGCAATTTAATGTAGTGATCTTCTCACTAAAGTTTGCATTATTTGCTTCTTGTTTAAGAAATAAGAGCTTAAGAAAATTTTATAATTTAGTGTTTCATAGGAAGTATTTAATCTAATGCAATTCATTTTTGTGTTGGAATAAGGATGCCACTTGATTTTTTTTTCTATTTGGATAAACAGTTGCCCTAGTGTCATTTATTGAATAGTTCATTTTTCTCTCATGATCTATAATGTCTGCTTTGTCATAAATACATTTTCCATATTGGCATGGGTTTGTTACCAGACTCTCTATTCTTCCTTTGGCCTGTTAGTCTGTGCCTGCACCAGTACTGCACCAACTTCATTTCCATAGCTTATAGTAGTCCGGATATCTAGTAGCAAGTATCTCACACTAGCATCCCACATTTTGCTCTTAAGAGCTTCTTGGCTTTTGTTGGCCCTTAATCTTTCATGTAAATTTTATAATTGGCTTGTTGAGTTTCACATGCATGTGCATACTCTGATAGGATTTGTACTTGAATTGTACGGATGTTTTAGATCAGTTTGGAGAGAATTATGGTATGCTTTATGATAGTCAGTCTTCCCACCCAATAATATGAGATATCTCCCTATTTATTAGGTCTTCTTTAATGTTTTTTTAATAAAGTTTATTTGTTTTCTCTTCAGAAGACTTAGACACATTTTTTATTTTATCATAAGTATTTAAAATGTTTATCACTGTTTTAAATTGCATCTTTAAAGAAATTTACATTTTTAGTCAATGGTTGTGGGTACCTAGAAATGAGTTTACTTTGCATATTAATTTTGAATCTAATACCTTTTTTTATTAATTTAAATTTTTACTTTTTAAAAATCCCTCTCCCATGTGACATAGATACCTAAAAGTAAATTTTAAGGGAAAGGAAATTAATATTTACTAAGTTGCTACTAGGTGCCAAATAGTCAACATAGATTATTTTACTTAATCCTCACAACTATTTTGTTGCTTATTTTTCTCAGCAAACATTTATTAACCCCTATGTTAACCTTTTTTTGTTGAAATTTTTGATATAAGCAATCACATCATCTATAAAATAATCAAGGTTTTTGTTTCTTTTTTCCAGCCCTTTACCTTTTACTTCTTTCTCTTGATTTACTATGCAAGGACCTCCAGAACAATGTAGTATAAGGCTGATGAAAACAGGCATCCTTATATTGAAGCTGCTCTTACAGAAGGTGCTGTTAAAAGTTTCATTGTTAGATATGAGGTTTCCGTGGGTTTTTTGAAATGTCCTTTATTGAGCTAAGAATGTGTCTTCTGTTCCCAGTTTGCTAAGGAAGTTGTTGCTATTATTTCCTTTCATCACAGATAGATGTGAAATTTTATCCAGTTTTTTCTGCCTCTATTAAGACACAGTTATTTTCACCTTAACATGGTAATATGATGATTTACTTTAATTGATCTTCTCATGATAAGCCAATCTAGGATTCCTAGGAAACACCAACTTGGTCATATCCACTTACCTTTTTGTACATTATCTGATTTATTTTATAAAAATATTTATTTTTAGAGTTTTTGCATCTACATTCATTCATAAGTGAGATCAGCCTATGTTTTTTATTTTTTAAAATAGTATCTTTATCTGGTTTTGAAATATCACAAGTGATTTTTTTTCCCATTATGTGGAATAGTTTGCATAAGATTAGAATTTCCCAATGCTCACATGTTTGGTAGAATTGCCTAGAAATCTATCTGGATCCTGTGTGTGTGTGTGTGTTTGTGTGTGTGTCTTTAATGGGATTATTTTAAATGACTGATTTAATTTCTTTATAGCTTAGAGGACTTTTTATGTTCTCTATTTTTAAAAAAGACTTGGTTTTTGTTAAGCTGTATATATCTGTATATTTCATCTAAGTTTTCAAGTTGAGGCACAGACTTGTTCATAGTATCTTGTCTGTTTCATCTGTGTAGCAACTATAGCTTTGCCCCCTTTTTATTCTTGATTTTAAAAAATGAAATGCATCTCTCTTTTTTCTCTTAATTATTCTCTCCAGAGATTTGTATCTTTTATTATTTTTCTGACCTCTCTCAATCCTCTTCTTATATGTTCACTTTCTCTTTCATTAACTTCTGCTTTTATTTTTATTATTTTCTCTCATCTTCTTGAGTTTATTTTGTTGTGTTTTTTCCTAATTCCTTATGGTTGGATGATCACTTCATTAAGTTGAGCTTTTCTTTTTTCATGTAAGCATTTAAGACTAAATTTTTTGGAACTTAAGTGTTCTGCCATTTTGGCACATAATATTTATGGTATTTTGGGTATTTTTGTCAATATTTTTTTCTAACTATTTTCTAAAGAGTTCATAATCTACACTTCTTTTATGATTGATAGGTTGTTCCAAAATATATTTAAAATTTTTAAGTATTTTTCCCTTTAGTTACATTTTTTAATAACTGAAGTGTATTTGGGTTAAATGATACATTCTTCATGATACCATTATTATTTCACATAGTGATTTCAAACTGGCTAGCTTTATGACCTAGCTTTTAGTCAATTTTCATATATATTTAGTGTCGACCTGACAGTTATAATAAAGTGTCCTGTTGCTGGGGATAGTGTATAGCCAGATGTATCAGATGCACTTGGATATGAGCTTGTTGGTGGGTGGGTTATGGTTGGGGAGATAATAACTATTGATGCCATAAGATAAGTTTTATTTTTAAGTAAGACAAAGGGACTAGGACACTACTGAGTTTTAAAGTTGGAGTTTCCATAGATATTGAAAGTCTCTTATTACCTGTCTGAAGGAGCATGTGGAAATCTTATGAATCTGAGGAGCAGGACTTATTGTGATTTCTGCTTCCTTTGTCACCCTATGCAGATCCTAAATCTGGGAAGAACTGTAGTTGGTTAAATTGATTGCTCATTTTATTGAAACATCTCAGAGGTGAATTGAGGTTTAAGGAATGGTTCCTTTCCCTGTTGCTTCTATGAAAGTGAGTGCTAGCTGAGGTGTCCAATCTTTCTAATCCAGCAGAACCCAGACCTGAAAAACATGATGAGTGATATAATTGACTGGCTCTGCTAAAGGCTTTATCTAGTTTGTAAGAAGGAAATATCTGGAATAAGGCAGCAGGCAGAAGACCAGTTCCAGGAAGGGCTAACCAAACCTATTTAAGGTGGAATAACTTAGACAAGGCTGCCCAAAGTCAGGGTGACTTAGTTCTCTAGTGTGTCTGTCTAGAAGGCTTCTACTTAGAAGGATTTCTTAGAAAGTATCCTGGGGCTTTATCTGGGAAAAGGCACCCTGGGTGCTGAGTCCATACCTTTATCTCTCTAGACTGTTTATGAATGATTCCTGCTGATGGAAACAATCCTCAGGTAGAAACAAACCACATTTTGACACCTTCAGTTTGATTTATCATTCTTCCTCTCAAATTTGAGAGCTGGAGCTGCCTGGCCTGCCACCTGTTATTTCATGGAACACTTGGCCATGTAACTTCTGGAGGGAGTCCACATGTTCTCAGCACAGCTGCTTATTTGCACCAAGCTAGGGTGAGCACCAGTGAAATAGAAAGCCTGGCCCAGGAAGGGGAAAGAAAGGTGCCAGGGATATAGTGTCTTACAGGGTGGGGAGGGAATGTGTATGGAAACCATCTAGCTCCAGGGAGCCACCTGCAAGGTCGGTGGAAACTGGGGACATGTTGCTTCCAAGTCCTCTTTGCAGTGGATGTTGCTGCCTCTTTTCCAACCTGGGTTTTCAGTGTCTGAATATACTCTTGTGGCTGGAAGATTTGTTCTTATCATTTTCACATCTACCGGTTTAATAGTTTGTTGAGAACTTTGTTTTAGAAACCAATATGGGGCTACTAGTTTTTGGTTTCTGGTATTCATCCTTTTGGAAAATCAGGCATTTTCCATCATTATACTGTATATGCTATGCCACATAAGATGTTGTGATGTTTACCAGTTACATGTGGAGAGGATCAGCATCTGAGAAAGTTGAACAAACCATCCATTTCACACATCAGAACATTGTCCAACTATAGTATCCTGGCAATCTTTTTGTTCTTAGTGCTCTGTGATTTTTCAGAGAATATCAAACTCATCTGGCATTCTGTGTAGCAATTCAATTGGACTTAATTTTTATGGTAAAGTGTTTTATAGCCAGGATGACAATGGCTTTAAAAAGTAACAGGGCCTTTTAGACTGCTGCTATATCCTGCTAAAAATATACAGTGCAATGCTGTCTGTTTTTCACATATTTATATTATTTGTGAAGATTGACCCACCTCCATCTTGACAGTTGTCATATGGGCTACCTTGCCTATCTATTTTTACTGGCAATCCAATAGTGTAATGACTTCTATCTTTTTGGAGGGCACTTTTGAAACTATATAGTTGTCCTGAATGGTAATCCCATCACCTTCGGGTAACTATGCTAATTAGTGCTTTTTATACTTCTTTTCCTTGTGTCCCTTTCTCATGTCATAATAAAATTATTATTTTTTGTTGAAGTATAGTTGATTTACAGGGTTGATTTTAGTTTCATCTGTAAAGCCTAGTGATTTACTTATACATACATTCTTTTTCAATATAGGTTATTATGAGATACTGAATATAGTTCCCTATGCTATGCAGTAGGACCTCATTGTTTATTTTGTGTATAGAGGTTTATATCTGCTAGTGCCAGACTCCTAATTTATCCCTCCCTGCCTTTATTCTTTGGTAGCCATAAGTTTGTTATCAATGCCTATGAGTCTGTTTCTGTTTTGTAGATTGTTTCATTTGTGTCATTTTTTTAGATTCCATATGTAAGTGATATTACATGATACTTATCTTTCTTTGTGTGAGTTACTTCACTTTGTATGATAATCTCTAGGCCCATCCATGTTGAAGCAAATGGCATTATTTTATTCTTTTTATGGCTGAGTAGTATTCCATTGGGTCAATATGCCGCAACTTCTTTATCCAGTCATCTGTCAGTGGACATTTAGGTTGTTTCCGTGCCTCAGCCATTGTAAATAGTCCTGCTATGAACATTCAGGTGTGTGTATCTTTTCAAATTGGGCTTTCTCTGGATATATGTCCAGGAGTGGGACTGCTGGATCATATGGTAACTTTAGTTTTAGTTTTTAAAGGAATCTCCATACTGTTTTCCATAGTGATTGCACCAAATTACACTGCCACCAACAGTGTAGGAGGGTTTCCTTTTCTCCACAGCCTCTCCAGCAATGTGTGTAATAATAGCATATACCACGTTTTTAGGGATAGTGTGGATAGACCATATCATAATCCATTTCCTATTGAATACTAAGGTATTTTTCAATTTTTCCTTAAGAATTCCTAGAAGTTAAATTACTGTATTGAAAAGTATGAAAATTTAAAAAGTTTTTGTTACTTATTGCCACATTGACCTCCATATATATTGCACAAATTTGCATTCTCACCAGCAATGTATAAAAGTAGACTTTTCACAAAAACTTTCAGTAAACCTAGGTATTTTGATGTCTTAAATTTTTAATCTTTGCTAATTTTGTAGAAAAACTATAACTGCTGTTGTAACATGACAGTTTTCACATATTCATGTGAAATATGAGACAATTTTGCCCATCAAAATTTTTTCATTTGTAAATTTCTGCTTCCTACCAATTGCTCATTTTTTTCTCATTTATTTGTAAGAATTCTGTGTGTTTAGGATTTAACACTTTATCAGCCATATGTGTTTAAAAATATTTTTACAATTTGATTTTACTTTTAATTCTTTTTATGTTATTTTTGAGGCACTAAAATTTTAAATGTTTATTAGTCAAATTTATCAGTCTTTATGCCCTCTTCTTTTGGTATCATGGGTTGAAATGATTTCCCCTCATGAGATCAGACAAATGTTCAATTATATTTCTTCCATTCTTTTATTATTTTATTTTTGACATTTAACTTTTTAAATCATGAAAATATTTTAATATAATTTTCAAGTAAAGTCAATGTTGATTTAGTTTATAGTTCATTGTGTAATTATTCATTCATCTACTGAGAACTTTTGACCATTTGTACTTCTGATAAAACTCTTAACTGAAAAGAACAAATGAAAGAAATGGAACTCATCTTACTTATATCAGCTGCTTTAGTTAAGGGTTTGGTGAAAAAGAAGGCCAACATTTGAACATAAGGCCGTTGACTTTTCTGAGTGCAAATCTAGGATATACTTGATAAAATGTGGGATATCTTCATTTTCATATTATTGACTTGTAAATAATATTCAGACTTTTTCTTGTAGTATTTCATGTTAAAACAAGAAATGTGTCTTGGCAGGGTTTGAGTAATCTGCTCTCCTACTTTGCAGTTCATCAAGGGATGAGGGCATTTATCTCCTTGTTCTACTTGAAATTAATTTTGTTATATAATGTGAGAAAAGAATCTTACTTTTCCCAAATACGTAACTAATTGAATCATCCATTATTTTCTGACTGATTTGAACTGATACTCTTATGATTAACTAAATACATTTATGCATACACATATGTGCATATGTATATACACACATATGTTTGGCTTTCTAATCTCTTTCCTCAATTTTTCTAGTTTTAGAACCTATATCTTACTGTTTTAATTACTGTAGCTTTAAGGTATATTTTAATATCAGGTAGTCATGTATTTTTATCATCATGTTCTCACAAGAAAGAATGATTTAAAATATTTTTGAACATATTTTAAAATGTTTTTGAATCTTTAGAACTTTTTGAAGCAAACTTTAAAATTACTTTAACGCTTAACATTTGTCAAACAGAAACAATAACTTCCACATATTAACAATAAAATATAAATAAAATATGTATTAAAATATGACATATACTGTGATATTAGAAATTACTGTGTTTGCCATAGATGTGGGAAAGTCAGGACCTGATCAAGACAGCTGCTTACAAATCAGTTACATTCTGGGTCCACTTTTCGGTTTGTCTCAACTGGCTACAGTGGGAAGTGTACAATAGGCTTTCTGTTGGAAGGGATCCTTGTTGGTTTTTATTTTTTAACTCAGCTTTTATTTAATTTTCCTTCCAGCTTTATTGAGATATAATTGACATCTAGCACTGTGTAAGTTTAAGGTGTACAGGATAATGGTTTGACATAGATACATCATAAAATGATTACCGCAATAAGTTATTATGAGACCCGTCATCTCAGAGAGCTACAAAACTAAGGAAATAAGAAACATTTTTCTCCTTGTGATAAGAACTCTTAGGATTTACTCTCTTAACAACTTTCATATATAACATACTGCAGTGTTCATTATATTATGTTTTATATTACATCCCTACTACTTTATAACTGGAAGTTTGTACCTTTTGATTACCTTCATTCAGTTTTCCCTTCCCCCCACCCCTCCCCACCTCTGGTAACCACAAATCTGATCTCTTTCCCTACGATCCTTGTTAGATTTTAACAAATGGATAAGACCAAATCTCTGGTGTGTCACTGTTAACCTGTAATCCTGATCCCAGTCCTGGCTTTTCATGCATCACTGTTTTGACTTTGGTTTTCCCTGTATTTCCTGGTTCCTGACTGTTTGGTGTCTGAACCACCACTCCATGTTGAGCATCCCTTGTCCATATTCACAGACTTCTTGGCCTGCTTGGTTCCACCTGTAGCCTCACCTCCCTGTTTCACCAGAGTTCTTAGATGGCTCCACCATGACAAGAAGAAAGGTGCTCTGGCTGACTGACTCTTCCCATAGCTCTCTCTTCATATACTGATCTTTGGCTCAGACATTTTAATTATATACAATGAATCTTATAGAGCACAGGGTTGATTTTAACTCCGCATACAATTTATCTGCATATTTACAATATATCTGTAACAGAGATCTGTGCTATCAAAGAAGTTTAAGAATTCATCATTTTCTTTTGTACCACCTCACCTGCAACTTTGGTTTCAACTGTACTATGCCTCTTCCATTTTCATGTGTCTAATGCCTTGAGATATATTTGTATTTGTCATAGGAAAGATAAATAATAATAGTCATGATGACAACAATAAGACAGGACCAAAAAATGTCAACTGAGAAAGGGAGAACAAAGAAATGAGATCAGCAAACCAAGTTTATTTTAGCAATACCACTAAAGGACAGTAACTTGGAGATAACAATGACCAATAACAAAGTAACTTGGTCATAATGATGACTGTTTCTAATAATTTTATGGTGTCTGTTAACCACCCATTCAGTTTGAAAGACTTCAAGTGTGTCCAGTAAACATTTACCAAGTAGAGCTGACCTGTATGTATTTCTAAACCATTCCACCACCTATCACACCATTCAGGTCCATAAAAGAATGATGCTTCAGAAACTGTTTTGTAGCATTTAAAACCCTGCACATTTTTTGGTGAAATCATTCAGAGAGACAAGATTTTTGTTTGCTGTAGAGTGATGACATTCTGTGAATATATATTAAGAACAATGATAATTTTGCATTTTTTCCCCAGAAGTATCAAATTAGGAGGCCCAAAGCATTAGCTATCTGGTTACCATATGCCATGTTTTTGTTTTTATGCAATATGACTTGAAATCTTCCATCAATTTGGAACACTTAGTTACTTACTTCTTTGTATGGAGAAATGCAGAATAGTATATTTCAAATCATTAAAGACTAACTAAAATTTTTGAGAACTTGGCCTTCCAAGCAGTTTTTGGAAAATAAGTGGTGTTTATGATAAGTCATAAATGTAAGGATATGTTTCTACGAATTGGAATTAAATGTGTGTTACTAACTGATGTGCCAATAAAAGTAATTTTCTTCTAAACTTCAGACAGTTTGGCAATCTATTGGTTTGAGTTTCAATGGCTTATTCATTTTATATTTTATATTTCCATTAGCTTCTCTACATTGCAACTCCATAAGGCATTTGGAGGAGAATGTAGATGACATGTGGGACTGAACTTGGTCTCCTAAACTTTCTTTGTGGGGCCAGGTGATGGGTTCAGATAGTAGGGTTCTGGGTAAGGTATGCAGGTCCAGTGCGTTAAGCCTACAAAGAAAGTGGATGGGAAGCAACAAATCAAAACAAAACCAAAGCTAACAAAGAAACTTGTCCTGAAAGCTCTAAAGCAGTGGTTTACAGTCTGTTCTGCAGAAGCCCTGAAGGCCTTGAATTTATTACGGTCCCTCTAATTCAGTGATTCTTAACCCTGATCAATAGTCAGAAGTCAAATCTCCTGGTCAACCCCTTCTCCCACCAATTATGGTTTAACTGATTAGTGTGGGGCTAAGGCATCAGAAGTTGCCTAAAGCTCCAAGTGACTCCAGTGTTAAGCAGGGTTGCCAACCACTGCTCTATTCTATGAATACCTGAGTGTCTGTAGACTGAAGAATTACCATATATCCACACATACCTTGTATTGCTTTTTCTCTATAATTTATGAACACAATAACTCAGATACAAATTCATTAAACATTTCATGGAGTTAATAGGAGCTTGTTGCATTTACATGTTTTCTCATCCATATGTTCTAAAAATATAATTACCATCATGTCAACATCCTCAGATTTGAAGTGTTTGATCAAGGGTTCAAGGCAGAGTTGAGATTGTGTTTAAAGCAATCACCCATATAGGTTAAATGGTGGTCAAGAAGAGTTCCTGGCTTAATCAAGAGCACTGGAAAATTTACAATAAGGAGTCGAGGAGAGAAGCCTTAAACACAGCGGGGATAAAAGAGATCTTACGTGGCCCTCCTTGCCATGAATCTGAGATCTGAACAAGATTCATAGCTCGGGCTCCTCCTTGGGGAGCCTTGAGTGGCTTCTCTGAGAAAGTGAAAGAAGAGAGTAGATTCCCTTTGGCTTTGAGGCTTCTTAATGTGCCTCCAAAATATGCCTCCCTGAGGCTGCCTGGGCTTCTCGAGTGCAGTGAGCATAGCTCTTTTTTCAAGAACCTGAAAGCTTAGGTTGCAGTTCATTGTTTCTTCAACTTTAGTGGACCTTGCTGGTGGGTCCCATTTTCTGGCTGTGTTCTGTGGCATCATAGTCAATGCAGAAACTTGCAGACAAGGCTGCAAGGGCAAGATCCTGGGGTCACAAATGTATCCAACAAATGTTCTCTGGTCAGTTCCATTGCTAAGAAGTAAAAATTGCTTTTGGCCTTATGAATTAATTTTTTTAAATATTAAAAATCAAGGCTGAGTGTCACATGCAAAAAATAGGTTGGTGCAAAAGGCACTGAGAAGATCCCTGCACTTCTGAAGAGCTTAAAATATCTGTGATAGGAACAGTATTATGACATAAAAATCCTCGAAGCAAGAAGAGTCTACCACAGTCATAAGAAACTCATTCCAGATTTTAACAACTTTATTAAAGAAGCCTTTTATTAGAAATCTCTCCTGTTGTAGATAGCTTGTTCTTTTGTCCTAAGGGAGATGAATAAAAATTGGACACCATTCTCCATGTGATATTTCATTATAGACCTAGAGGCATTTGTTAGTTTCCTATTCAAGTTTCCATTTTCAGCAATAAATTTTTCTGCCCTCTTCTTGGTCCTGTCTCCTCCTTACCTGGCCTTTTATGAAGCTGTGCTGGTGAGTGTGATGAACTCCTGAAGACTTCAGGTAAATTTATTGAGCAGGGTTCCTCATCCTTATCTAAACAGTCTCTTCTTTGAATTCCAAGTCCTTTTCCTGAAATTATAACACATCTATCTATCTACCCACCTACCTACCTATATCTCAAACTATTTTGTGGGCAATATCACCATGTGGATGGCTCAGAGTTAACTAAACTTCCAGACATACACAGGGGAACTCATTATCCCCCCGCAGAATCTGCCCCCTCCCTGTGTTCCTCACTTAGCAAATCCACCACTCACCCAGGACTCGCACCAGTTCTATGGAGCCTCTTTTTTCCTCTAACATTAGCAAGCTTACATGAAATGATTCAGCAAGTCCTATTGATTCTATCCGTTAAATATCTTTCAAGTCAGTCCTTTCCCATCACCCCTACCACCACCAACCCCCATCCCACTGCAGACGAGACTGGGAGCGTTCAGGGTGGTATGGCTGTAAACCCACCCCACTCCAGAGGTGACTTATCTCTCACCTGGACTTCTTGCATCCAACTCATTCTTTACATGTAAGCAATAGTGCTCTTCCTAAAAGGAAGAATCAGTCACATTACTCCCACCCACCTTCTTAAAACCCTTTAGTGACCCCTTTCCTTTGTGGTAAAGTCACAATTCTAAACCTGGTCCCCAGACCCCCCCTCATCAGCGTGCAGCTGGTCTTTCTTGTTCCATCTCTGATGCTTCCCTTGAGAGACATGTTCAATTTCTTTCAATTCCTCTAATTCTATTTCTGTTGCCTCTGGGTTTTGTATACTATTCCTTCTTCCAGGGACACTGATCCTTTGGCCGTCAGCTTAAACATTTCACTATCCTTGGGAGATTTTTCTCTAACCCTAGGCTAGATGTGCTTCCTCCCCCACTGTCCCAGCCTGTGTCTCGCTCTGCCCTGCTCCTGGTGTTGAGCTCTTCACGTGGGGTTGAGGGGTGTAACCCAGGGTCAAGGGCAGGGCCTCCCTCATCAACGGGGACCAGCTACAAGCCCAGGCCCTGGGGATGCATGACCCCGGGAGCTAAATCGGGGGTGGGGTGTGCAGGGAAAGAGGGGAGGGGAGGGCTCCAGAGGATGGATCCGAGGGGGAGGTTAACAGAGATATCAGAGTCTTGCAAGCTGGAGCAGAACCCAGACAGAGAGCCCCAGGGCACGTGCTCTGAGGCAGGCAGGCCGGGCTTTCCCAGGCAGCCAGACACATTTGGGGAGGGAATGATCCCCGAGCTTGGGAGGCCGGTGAAAGGAGAGCCCGGGGGAAAATGTGATGACCTTCACCCTTTCTTCTCCAGATCAATTCTGAACTGCAAGTTCCTCCCACTCAGCTGTCCCTGGTCCCCACAAAATAAAGGGCCCTCGAGAGGCTGTGTTTTTAGGGATGACACTGGTGTGGGACCTGGTGCCGGAGGTGGTCTCCCCCGGGCAGCGGCCTGGGCCCACTCCATGGCTTTCCCAGAGCTAGCTTCTTAGGGTCTGTCACAGCAAGGTGACAACAGAAGTCACCTGTGTCCTGCAGTCATGACTCAAGTCTTTGTAAAGTTGTGTCTGAATCTCTCTAAAGAAGTCAGGTCCAGTGAGGCATGGGCCCCAGCCCTGCCTGTGTGTCATGAGGGGACTTTGCCCCCAGTCTCAGAGTGTGGTGTGAAAACAGGTACATGGCTGCGGGACCAGGCCAGTGGCACAGACTCCCTGCTGACTTTGGGGAGCATTTGGCATCTGTGGGTGGCAGCTGGCGCTTTTCAGCCATTTTAGAGTCTATGCCTTCAGACTGTCCCTGGGCCTGCAGGACCCTTTTGGTAAACTTGTGGCCCTGGGTCCACTCTGCTGTGCACCCTGTGCTGTGGTTTAAGGGTCCTCTCGTGGGCAGCCTGCGCAGGCAGCCCTGTACCTTAGACCCACCTTGAACCCTGGGCCACAAAGTCCCCCACAGGTTTAGGGGCCCATCCTGTGCTGAGTTTGCCTTCCAGCCCTGTGACCCTACACCAATCCCCTCATTTGACCAATGGCAGATTTGCCAGCTCAGTGTTTGATTTCTTTTATTAAGAGAAAAATCACCACTCAGGAAAGGAAGAACAGCCCAGAGAAACCCAGCTCATGCAGGCAGGGGCAGCACTTTGAGTACAAACCCCCAGCTGCACCTGGAGGGCTGGAGGGGCAGGCCCTTCAGGGTGAGGAGGGCATGGCGGAGGTGACCTGTGGGGGGGGGTATGGGGGAGGGGAATGGGGTTCACACCCCCCACTTCTGGGCAAGGCCTGCAGCCCCAGGCTGGGCTGAGGAAGTTCTGGGAAGTGAGGAAAACCCACAAACAGGGCTGGGCCTGGGCTTGAGCCCCCAGGGCTGAGCAGCCCAGGAAGAGGCCACCCCGTGGGATTAGTACAAAGGGCCTGGCCCGCTTCTGCAGAACCCACACTGCTGGCATCGTCTGTCCTTGCAAGAGTCTGTCTGGGGACAGGAGGGTGATGCTCCTTGTTTGTTCATTTGTTTTAAAGCCCTGGGCACTGGCCCCTGCAGGATTCTCGGTTAATTCCATTAAAGCTTCAGTGCTGACTGGAAGGCCAGGGGGAGGGTGTGGAGCAGCCTCCTTAGGGGCTCTGCAAGATGGGGCAGGCCCCCGCCCCTCCCCACATGCCCCACCCTGCAGGCAGGGACAGGGGCTGGGACTGGGCCAGCAGCAGGCTCGGGGTGATGAGGACAGGCAGGGAGGGGGCATCACCAGCCCAGCCAGCATGACGAAGGCCCCAAGACCCAAGGCCTCCACGCCAGAGGAGGGGCGAACATGCCGGACCAGGATGGGGTGCCGCAGGGAGGCCATGGGGCCTTCCAGCCCCCGAGAGATTCTTGACCAGATAGCCAGGGGGGGCTGCAGAGGAGGAGGGCTGGCAGGAGCAGCCCCAGCAAAGCCTGCAGGAACGTCACAATGAGCCCCTGGCAGCGCGTGCAGATGAGGTACCTGATGGACTTGAGGGAGCTGAGGAACCAGGCAATGGCCGTCATGGGCCGGCTGGGAGACGGGGAGCCTTGGTCAGATGGGGGCACCTCGAAGACCCCTCATCCCCTCAGCCCTTCCAGATCCCAAGAGGGGCCTCTTCCTGGCCACAGTGCTAGTGCTGCTGTGAGGATCTGGCCCCTCTCTAAGCACCAGGTTTGCGACCTACATTCCCTGTCCTCTCTGCGGGGCCCTCCGGCACCCCACCTCCTCCCAAGGCTGAGATGGCACATCCAGCAGCTGGGCAGCCGCCGCTTCCCCTGCACATGCACAGCCACAGTCTGCTTCTTAGGACGCTCCCCTGTCAGGCCGTTCACCATGCGGTCCCGTGCTACCCCACGTCCACAGTGAGGTGGCTGTTTCTCAGCCTCTCCCACTTTCTGCTTCAGTCCACAGCAGGCCCTGCCAGGGGTCTGGGGGCCCCGGGTGGGCGCACGCCCCCTGAGCCCCGACCTGCCCACCAGCACCACTGCTCTGCCTTCTGAGGGGCCTCCGAGCCAAGAAGTGCCCGGGGACCTTACATTCTGTTGATCGTGTTACAAAACCAATAGGTTCTATAAAATGTCAAGATGGACAATCAAAGCACTGAATATCTTTCTTCAAACTCCTGCCCCACCAACTCCTCCAGGGCTGTTCAGCGTGGGGTGGGGGGCATGGGCACAGGGCAGCTGGCTTCCAGTCCCAGCTCTGACGGGCAAGTTAGGCACCCCTTCAAGCCTCAGTTTCCTCACTTGTACCACAGGGTTAACAGTAAAGCCCACCTCCAGGGTTGGTGAAAGGGTGAAGTGAGAAAGCCCACGTGACGCTCTCAGCCTGGCCTGGAATCCAGTGATGCAACGCACATGCTGGTTCATAAGGTGTTTGAAATGGATGGAGCCACTCACTGTCCTGCAGGGTGGAAAACGGCTCTGGGTTGGGAGGAGGATGCTGGTAGAAACTCCTCAGGACTTGCTGGCTAATCCTAGCCAAAGCCTTTCCCCTTTCCTGTTCGTAGCTCAACTTTTTCCTACCAGTGGAATTGGGTTTGAATCTGCCCGAATCTTGCTGGGAGAGGAGTTAGCACAGTGTGAAGGACACTGGATTGGCAATTTGGAAACCTTGGCTGAGTCATAGCCAGGTGATTTGCCAGGTGACCTTGGGCAAGTTACGTCTCCTCTCTGGCCTACTCTGGAATCATGCGAGACAGTCATTTGCAGGTCTGAGTGTATGATACCATTTGAAATCTTGAAAGTTGCTGTGTGTGGACTTATGTGTGCACTTGCGTGTGTGCATGTTCCACCTGCTGCCCAGTGCATGAGCCCTAGGTCCAGGAGGAAGGGAGGAGTACCAGACCCAGGACGATGCCAGACTCTGGCCCCAAGGATCTTCCTGACCAGGTGGCCAGGCTCAGAGTAGAAGAAAGGGTGAGGGGGAGGAGTGGCAGTGTGAGCAGCGGCACTTGGAGGTGCAGCCAGCGACACGTGTGCCACCAGAAGTAGTGGCAGACTTGAGGGGCTTCAAGAGCCAGATGAAGCTGGTGTGGGGCCGGCTGGAGCAGCAGGAGGAACAGAGGGAGCACAGAGAAAGGACCCAGAGGATGAGAGCTGGGGTGTGGCCAAGTTGCGGGCTGACCCTCAGAGGAGGACAGAATTCCTGGCCCCTCCCCAGCCATCAAGGCTGCCTGGGGCCCCAGGTTCAGCACGGCAGCTGCTTGCCTGTGGCAAAAACTAGGGAAGGCATTGAACTCAGCTGATTGGGGCCCTCCCAGTGGGAGGTGCTGCTTCCCTGCACTGGTTGCCCCTGGTCTGGTTCAGAGGGAGGTGGTGGATTCGGGGGTGGCGGGTGGAGGAGAGGAGGGAGGAGGCTCCCCTGCAATAAGGCCATGGCCTAGGAAGGGATGGAGAGGGCAGAGATGCCTCCAGAGTAGAGCCAAGAAGACCAGAGGGTTCTGGCCCATCCTTCCTGTTCCAGTGCCCCAGGGAGCAGCATGATAGGGGCCCAGCAGGCAGGGCACTCCCTTGGGTTTCTCTAGGGGGGCACGTTCATTGCGGGCCAGGGCCACTGGATTCTTCTCTGCCTCTTCAGTGAGGAGTAGATGCAACTGTGCCTCCACCTTGCCCTGCAGAGATGCACAGATGGGTCCCAGTGCCTGGGACAGGTGCCAGGCCCCCAGCGCCCCAGCCTGGCCCAGCCCTACCCAAGCTGAGCAGTGGTGCTGCCCACCATGAGCTCAAACTCATCATTCTCATGGTGGGCCAGGAGAGGCCACCAGCCGTTGACACATTTCTCCTTGAAGATGGAGACCAGGGGCATGTCCACCTCCCCGGTGGCTATCTCTGTGGTGCATGGCCTGGCTGTCTTCATGCCCCCCGGGGAACTGGTTCAAGTCCAGCTTGATGGCCCCTGTGGCAACTTCAGAGTCAGTTCTGACATCCTGTCTGATTGATCTCCCCACCTGGGGTGGGCTCACCCTGTCTCTGCCCCCCCATCCCTTGCCCCCTCCCCTCCAGTCCCAGTCCCCTAGCCCCACACCTAGGAAGTCATCCACAGAGAAGTGGTCACACCCCGGATCTGCAGGGTGAGCCGCACGGGGATCTGGTGTTCGGTCTCATCCCAGGACAGCATGGACTACATCTTGGAGATGACAGTCGAAGGGGAACAGGCAGTGCCAGCTGAGCCTGCCCTTGCCAGTGAGGGGGTGGTGGTGGACATCCATGTCTTGCTGGACCTCCCGGTGACCCCTTGGCCACCCGTGGGGCATCACCTGCTCCAGACCTATGGCCACAGCTGGTAGGGCCTCTCTCAGCCCACAGCTCCCCTCTCTGGCCCCTCCTCTCCTGCTTCCCAGAAAGGTGGGCTCACCCAGCTCAGCCCCTTCCCAGTCAGGGGCCTCTCACCCACCCCTACACAAAAATGTCACTGGACTTCTCCCCAGTGAAGAAGTGACCATCGTCCAGGACCACCTCATCTGTGCTCCACACGATGACCCATAGCTCATACCTGGGTGGGGAGAGAAAGCTGATTAACAGTCTAGGGGGAGGGTTACCCCAGGGTCTTGGGGCTGGAGAGCAGATGGCCAGGACGAGTCCTAGGGACTGGGGGTGGGCCTGAGGCCTCGGCCAGGCTGGAGCTGAGAGAGCAGGTGTGGAGGGAAGCTGGGGGGCTGGGGACATATGAGGACCAATGAGTAAAAGAAAGAGGGTCATCCAGCCAGCCTGGCTGCTGTGAGGAGAGCCCCAGGTAGGGGGCAGTCTGCTTGGCTGGAACAGCAGGACCCAGCCCACACTCCTGGACTGGGAGACTGACTTAGGTCTATGGGAGGCTGCCTCAGGAGGGGAGGGGCTGGCTGCTGGGGGGTGGCTGAAGTGGGGCTTGGAGAGTTGGGAGCAAGATCCCCCATCACCAGAGGCCAGAAGCTCCGCTCCAGCTCCCAGTGGACCACCATTGAATCTGGTCCCATTTATGTTATTGTCCCCCAGAGGGATTTTCCCCAGAGGTGTAATTGTCACAATCAGTGAGGTAGTTACATTTCAACCCTTAGGAGTGAGGTGGAGTCAACCACTAAACATTGACTGGAGTGTGACTGTCCGCAGAGTTATGCCCTGAACTGCAAGTCTTGGTGACACGGCGGGTTGGGGTGCCCCCTCATGGCAAGCCCTGGAACAGCATACATGGGGGGTCCCACCTGGAGGCTATTCCAGGAAGAATTGGCTGTTATCACTTGCAGGGCCCAGTGTAAAATGGAAATCTTGGGCCTTTGGTTAGAGTACATGAAGAATTCTAAGACTGCCATCTTGAAATAAGTGTGGGGTCCTGAGCAACTTCATGGGTCTGCGCAGTTGGCCCTGATTCCAGGTACCCAGGCCAGTGCTGGCAGTGACTTGATCCTGCCACTTGACAGATGGGAAAACTGAGGACCAGGGAGGCACACTGACCTGGCCAGTGTCAACCAGGAAAGACAGGTGGCTTGGCTCCTGACCCAGAGCTCTTTCTGCTCTCCGACCCACCCCGCTCCTCTGGGCACTCACCCTGCACATCTCATCAGCAGGTGCTTTCAATAAAACTTGGCAGAGCTGCACGACAGCCCGGAGTGGGGATGATCAGGGGGCAGAGCAGACTCTCAGGGCTTCTGCGTCTTGTGGGTGTGTGCGCGTGCGCGTGCGCTGGGAGGGGTGGGTCTGTGAGGGTGAAAGTCCTCATCACCCTCACTAACTGCACAGTGCGGGTGTGGCTCCTGTCCCAGCAAAGGGGAGTCACCTTGGCTGGGCCCCATAGCCTTCTTGATGAGTTTCTCTGTTCCCTCCTACAAGGCTACATGGGACTGACTCAGTGACCTGGGCCTGCAGCCTCCTGCAGAAGGGACACCAGGCGGAGCAGGGAGGAAGGGGTGCTGGGTCCGAGCAGCTCACTCCTCAGGCTTCCATGGGGAGATGTCCGGAGTTTTCCCAGGAGCCAGCACATCTGTGGTAAACAAGTCCTCCCACAACTCCAGGTGGCCCTGAGGAAGGAGGTTGTGGCAGGTCTTCTCACAGACTCCTCCCTCTGCCCGGCAAGGCCAGGTATCCTCTTCCTCCCAACCTTTGTCCCATCAGGACCCGTTACATCAGTTTTTGTCCTTGGATGCCAGCCATTCCTATGACGTCCCCAATAGCCATTGCAACCCCAGGTGTCCACCATAGCTGACAGAATTCTCACTCAGACCTAAGACGTGAGCCAGGAAGTGCCGTGATGTGCGTGTGTGGGGTGCCCGCCAGCTTTGGGGAATGCAGTGAACAGCATGAGGACCTGTTCTTATGGACCCAGGTTGGGACTCCCTGATCCCAAATGCTGGAGAACCTCAGCGCTTGGCCAGGCCAGTCACCTGCTCGATGCCCTGGTTGTTAGGGTTGAGCCGGGGTTGCATCTCCACATGTTCAGGCACCAGGTGGCAGCTCACACCTGGGATGTCTTTCCAGTGCCTCAGGGCCAACAGCGCCACGTTCTCCTCCATGGGCTTCCTCTGACCTGTGGGTACCAGTGGGTCAGCTGTACACAGAGGCTCAGCAGAACAAGACACCTGTGCTGGGCCAGGGATGCAGGGGCAAAAAGGCCCCACCTCCAGGTGATTGTGGGGGAAACTGAGGCACAGAGGGAGACATGGCTGGTCCAAGCTGGTCCAGCTGCCACACAGGCCCAGAGAGGTCTGTGTCCTTGGTTTCCTCTGCCTGGGGAACTTGACCAGAGAATCCTTCTGAGTTCTGAGGTCAGAGGGGGAAGACCCCACATCCTGTCCCAGCACCTTGAAGGTGGTGGTTTCCCGGAAGAGACACCTGCTGGTTTTCTGGAAAGTGCTACATGGGTGCAGGGATAGGGAAAGCCACAGCAACCCAGGCCCACACCCTCACGCTGCCTCCAAAGAGCTGTGTGACCTTGGGCAAGTCTTGAAACCCTTTGGGTCTTGGTTTTCTCACCTGCAGAATGGGGAGAACCTCCATACCCCACAGGGATGCTGAGAGGGAGAGAAAAGGCTACAAGTGGGCAAGGCTGTGTGGGGTGGGGTGGAAGGGCAGTGGCTGAGGGGACAGAAGGGGGATGCTAGGGTGATGATCAGGGGGGCTGTCCCACCACAGGGAACTGTGGGCCCCTTCTCAGCCTCTGACATCCCCTCGGCTGCGTCTGGCATCCTGTTACCGTTGTCGTCCTCGATCTCAGAGGGTCCCATGAAGACACGGTTGGACACCTTCACTCTCCCAGGGGAGCTGAAGTGGGGGCCGTCCACTTTGCCCTCCTTGCAGAGACGGGTCAGGAACTGGCTGGGCTTCATGGGGTCCCACTAAATATTGCAGCCATGTCTGTGGGAGGAGACACACAGGCTTGCTGGGGGAAATGGTCCCGGCCAGTTCTCTTGGGCTGGCTGTTGCTGCATGTCAGTGAGTCCTGCCCTGTGTTCCAGGATTGGCTGAGACACTAGGGCTTCCTGCCCGGGGCTCTGACCCCACGTGCTCAGTGTCCCAAGGACAAACATCCAGTCTCCCCCAGTGCAGCCTGCATCATTCCCCTACTGTGTCCACTCCTCCACAGTGTCAAAGACTCCCTGAGGAAACTGATCATCACAGTGTTTAAGGGGCTTGACCAGGGTCACACAGCCCACAGGCCAGACTGATCCCCTTTGGATGCTCCCAAGCACACAGTGCTGCCCCTCTTCTCAGCCCCCTTTTCTCTCATCTTGCCTTCTCTGTCCTGGAATCCCCTGGCTCTCCCTTTGTCTTGGAATCTGCTGTCCTGGCCCCTGAAGGCTGAGCCCAAAGCCTGTAGGGGTGGAGGCCTGGCTGGGACAGGAATCATAATAGGTCTCCCTTCCCAAACCATATGGTCTGAATCTTGTTTTTTATTATTGTTATTATTATTACTATTATTATTATTATTTATTTTTGAGGTTTTTGTTTTTGTTTTTTAATATGAACTGGGAAAACCACTGTAAAGGTGAAAACTAACATAACAAGAACTCTAGGGATGTAGTAGAAAGCTTGAACTCATGTTTTACAAAAGGATCCACATAAATTGTAATATTAATAGTAGGCAGTTGCCACTCATAGTTTAAATCTATGTATTGACCTAAGGAGACATTGAAGGTATAGAGTTCCTCATGACCACTAATGCTCATTGGCTTGCGGTCCTTTCTGATCACTGCCTCGTTTTCTTCCTGTGGACAGGCTACTGAAGCCCTGAGATGGGTGGGCCACTCTATTTGCAGATGCCAGTAGAGGAACTCAATGAAAAGAAATAATCTTACATTTTTAAATGTCAGTGAATTTTTGCATTGTGTTCATTTGCTGCTTAGAAACTGGAACTTTCTGAGTCCTGTAGTTCATTTGAATTTGACTATTTCAGTCACTTTTGTTAGTAAAAAAAAAATGCTTGCAAAGCACAGGTATTCTTTAATATCCTCATATGAGATTTTTGGTTTGTGGATTTTCATGGCTCGTTGAAGTTGCTGCTGGAAGGAGCTTGGATGCGTCCAACAAAATCAAAGCATCTGCTTCTGCAGTTCAGCATGTGAGTTAAGATTCCTCATCAGTGTCCTGTGTTCGTTCACTCCCATGCGGAAGTGAAACTGTCGGTGTGCCTGGCTTCACATTGATTCTTAGGCTTCATTTAGAATCATCTTGCCATTACTTTCTAAATTCATAGTTGAAAATTTTTATCATTAAATATAGCTTAGATTATTATAAATTGTCACTTGAAATCATCTGTAGTCATTTGCTCTTGTAGGTAGAACCATGGAGATGGCAACGCCTGTGAGTAGGGGCTTAAAGGACAGCTAAAATGTTCAACTGACGTGAAGTCCCTGTTATGACACAAAAAGAGGTATAAATGTCCCACTGACCTTAACATAGAGTTGGCACATGTTTTGAACTGCAACTGAAATGACATAAGCAAACTGCTGCTTCTCAGCTAGCAACCCTCACATTTGCTATCAGAGCCCAAACGTAACCATCTTCAGCCTCCGGTAGGTTATTAACATACTACTCAAATTTTATATATCATATTAGTAAGAATTGAATCTTAAAAGTAATATCTGTTATTCCATTAACATAACAGTCCGCATGTGGGACTGCTGGACAGTGTATAGCAACTTAACACAGAAGGTACTGACAGAATCAAACTCTGCAAGTGTGTAGCCTCTACTAAGAAGTCACTATGTTTTATGTTTTCTATTTCCTTCTCAGAATGCCATATCTATGCACGAAATATCACTTTTTGTACAAGACTGTAATGTTCACTTTGAAAAAAATGAACTGTTCTTGAAGGCTCATTTTTTAAAATGTGAGTGTTCAAGTCCTATACAAAAAGTGGTAACTCATATGTAGATTTACATGACCAAGTAATACAAGTCATCTATAAATTATGCAAATAAGAATGTGAATTAGAAAAATTTAATAAAACATGAATTTCAAATATTAAAGGAAAACTGACTCTTAGGATTCAAAAACCCTTAAAAAGATTAAAAAGTTTCATGTAAAAAAGTCAAATCAGCCAGATATTATGAGTAACCTTGCAATTTACTCTAAAACTCAAGTATTAGAAATGCTAATGCATTTTTAACTTACAGGAATTCCCTGAGTATTTCATTACTACATATCAAACCCCTTCACCATGTTCCAATATGAACTGCTTTTTTGAAGTTCTGTCATTAAAGCTTAAAACATTTTATATTGCTATACCATAAACTTCAACCTAGGGATACTTCTTTTTATAAAAAGAAGGGAAAATCTATTTTAAATACAGATACATAGAACAAAATAGCACCTATCATTTAGATTTTGGAAAGAAATGCAGCTTCTTAGTTAGCAGTGAGGCAAAGCAGGGGACCTGCTTCTTTCCAATTGCATTTGGGTCTTTACAAATGTCTACTTGGCGCTGAGAAACTTTCCTATTCACCAGTGTGAGGAGTTCTGTGAACTCTAAGGAGGAGCCAGATTTTCCCAGCATCTCACACAAATCTTGAATGTACCATGAGCCGTTCACCGTTTCCCGATGAGAATAACAACCTTCTGCCACCGAGTAGCACATGAGGAAGTCCGCTCTGGCACGCAGTGCGCACGCCGAGGCGGCGTCCACCTGGGTTACGTTGGCATCCAGCACATCTGTCTGACGATCCACGACATCCAAAGGAATGACGGGCACATCGTGCTGGTTTCCCCGACACGCCTGAATGATAAATGTCTTGGGTTTTCCAACCAGGCTCTGACACCTGTCTCCTTTGATCAAGCCAGTCAATGTCTGAATTTCAATTTTGGCATCATATGCGTAAATGGGGTTGCCTTCACCGTGACTCAGGAAAACACACAAAAAGCAATTGGCATCTACATGGCTAGAGGTTGATGCCTCATGAATTTTGACCAGTAGTTCTTCTGCTTTAAGATCATTAAAGCGTTTCACTTCAAATCCTAGATCTGAAAACCTGCGCTGAAGATTGTCTCTGTCCACGCTGGTTCCCCGCCGGTCCGGCAGCGTCAGGTGCCAGAAGGACCTCTCATGCTTGAAGATTAAAGCAACTCCTCTCCTCTTGTGGTCCATTATGTACCTTTCTGCTGGATCAAACACTTCTCTCCTAGGGAAGGCATCTGTTTCTGTCACGTTGTGTTCTTCACCTGCACAGCCAGTCCCTCGGAACTCCAGCGCCGAACTCATGTCGGCCGAGGGCGCAGCACTGACTCCCAGACCGGCCTCAGCTTCCGGCAGCCCCCGCCCTTCCTCCTCCCACCCCGCCCCGCGCCCCTGTTCCCTGCTCGCCTGCTGCCCGCCGCCCGCCGCCCCCGTGGGCTGGGGGTTTGGGCGTGGACGCGCCCCGGGCGCGTGCCTGCAGCCGAGTTAAGGCCCCAGTCCCTTACTTGGGGCTCGCGGGGTCAGGGCCTGCGGGAAGGCAGGGGAAGCGGATGACCGCCTGGCGCCCGGAGAGGTGCCTGTTCCTATCCCGAGAACAAACGGCCTGAATCTCATTTATAGAGTTCAGGTGCAGCAGGTGCGGGCGGCGCGGTGCTCGCTGTAGAAGCCCTTCTCCAGGTCAGTCTTGGTTTCCCCGATGCGGTTGTCAGTGCCTGCATATCGCAGTCATCCATGGCCACCGTCAGCATGGATTCCATGGGGAAGGAGGCCTCGATGTCAAAGGCCCTAGTGGTAAGGGGTTGGGAGAAAGGCTGAGGGTCAGGGTGGGGTGGGAGGTATTCTGGGCTGAGGAGGTCAGGCTGGGGTGGCGGTGGAGAACCAAGAGGCCTTACTTCCCAAAGACAGGCTTGAGCTGCTTGGAGATGGAGTTCTCACAGGCGTCAGTCTTGCCCAGCTGGATGGTGATGTAGGGGTTGGCCTTGCCATTGATGTCTGCAGGGTGCAGGTCTGTGGCCTGGGATGGAGGGGTGGTCCTGAGTAGGCTCCCCACACCCTCCTCATCTCCCAGTGCCCCTGCCCTCTCCTTGATGGTCCCGTGATGGTGAAGGGCAGGAGAACAGGACCAGAGGCTCGTGTAACCCTAGGCAAGATGCCGACTCTCTCTGGGCCTTGGTTTCCTCCCCTATAAATGATGGGAACCAGACTATCTGACCTCCCTGGTGCCTCCCAGTTGGAGGATATCAGTTTGCAGCTGCTTCAGTCCCTCCTGGGTGGGAGGACTGGGGCTGGAGGGAGGGGATGAGAGGGGACTCTCACCCAAGCCACATAGACTCAGAGCAATGGAGCAGCATGTTGATGGGGTCATTGCTGGGGATGCCCTGTGACATGCCATAGGTAGGGTTGTAGCTGGCTTCCCAAGACACATCCTCTGGGAGGGGCATTTTGTTCATGCAGAGGGATCCCTGGGGTGAGGCAAGCGTGGGTCAGGGTGCAGGTTCCCACGGGCATAGGCAGGGCTGGCACTCAAAACAGCCAAGAGCACTGAGGGTCTGCACCCTGCTTTGGTGGGGCCTTAACCCTTTAGTTGCTGGATCACAGGGAGTCAGGTTTTCTGGAAGGAGTGGCCAGGGAGGCAACTCTATGAGAGGAGGAGTGGGGAGCTGGGTTCAGGGCAGATGCTCTTTGTCAATCAGCATGGAAGTATTTTCATATTTTATCAAGCAGGACAACTGATGGTTCCACCTGGCTGTCAGCCCTGGGCCTGGGGTGGGGAGAAGAACTAGGGGGCTCAGGACTCAGGGCCTGGGGCTCAGGGGCTGGGACCACATTCCCTGCCTGTTCTTGAACTGGCCCACGATGTGCTCCTCCTCCATCAGGTCATCTCCATCATCCCCTGTCTTGCCCCGCAGCAGGTTGAAAGTGTACAGCGAGTCCTTGAAGTTGTCCAAATCTGACTCCAGCTCCTTGGGAAACACCTGAGCTGGGCCTGGCTTTCAGGGGGCAAGAACAGTCCATGGGCCTCTGTCTTGCCCCATCTGCCACCTGGTACCCCAGGTGTGACCCCCACACTCTGACAGCATTTGTTTCCAGACCCTCACCTTGAGCTTATCAATCTTGGGTCTCTTCTTCTCGGGGGCATCAGACGCCTGACCGGGGCCCAGGCTCTGGCTTCTCTTCTTTTCCTCCTTTGCAGCCCTTGCCTTCTCCTTGCCCTTCATTGGCCTCTTCAGGCCTGGCCAGAAACAGACAAGGAGGTGGAGATGATCTGAGCAGGAAGGCCAGGTTGGAGACCCAGATCTGGCACTTTGTTAGGTTAACTTTGCAGGTCTCTGTGTGCTCATCTGGAACATGCAGACAATGCTGCCTGGCATGCCTGCCTCCCACGGGGCTGGGACCCAGGATGCGGGGAATGTGCAAAGACTGCTGTGTGCCCTTTGACTGACAGGGGCAAGAAAGAAGCTTGGCTCTGGTGCCAGCTTGCTCTTGTCTCTGGCCTCATTCTACCTGTCTTTAACATTAAGAGGATTGTTCTATACTAGTGTTTTCTGAACAGCATTAAGTGGAACACCAGGCGTAGGAGTTCTTGGAATGCTTTAGAAGAATTCACACACACACACACACACACACACACATACACAGATAATAAGTTGGTGAAATAATTTATTCTGTGCCTTCTAGAGGTTCAGAATAGCATTTGTATACTAAAGGCACTGAGAAGTCCTGTACCCAAGGACCTGTTTAACCCATTTGACCCAAGAACTTCCTTCAGAATACCCATTCACAGTGTTCCATGGAACATGTCTAGAAATACTGAATGAAATGAGCTCTGAGGTCTCGTCCAGCTCTGATGCTCTGTGGCTCTAAGTGTCTGTCCATCACTCTGCTGAATTGATCAGAGTAAAAGCCACTGTAGATAAGGGCCTCAGCCTGCTTCCTGGTGGCCAGGGATGCCTGATATCTGCTATTGGCTGCTGCAGCTTTAGGGGCCCACGAGAAGGGGAAAGAGAAACAACCGGGATGTGACAGGCAGGGGGGCTACCCACCCCGCAGGGCTCCAGGGCTCCAGGGCTCACCCTCAGTGTTGCCCATCTCCTCCTTCTCCTCCAAGTCAAATCCTCAGGCCATCTACCCAAGCGATAAAAATACAAGCAAAAATAAACAAATGGAACCTGATCACATTTATAAGATTTGCAGAACAAAGGAAACCATAAACAAAACAAAAAGACAACCTACGGGATGGGAGAAAATATTTGCAAAAGATGAGACTGGCAGGAGCTTAGTTTCCAGAATATATACACACCTCATACAACTTAATAAGAAGAAAACAAACAATGCAATCCAAAAATGGGCAGAAGACCTACACAAGCAATTCTCCAATGAAGACGTACAAAGGCCAATAGGGGCATGTAAAATGCTCAATATTGCTAATTATCAGAGAAATGTAAATCCAAACTACAATGAGGTATCACCGCACACCTGGTATCAGAATGGCCATCCTCAAAAAGTCCACAAATGATAAATGCTGGAGAAGGTATGGAGAAAAGGGAACCTTCCTACACTGTTGACGGGAAAGTAGTTTGGTGCAGCCACTGTGGAAAACAGCATGGAGATTCCTCAAAGAACTACAAATAGATTTACCATATGATCCAGCAATCCCCCTCCTGGGCAGAGATCTGGAGAGAACTCTAATTCAAAAAGATATGCACACCCCAACGTTCACAGCAGCACTATTTACAATAGCCAAGACATGGAAGCAGCCTTAATGTCCATTAACAGATGACTGAATGAAAAAGTTGTGGTCTATTTATACAATGGAATACTACTCAGCCATAAATAATAATACAATAATGCCACTTGAAGCAACATGGCTGGACCTGGAGATTGCCATTCTGTGTGATGTAAGCCAGAAACAGAAAGAAAAATACCACATGATGTGACTTACATGTGGAATCTAAAAAAAGACAAATGAACTCACTTACAAAACAGAAACAGACTCACTGAAATAGAAAACAAACTGATGGGTACCAAGAGGGGAGAGGGTGGGAAGGGATAAATTGGGAGTTCAAGATTTGCAGATACCAACTACTATATATAAAATAGATAAATAAGTTTATTCTGTATAGCAGAAGAAACTATATTCAGCATCTTCTAGTAACCTATAATGAAAAAGAATATGAAAACAAATGTGTATATATATGTATGCCTGAACTATTACGTTGTACATTATAAATTGTACATTTAAACTGACTATACTTCCATTAAAAAAAAAAGAAAATGTGCTTCAGTCAGTACACACTGGACACTAAATCACCAGGTTTCAACCAAGGTGCCACCGCCACCTGGTGGTAGCCTGTGCAGATGACAGGAGTAGACACAAGGCCGCCTCTTGGATGGAGCTCCTGCCTGGCCAACTTGAATCCAGGAAGTGATGGCGGGAGAAGATACTACTAGGTGTCCCCCAATTATCAGCTCTCCTGCTCTTCAAACATGTTTCTGGACACACAGCTGCAAAGCTAAGATGGCATCTCCCAGCCTCCCTCGCAGCCAAGTGTGACTATGGGTCTAGATTCCAGCCAACATGAGTGAAAGTGGTATTTGCAGCTTCTCGGTTGGGCATTTAAAGGGAAAAGAGAAGCCTCCTCTTGTCTTGACAATTCCTGCGCACTGGTGTTGGGATGTGACGGCAAGCCATCTCTAGCCACACAGATGCCAGTAACAAGATGCCAGGGTATTGCTCCCTGACACCATGGAATCACCACACCACCTTCTCCTTGCTCACACCAGTCTAACTTACTACAGCAGCTTAGCCTGTGCTCTGACTAACATGGATGGTAAGCAGCACACCCAACTTGGGACCCAGAAAGGGCCTGTGGGGAGAGTGCGGCTGGATCAGCTCAGCTGAGGAAACACCACCACAGGCACACATCCCTCCTGGTCAGCCGGTCAGTCAGGGGGTGCCTTGAGCTCGGTCGGCAGTGTGGAGAAGGGACAAATGAGGACGAGGAGAATTGCTTTTTCTGGAAACTGCCATCTGGCTCAGCAGACAGAACCCACGTGCACACGATAGGGAAGAACATTTCACAGCAACAGTGACCGAGGTGTGTAAAATAAAGTAGCATGAGGTGTTAGATAGAAATAGATGTGCAAGTGCTACTGAGAAGTTGTTCGCTTTTGGCATCTGAGTGCATATTTCTCTTCTTCCTCAAAGGTCACCTCCTCTGTGAAGCCTTCCCTGACTCCCCCAGGCACTGAATTGCCTTTGTTATTGCACCGCGATGGATCTGCTTACATGTCCATTTTGCATGTCCAGGAAATACCCAGGGCAGGTACGGCATCTTCTCTTTAGGCTCCCATAGCACCCAGATTGGTGTCTGATCATATATACTCAAGAGATATTTGTGCAGAAAATAAATGAAGACAAGAGAAAACCAAGCCAGGGAAGGGGGACTGGTCCTCCATCCTGGAAAAAGTGAGTCCTGAGCTAGAACTTCAAGGCTGTGAGACAGGCTGCTCCAAGCACATGTTGACAGAGAAGGGGGCAGGAAAGAAGCTGGACTGGAGGGTCTGATGGGGAGATACGGTCAGCTCTCACAGCCTAGTCCCTCCTCGGGCCCCAACCCTGGCCTGAGGCCTCAGCTCCTTCATGGTGTCGATGGCAGCGAAGCTCTTGGACCGCCAGTCCTGCATGCTCTCACCCGGCTCCTCCTCCTCCATCTTTTCTGATATGCCCTTCTCCTTCTCCTTCTTCTCGTCCTCATCAGCCTGAAGGGCTGGCCAGGTCCGGAGTCCTGCATACATCCCTGCACCCTGGCCATTCCCAGAGCCCTGGACCATCTGGGAGTCCCCCATTCATTCTGACCATCTGCTCCCCGGAAGCCCTGGGCTCCAGGAGGCCCTGGGGTGCCACCAATGTCAAAGGGGCAGGGCCTTGATTTGTGGAAATGGATGCCACGGCCCACAGAGGGTCATGACCTGCCAGCATGAACCACCAGCTGAGGCAGAACCAGCAGCTGGGGGCCCTGCTCCCCAAGCAGTTCTCTCCAGCTACAGCACTCCCAGGGAGGTGTGCTGGCCAGAGCGCCAGGGGCTGGGGGTGTCTCAGTCTCTGAAGCTGCTCCCCTTGGCCTGATACCCTGCATGGTGTAGGGTCTTCTCTCCCCAGAGCCCTCTGTGGTCCCCACACTCACCACATCCACCATGATGACCGCATCAGAAGTCTGCAGGGGGGAAGCAAGAAGACAGGGACAGGCCTTAGCCACGGGGCTGAACATGGAGGCAGAGGCCCAGCCAGGGAAGGAGGAGGAAAGGGAGCTGACACAGGGCCACTCCCTGTGCGCTGAGAGCGCCTGTGCTCACACAGCCAATTCTGAGGCCATGAAGGATCTGCCTCGCAGATGTTTCCTCAGACCTTCCAGGGCGGTGGCTAGCAACCCTGGCTGCATGTTAGAATCACTGGGGGCTTTCAAAAGTGACCGGTTTCAGGGCTCCACCGAGTCTAAATGGGGGTGCTGGGCGCCGGTATGGCTGCACACAGCCAGGAGATCCCTGCAGTGTGCAGGTCGCGTCGGGAGGAGAGGCTGGCAAGGCATGTGGCCGGCGTTCGGTGATGTTGGCTACAGGGGGACAAGGGCCTCAACAGGGAAGTGGACGCTCAGTGACATAGCTGAAGAGGATCCTGGTAACACAGCCCCACAGGAGCCCAGGGCCTGTGGGATGATGGGGAAGCTTGGGCAAGTGCCGTCCTCTGTTCACTGATGGCCTGGACACCCTCGGGGGAGGTCAGGAGGCTGGGAGCTGAGGGGGGCGTGGAGTCTCCGGGTGCAGCCCCGGAGCCCTGGCCGTACCACCCGGGCCTGTGGGCCAGGCCTGGGCCTCAACTGCTCCCCTTTCCCCAGAGCCACGCCCACACTAACTCAGCCGGGACTCTCTGGCTGGGACCCTCTGGGGACCAGGATGATGGGGGTAAGGGAAGATCCTTTCAGACCCAGCTCAGGCTTCAGAAGCTAGGGGGCACCCCAGGCTGCATGAAGCACATGATGTGAGGAATGGAGTACAGAGCAAGTGATGGGGGGCTGGGGGGAGCCCCGACCCCTTTCCTCCACACTGTCTGGACCCAGGATGGCCTGTTCCAGGCCAGCCTCCATCCTGCCCTCCTCGGCAGAGGCCACCTCCACACCTGAACCCCCAGGTCTCCCTCTGGCAGATAAACAGCCCTAGTCCCAAAGGACGAGTAAGGAGCTTCCACCAGGAAATTCGTCCCCAAGCCAGGCGTGGGGAGGGCCTTTTGTGAATGGCTGGGAAGGAACCCAGGGACCCTCTGGAAAGAACCCTGTTGTTCACACAAGGAATCCATTGACTATGGTGTTTGTTGGAATAAAAGTAATTTCAGGCTATGACTTCACATAGTCACTGTTCTCCCTGCCTCTCATACATGCGCACCACATTTTGAGGCATGTGTCCCCTGATGCGTGCACACACAAACGCAGAATTGAGTCCTCCATCCCAGGACAGTCTAGGACAGGGCTGTGTGCACATGCAGTCAGGGGAGGCCCTGTCCCATCACATGCTGAAGGAGAAGTGACTTCATTAATGTATTGTCTCACAGGTGGACTGGCCTGACTCTGGTAAAGTGTCACATGCAGGTGCACATCCGCAGCCAGCGTGGGACTGACCCCAGGCACCTCACCTTGTCCAGCTTCACCATGGTCTCCAGCTTCTTGACGGACACCTCTGGCTCCATGTTCACCACGACCTCCCCTGTGGGGTGAGAGGAGTGCCCCCCCATTGTACAGCACATGGCAGCCCTGGGGGAGTCTGCCTGGACAGAGAGATGGACAGACAGACAGACAGGGAAGAGCAGGAGTAATGGTGAGAGTCAGGGGTGGATGAAATGACCGGAGGTTAAAGCTGATTCTGGAGCTTTCTGAGGGGAGAGGGAGGGAGGTGACAGCTGAGGGAGAAAAGATGGGCACAGGCAGAGGATGAGGTGGCCAGAGAGGAGAGTGGGCTGCGGTGAGTGATACAGTGAGGCTGGGAGGGGTCCTGGGTCTTCTCCAAGACCTGGCAGAGGAAGCCATCTGCCCTCAGTCCCTCTAAGGATGCCTGGCCCTGGACCTTTCTGGCTTGAGAGTGAGGGGCACCCCGGGGCAACCTTCCTTGGCCCCTGGGTGGGTCATCCCTCCTGGCCTCCCTGACTCTGACTAGGGGATGAGCCCAAGGAAGAAACCCTTGGAGCCCCATCCATGGGCCTCGGGGCATGGCTGTCTCTGAGCTGTTCCACCTGGGGGCCAGTGGTCTGGGGGCCGGGAGAGGAAGCACCGCAGGGAGCTGACGGCTGGGAGCCCCCCAGGGTGCAGAGGCCAAGGCCCGGCAGCCGCCATGCTGATGTCCGATGGCGGCTGCAGGAGCTCGTTCTCCGGAAGGTCTGAGCCCAGAGAAGGGCCAGAGGCACCCGGCCTTGCCCAGCTGCCCGGCTGCACCCAGCTCTGCCCAGCGACCCCGGGGCCCAGATGTACCACTTCAGACCACTTGATGAGGGTGCTGAAGTTGGGGTTCTTCCTGTAATTGTGGATCAAGGATGACTGCACCCCCTTCCCCGCACACTCGATGTCCACCGTGGCCAGTCTACCTGGGCCAGGTTCACGTGCTTGAGGTCCCACAGGCCCCAGAACAGCATCTGCGTGAGTTGGTGGGAGGTGGGCTAAGAGGAAAACCCCTCAGTCAAGGGCACCAGCTGTGGGTGCCAGGCCACCTGAGAAGGACTTGGCCCATGGGTGGGCAGTGCATGGGTGGGGGCCGGGCAGGAAGAGCTGACGAGGGGCAGGTGTCCTGAAGGGGCTTCAGGGTGAGGGTGGGTGTCGGGGGCAGACGGAAGGCTGGGATAGGTCCTGGATGGCGGCAGTATGATGGTGCAAAAGGGGCAGGCAATGGGTGGGCAGCAGCCTGGGTCTGCTGCCAGTTCCTGGGTGTGACCTGGGGCCAGTCACTTCCCCTCCTTGGCCTTCATCACCCTTATCTGGAAAATGAGGCATGGCCTGAGGTTGCCAAAGATGGCTGGAGTCTGATGTCAACCATGTAATATGTGCACAGACCCTTGATATGGAGAGAGCAAGGGGGCTCAGAAGCAGAGCACAGCAGGGCCTGCTGTGGGCAGGGACGGCAGGGGCCCAGCGCAGTCCTCACATCCCTCGATCTGGTACTTTCTGAGCTCGGGCCGGATGCCCACAGGCACAGGCATGATGGGACCTCAGTCCGTGTCCACTGGACAATTGATGGGTGGTGGGTCGGCCTTCCTTGCTGGTCCAATCTGGGAAATGGGGGACATAGTGTCCTAGCCTGGGGAGCCTGGGGAGAGCTCCCTCTCCTGATGAGTTATTTGCCATATGTGACCTGGGGATACAGGGAAAGCTGAACATCCCGGGTTCCCAAGAACCACATCCTCAGCTTCCATCACAACGGACCTCACAGCAGGATGGGGAGGAGACTGGCCCTCAATCAGTCCCCTCTTCCCTGCAGCCCCACCTGCCAGAGCTCGAACGTGGCCAGCAGGTCCCCCGCGGTGGCCCTGCCCCAGTAGATCTGGTAGGACTCGAGCTGGGGCGGGAAGCAGAGTGGGCAGTATGCCTCACCGACCAGCTTCACCACGGGCTTGACAAAGTTCTGGCCCATGTAGTCGGCTTTGCTCTGACACGACAAACAGCCAGGGTAGGCTCGCAGTGCTTGAATTTACCAAGCATGTTGACATCCTGGATCACATTCAGTCCCCCACAGCACCATGTAGCTGCAGGGGTGATCATCCCATTTTACAGATGGGGAAACCAAGTCTCAGGCTAGCTCAGGCCAGATTGGTAGTGAATGGCAGATGCAGTACTCAGACTAGAAATGGGTGCACCTGCCTCTAGCCCAGAGCTCTCTCAGGGCACCCCAGTCCCCCACTCCCCTACTCCAGCGCTCCCATGGAAAGCTGGGCAGCTGACTGTGGTAGGTGTGGGCAGGGGCTGGGGAGTCCCTGGGGTGGGGGAGGCTGGGGACAGCAGGCCTTGCTGACAAATCTCTTGAAGATTCTGGGCCTGAGTTTGGTCTGTCTGTGCTGGGAGGTGGGAAGCCCTGGCCCATTTCCTCCCTGAGGCCCCAGAGTCCCCGAGCATCAGGAAGGAGTCAGACTGCAGTGACAGGCCAGCGGACACCTGGGGTGTCCTGGAGGGGCTGCCCAACCCTCCAGCTTCCCAGCAAGCACCTGGCCGAGGGGCTCAGGGGAGAGCAGGGGAGGGGGCCACCAGTGCGGGTGTAGTGAGGGGACGTTGGGATGGTCCCTGGTGCTAGAGCCCACCTACACCGGTGTCCTGGCCATAGATTTCAATGACAATGATGGGGGAGTCGTCTATGAACTCATGAGCTTCCCCATAGCACTCAAGGGTGTCGAACACCAGCACCTGGTCCCAGGTGGGGCACAGGGTCTCATTCAGCACCTGTAGCTCAGGGCAGGGGGATGGGTAATCAGTGGTGGTGGGTGGGTAGATACCTGAGCAGGAGTCACCCCCAGCCACTGTGGTTTCCAGGGGGCTCGGGGTCAGGAGGGACATATCCCCTGACTCTTCTGGGAATCTTAAAATGAAGGTTGATGTGAGGTCTGCTCCTGACCCTGTTCCCTCAGCCCCTACCAGGTCTTCCCTGTCCTCCATGCAGAATGTAAGCACATTAAAGCCTCCACCATGTGGCCCGGGTCCCCAGGTATATGCCAGGCTTCCCTCTGTGGGTCTGGGATGCTGGCTGATCTGTCTCCCCAGGCCCCAGAAGCTCACAGGCCTACCCCAGTGCCTGCAAAGCCAGTGCCACTCCCTCCTCCCCTGGCCCTCACCTCTGTGCACTGACTCTGGTTGATAAAAAGACTCAGGTGAGGGGCCTGAGAGGCCACTGCAGTCAGCTACACAGAGGCTCCGAGCCTGGTACCTGAGGGCGTGGGGCTGGAAGGCCTGCTTCTCTGCGGGGGGTACAGGCCTGGAGGCTGGGAACAGGTGACCCCAGTGCTCTCCCAGGGTAAGGGCTGGAGCCAGGGGCTTCCCTGGGCCTGGCTGCAACCTGCCTCACTCACTCATGCAGACCAGGCTGCTGGGCAGGAGGGAGTGCAGGCCCAAACCCAGGGCTGCCTGGACCCCCTCGAAGCCACAGGGCAGGCCCCACTGGAAGTCCCTGCGCTGCCTGCTGTGGCCCAGCCACAGGCAGGGCTCCAGCCTGGCTTGCACTGTCCAGCCCACCACTCCAAATCCCCACTTCCGAGGCAGCTGGGGGTGAGCACAGGGTCAGCTTCCAGAGCCCGTGGGGTGAGGAAGGCGCAGGGGGCTGCAGGAGGCCGTGGTCAGAGGGCCTCTGTCCCTCCACAGCTATCCCACTGGGCTGTGGGTTCGGGAGCAGAGCTCCAAGGAGGATGGATGGGATGGGGCCCCCTGCCATTCCTACTCTCTCCACCTCTTCTCTACGCACCCCATCAGCTCAGACCAGCCAGACCCGGGGTGGGCACGCTACTCCTTCCAAGGGAGGCTGACCCCTTGAACGAAGCACGGACCCCTCCACCCCCTAATCTGACTTCCCTTCCGGCACCTTGAGGAAGAGTGCCTTGGTCTGGCGCGGTCCTCACCCAGCTCCTCCCCCACGATGGAGAAGAGCAGGTCCTGGGGGGTCACCGGGCTGTGGCCATGTGCTTGTCATCGCTCATCATCCAGATGAAGACGTCGGGGATGCTGTGCGGGCCTGCAGTGGGCAGGTGGGGGCCCATAAAGGAGAGGTCCTGCCCCTTGGCCAGCCCTCGACCCACGGAGGGAAGGACCCCTGACGCTGGGATTTCCTTCTCCTCCCACGGATCCAGTGGGAAGAACATCAAACAGGGTGAAAGTCTTGGTCACCCCCGTCCCCCAACGGCTGTCAGTGCAGGAGGGGCCTCCTGGGTGGTCTGGCTCAGTGCCTCCTGTGCAGCCCCACTTCTGCCTCAGCTTCTGTCAGAGCAGCTGGGCTTCGAATCCAGGCAGCCTGGCACAGACAGGCCCAGGAAGCTCTGTGCAGAGATGAGTCCTGAGTTTCCACCCTTCCCCTGAGGCAGAGGCTGTTGGCAAAGCCCTGAGCAAGCCCACTGCCGCTCCAGCAGAGGCGTGGGATGGTGGGGGCCTGTGTGGGAGTCTCATTGACTCCGCCCCTTCAGTCCCACCCCCACACCCCCGGCCTCCTGCTACTCACCTTTGTCTCCATCATTGGAAACCTTGAGCAGGTCAGTGAAGTGGGCAACTATGGGCATGTCGTTGACCTTGTCCAAGTCCCGGGTCTGTACTTTCATGCACTTGCAGAGTTGGGGGACAGGTCTGTAAAGACCACTGCTCATTCAACAGCGGCTCATAGCTGCTCTTCTGCACTGAGGTCCTGCCCTGGTGGGAGGGGGTGAGAGTTTGCGTGTGTGTGAGCGCGTGTATCTGCGGGTGAGTGGGTATATATATGTTATGTGTGGCTTGTGGCAGCTGTGCACGTGTGTATGTGTGTGTGTGTGCACGCTCCTCTCCTCACTCTTCCCCTTGACCAGCCTCTGAGACCCTCTTCCCTCACAGTGTCCCCCCCTTCAGCTCTTGGTCTCTGTGACCTAGGGGCAGGGAGGTATCCCTAAGGCCCAGACTGGCCTGGCCCCCAGGCCCTCTGAGCTGGAGCTCCTCTCATCTCTCCTCACTTCCAGAGGTGAATGCACCAAGGTGATCAAAATCCAGTCTGGTGGCTTCTGATTCTGCCTCATGTCTGTCCCCTGGACCCCTTGACCATCCCTCTGCACCCTGGTGCCTGTCACCTCATGCCCCAGCCTCCTGCTGCCTGTGCCCCAATCCCTTCTGGCCAGCAAAGATGACTTGCACATAGGGGTCAACCAGGTCCTTGTTCTCACCAGTGAAAGCCTTCTTCACATTGGCCATGGGGCTTGTGTTTGTGTGGGGCAGCCCCTCTGCTCGATAAATTTTCACGTAGAACCATATGTGACCTGGCGTTCGGGGGCACCCCCTCAGGGAGCAGCAAGTCCCTGCCGGCGCATACAGTTGGACTGTGGTGGCCAGACCGGGCGCCCAGACTCCTGCCTCAGCATCTGCACACCCCTGGGGCCCAGGACAGCATGTGAAGGACGGCTGAGAAGGACCACACCAGGACTGAAGATGCTCAAGTTGACAGTACCTGGTCTCTCGTGGGATCCTGGGCAAACCTCCCCAGTGCTCTGAGCCTCAGCTTCCTCACCTGAAAGATGGGAATAACAGCCCCTTCCCAGGAGTATGATAAATAGGTTAAGGCTCCCTTCTAGGAGTGTGATAAATAGGTTAAAGAACATGAGCACTTTGTAAACTGCAGAGGGGGAGATCCATCCTGGTAACACTGTCCCCTTTCCTAGCTGTGTATCACATCTTTTCTCTCCCACACAGAAACCTCACCCATGGCCACCACGCTCCCTCCCTGGCCCACCGAAGTCATGACTCACTGGATCCCAGCACTTTCTCCCACTGTGTTCAGACAAGGTCCCAGAATACTTCTCAAAAGCCACTGTCAGCTGCTTAAAATTGGCACAGAAAACAAAATGGCTTTGCTCTCCTGGGTGTAGACTCAATATCCAGCAGCTCTGGGAATTTGCCCCTTTTTTCCAAAGTTTCTCACAGACAGAAGTCCGGATGTCAAACGACTGTCACTCCTGACTGTCCTCTGTGAACCCTGCCCGCCTGGCCTCAGGCCTTTCTGTCCCATGTGGAGAGTCCGTGGATACTGGGGCTGGCTCCTTCCAGGGACAGCTGAGCCGTCTGAGTGTGTGGCTGAGAGAGACAGAGGGAGGGCACAGTTTCTGGGCCAGGTCCACCCCGGGTGCTCCCTTGTGCCCCTGGAAGGGCCGGGCCAGGTCACCAGGGGCCCGGGGAGACGGGTGCCTCACCCCTCAATGCCATCCTCGTCCATCTGGCTGGCCTCATGGGGCTGCTTGGTGTCAGCCTCCTTGCCCACCACGGCGACGTGACACCTCCCATGGCCCCTCGGCTCCGCGGGGACGTGCGCGGGGGCCGGCAGGACAGCCCGCTCGCGGGGCGGCCGGGGCTCTGCGGCGGTGAGCGGGGCCCCGAGCCCAGGCCGCTCCCGCCCTCGGGGCGGCCGCGCAGCTCAGAGCAGAGCGCCGGGCTGGCGCCTGGAGTCCGGGCTGTCCGGCCCAGCGGCCCTGGGACCACAGCTCCGCCTGCCTCTGGGCCAGAAGACATACGTTCCCCGAGCCCCGGCCCGGTCATGACCCTAGGGGTGTAGTGTGGTGGAACTGGCGCCTCAGGAGCAGGGGGCTGGGGACTAGGCTGCCCCAGAGCATCAGGCTCTTGCTGGAACAGATGATTGCGGGACGGACACAGGAACAGGTTGCCAGAAGGCTGGGTGGGGAGACGGATAGAGGGTGGGTGGGGGCCTGCCAGGCCAGCTGAAAATGTAGACGGATGGGTGGATGGTAGATGGATAAATGGACAGAGGATGGATCAGACAAATAAAAAGTCAAACTTGGCTACTGCTATGCCTCCACTAGATAGATAGATTGATAGATAGATAGATAGATAGATAGATAGATAGATAGATAGATAGATGATAGATAGATAGGCAGGCAAATACAGAGACATACTAGTCGGCTCCTCCTCCATTAGGTAAAACGACAGACACACAGACTAGCCTCTCCCATCCTCCAATAGATAGGCAGTAGGGCAGGTAGTCAGACAGACAGACAAACTAGAGGCGTGGTGCGGTCTGGGGAAGGGGTTCGACGGCAGCGACCGGGGACTACGGTGCCCCTCGCGAGCCAGAGGATTTTCTCCCATGTCCCTACCTGCCTTGCCTGGGGGTGGCATCCGCTCCCCCAAGTTCACTGAACTCAAGCCTTTGAAGTCAGCCTGCTCCTGGGAGCGGGCGTGGTGAGGTCAGGGGAAGAGGTCGGCAGCAGAGGTGGAGGCGACACAGCAGCAAAAGGGTATGCCTCGGCAAGTTAGTCATTTTCCCACCATCCCCCCCTCTCCTGGCCTCGGGGCGGCGTCTGCTACCCCATGTTTGCGGGGTTACAGTCTCCTTGTCAGCAAGGTCCGCGGATGCTGGTGAGGTGAGTTCAGGGGACAGGGATGTCGCGGGAAGCGGACTGCCTCGGGTGAGCCGATCAGTTTGCTCCCATCTCCACAAGGCCCTGTCCTGAGTGTGGCCTCTCCTGCCCCAGGTTCACAGTGTGCATGTTTCCATGTCAGCCTGCACCCCGGAGGCAGACGCGGTGCGAACAGGGGCTGCAGTGATGAGCCCGGGTTGCCCCACGGAGCCGGTGTATTTGCTCCCATCTCCTCCTTGGCCTGTCCTGGGGTGGGTCTCTGCTACTCTGGGTACACGAGGTGCACATCTCTGTGTCTTCCGGCTCCCGGGAGACGGGCGCAGGGTGGTCAGGAGGCGTGGTGGGGGCGGGGACGGGGCGACTACAGAGAGGGCAGAAGCGGGGGTGGAGTGGCCTGCCCAGGCAAGCCTGTGGATTTCCATTCAGTGTCCCCCTCAGCCTGCAATGGGGGCGCACTCTGCTGCTTCAGGGTGGCAATTGGCATCCCTCCAGGTGGGTCGAGTACTGGGAGGCTTCCTCCATTAGAGACACAGAGAGACAAATAAATAGACAGACACACTAGCCTCTTCCTCCATTTACAGCCATATATCCTAACCTCCTCCTCCTCATCCATTATATAGGTAGACAGATACATATATAGAGACACACACACACACACACACTAGCCCCCTCCTACTCCTCAATTAAGTAGGTAAAGAGACACACTAATCTCTTCCTCCATTAGATAATAGGTAGACAAACTTAATAGACTCTTTCTCCTCCTCCATTAGATAGATAGTCAGTGAGATTGACTGATACACACACTAGCCTCTACCTTCTGTTGTATAGAGACAGACAGGTAGCCAGACACATTGGAATCCTTCTTCTTCTCCATTGGAAAATAATAGAGGCAGACTCACAGACACACAGAGAGACAGACACACTAGTCTTCCCCTCCTCTGACAGACAGAGAGATAGATACTCTAGCCTTCTTCTTCTCGATTAGATATAGGTACATATATAGATATCTGATACATAGACAGACAGAGAGACATACCAGCTTACTCCTCCTCCATTAGATGCACACATAGAATGATAGACAGACACAGTAGCCTGCTCCCCCTTTAGTTACAGATACATTGATTGACAGACCTGCACACACACACACACACACACACGCTAGCCTCCTCCTCTTCCTCAAATAGGTACATATGTAGACAGACACACTAACCTCCTCCTCCAATAGACAGACAAAGAAAAAGACACACTAGCCTACTGGTATGCCTCCTCTAGATAGATAGATAGGTTGATAGATAGGTAGATAGAAAGATAGGTAGATAGGCAGGCAAATAGAGAGACATACTAGTCACCTCCTCCTCCGTTAGATAAACAGACAGACACACACATAGACTAGCCTCTCCCATCCTCCAATAGATAGGCATTCAGGCAGGCAGTTAGACAGACACACTAGAGGCAGGGTGCGGTCTGGGGACGGGGTTCAGCAGAGGCGACCGGGGACAGGAGTGCCACTGGCGAGACATAGGATTTTATCCCATGTCCCTGACTGCCTTGCCTGGGGGCGGCCTCCGCTCTCCCAAATTCAATGAACTCAAGCCTTTGAGGTTAGTCTGCTCCTAGTATCAGGCATGGTAAGGGCAGGGGAAGAGGTCAGCGGCAGATACGGAGGCAGCACAGCAGCTAAGGGGGATGCCTCAGCGAGTCGGCCATTTTCCCACCATCTCCCCCTCTCCTGGCCCCCGGGTGGCCTCTGCTACCCCAGGTGTGTGGGATTTAATTCTCCTTGTCAGCCAGGTCCTGGGAGGCTGTCGAGGTGAGCTCAGGGTACAGGGATGTCGCCGGGAGCAGACTGCCTTGGGTGAGCCGATCAGTTTGCTCCCATCTCCACAAGGGCTTGGCCTGAGTGCGTCCTCTCCTGCCCCAGGTTCACAGTATGCATGTTTCCATGTCAGCCTGCGCCCCGGAGGCAGGCACGGTGCGATCAGAGGCTGCATTGAGGAGGCGGGGCTGCCCCACAGAGCCTGTGTATTTGCTCAGATCTCCCCCTTGGCCAGTCCTAGGTTTGGTCTCTGCTAACCTAGGTACACGAGGTGCACACTTCTGTGTTTTCAGGCTCCCAGGAAGTCGGGTGCGGGGTGGTCAGGGGGCGGGGCCGTGGCAGCTACAGAGAGGGCGGAAGCGGGAGGCATGGGCTGCCCAGGCAAGCCTGTAGATTTCCATCCAGTGTCCCCCTCAGCCTCCAACGGGGGCGCCCTCTGCTGCTTCAGGGTGGCAATTGGCATCCCTCCAGGTGGGTCGAATATTGGGAGGCTTCCTCCATTACACAGACAGAGAGACAAATAAATAGACAGACAGACACACTAGCCTCTTCCTCCATTTACAAACAGCCATATATCCTAACTTCCTCCTCCTCATCCATTATATAGGTAGACAGATAAATACATAGGCAGACAGACAGACACACACACACACACATGCCTCCTCCTACTCCTCAATTAAGTAGGTAGAGAGACACACTAATCTTCTCCTCCATTAGATAATAGACAAACTTAATAGACTTTCTCCTCCTCCATTAGATAGAAAGTGAGATTGATGGATACACACACTAGCCTCTACCTTCTCCTGTTAGAGACAGACAGATAGCCAGATACATGGGAATCCTCCTTCTCCATTAGATATAGATAGAGACAACTCTCAGACACACAGAGAGACAGACACACTAGTCTCCTCCTCTGACAGAGAGATAGATACTCTAGCCTCCTCCTTCTTCTCGATTACATATAAGTACATATATTGATATCTGATAGATAGACAGACAGACATACTAGCCTACTCTTCTTCCATTTGATGCATACATAGACTGATAGATACAGTATCCTCCTCCCTCACTAGATACAGATACATAGATAGACCAGCACACGCACACACACACACTAGTCTCCTCCTCTTCCTCAAGTAGGTAGTTATATAGACACACTAACCTCCTCCTCCAACAGACAGACAAATAAATGACACACTAGCCTACTGCTATGCCTCCCCTAAATAGACAGATATATAGATAGAAAGATAATAGATAGATAGATAATACATAAATAGATAGATACATAGATAGATACATAGATAGGCAGGCAAGTAGAGAGACATACTAGTCACTTCCTCCTCCATTGGATAAACAGACAGTCACACACATAGACTAGCTTCTCCCATCCTCCAATAGATAGGCAGGCAGGCAGGCAGGCAGACAGACACACTAGAGGCGGGGTGCCACTGGGGACGTGGTTCGGCGCTGGCTACAGGGGAATAGGGTGCCCCTGGCCAGCCAGAGGATTTTCTTTCATATCCCTAGCTGCCTTGCCAGGGGGCGGCCTCCGCTCCCCCAAGTTTGCTGGACTCAAGCCTTTGAAGTCAGCCTGCTCCTGGGAGGGGGCATGGTGAGGTCAGGGGAAGAGGTTGACGGCAGAGGCGGAGGCGGCACATCAGCAAAGGGGGTTGCCTCGGCGAGTTGGTCATCAAAGTCATTTTATTAAAAACAAAAATTACAGCCATTATTGTAACTTAACCAAGTAGCTAACATTTCATGTTTTCTTTCAAAAAGGCAGAATTAAAATGCTATATTAATGCTATCAATATTTTGTCTACCACTTCAGCAAAAACTCAAAATAAAACATAAGAGTGAAGAGGAAGAAGAGGTGAGGTATGTTCAGATGCCTCCTTTATAAGTCAAGCATCCTCACAATGTCCTTCCTGGCCTTCTAAGCCATTGAATGGAAATGTGTCCAGTTTATATTAAGTTGTAACTAACAGTGATGACCAAACATTCAGTGAATTAGACAAGAAAAAGGTTCAAATGCAAATGTCATTACTATGGACTGTATCAGATGATCTATAAAGACACTAAAGAATAAAAATGAATAGGATAAACTCATTTGAATGCAACAATAGGAATGAAGGTGTTTCATATATGAAATCTAATCTAAGTCTCTGAACCGTATATCTTTAAACATCAGTGTTTGTTTCTATCATTTTGGAGGCCACAATGCCCTCTCCTAATTTATTAAAAAGGAGTTTGTTAATAAAACTTAACCTCATGGTTACCAGGTAAACGAGCCAAACTCTGAACATGAGTTACTAATATATGCTTATTTTTAAAATTATATAATTAAGTGATCCTATCTTAAAATTTATAGCATCTTTTTTTTTATACTTGGCAGCAATTTGTTTCTTCTTGGTGGCATTTCATTTCAGTGTCATCAAATAAAACAATGATGTCTGGCATCATTGATTTGATTGGAGATCACTGGCATCTTAGATTTGATTAAAAATAGTATTAAAAAATGTATAACTAGAAGACAGCTTACCCATGTATCAATTGGCCCTAGAAGTCACTATTTTCATAACTCTTCTTCCCTTTTTTTTGTTTGTTTTCAGAGCCCTGGGACCTTGGTTATGTTACTCTTTGAGACCATCTGCAGTGTAAGGGTTCTACCACCTTCCTGACAGGACTGCTATGACTATTACAGACAATGGAGGAAAAGCACAAGCAATATGGTAGAAGTTCAAGACATGGTGGCTGTTATTTCTTGAGGAAGACATTCCAAAAATGGTTCTATAATCATTAACAGCATAGTACCTCACTTCTAATTTCTGAGCTGTATTAGAAACGATTAAAGTTAAGCAAAGAAATCTCTGGAGTTTAATGTGTCATTAAAGCAAACAAATGGCACTCATAAGTTGCAAAAAAAAAAAGAGAGAGAGATAGAAACTATTCTTATTTGTTTTTAGACTATGTACCACCTGGAACACCACTCCTAAAGATTTAAAATACTACTGCCAGATCAAGTAATATATATAGATCTGTGTGCCCTCCAACAGAAATAACTGATTTTTATTCAATCACTTTAAGTTAAAATCAACATATCATACAAAAATAACCATTAACTCAAATTTCTGGCCTGGGTCAGGGCACATTGTTTTGTCTGTCTGTTTCCCTATGTAGTACTTCATTTCAGTGTCATGTTTGTTCATGAGCTCAAGAAGTCGCACTTCTATCTGGGCTTGATTCAGAAAAGCCTTCTTGTTCTTTATTATTTTAATGGCAGCCCATTCTTGCTCCACACGATCATATGCCTTTACAACGTAAAAGTAAAAAAAAGATAAATAATATCTCTTTCATTAACAACAATTTACAATTTACCTTAATTATACATTTATATAATTCCCATTTTTCTGACCTTCCTAAATATGAGATTCTATTCATTTCCATTTAACAGCATCCGTTTACTTCTTTATTGTCACTTTAAGTCAATCTTTTCAATTGGATTTCTTTTGCATCCTTATAGTATTTCTAAACATCCATAAAGTAGATAAGTCTCTTAACAAAATTAGAATAACTATTTTCCTCTTTCAAAAATAAATTATGAATGTTGACAAGTGCTTTGGTTTTCCACCTTTCTTACTAAATAACATTATAAAACAATATGTCTGACTATTCTTTTAATGAGAGAAAATCCTGGTTTAAATTCTAAGTATACATGTGAGATATTTAAAAGGTTGTAAGTCATCTGAAAAATACAGATAACTTTCTAAATTTAAATTAGATTTTCATAGGCATATAAGAGAATTACTTCAGACTAAAAAAATTTTTTTAAATAAGCAGGAAATAAGTTAAAATACCATAATTAGTGGATTTTGAGTTTTAAAATGAGAATTAATGCTAAGGAAACTGAAGTGTTCATGAACAAATGACTGCACACCTCTCATTTTAAATTTTACTCATTTAAACAAGTTTCACACTGTTGACAAAGACATTTACATTAAAAACTAGGAAACAAATACAAAGATAAAAGAACACTGTATTTATACAAATTAGAAATAACCACTATACCTGATTAAATATTCTTACTTTTGTAACATTATTTACAGTCTGAATAGGTAATAGCTTTAGACACATTTTCTAGCATATTCAGAACATCTGGAGATGCATGTAGAACTCCAAGTGATTCCAATGTTTTGGTTGAGCATCACTGGATTAGAGGAAGAGAATGGATGCATGGTCCAAGATCCACATCAGTCAAGGTTATTGTCAATGGCAGATCATAAATGGTTTAGCTGAAATCAAACTTGAAATATAAAAAAAGCAGTATCTCTGGTTTCACCCAATTCTAAAATAAACTACTGTCTACTGCCTTTTAAATCAGAGGTGACCCATGTAAGCATCTGACCATGACCAAGTGGTTTTGATATTCTTCTCTTTCACTGACCATCCTGAAAACATCAAGAGTGGCAGTTTTGTGCCCAGATCCTAACGGTCTCCAGGACAAAGGCCACTAACAGGACCCCAACTATTTACTGACTTTGCAAATAGTTAACTGGCTCAGTGGTAAAACAATGATTGTTGACCTTGAATTATACATTCAATAGGCAGTTTTCAAGAATGCCAATGCCCAGAATTCAGTCAGAGATTCTTAGTTCATTAGTCTGGAACTTAGGCATCAGTCCTCCCTCCCCAACCCCCAACCACCAACCCCCAACCCCAAAGCTCCCTGGAAAGTTTCAATGTGCAGTCAGGACTGACAACCACTGGCTTAAGAAATGAAGGAGCTGCTTATTTGACAAGGATCCAGTAGAGAATTCAGAGAAAGCCTGACAAAGTCAATAAGGAAGGCTTTATTTGATGAGTGACAGGCCCTGACCCTGAACACACTTCAGCCTAGGAGAAAGGCATCAATCAGTCTCATCTGGGAAAATGAATCCTAATGTCAAACAGGCCTGTATTTTCACAAGTATATGATGTAGCGTCCTTTTAGAAATCAGAGTATGAGAAAAGGTAAAGGGGAGGGGGAGGATCACTGTGAGCTTGAAGAGTAAGTGTCAGGGAAAACTAAGTTTAAAGAGCAAGCCACATGGCCATGACTTGCACAGTGGGCATCACAGAAGTCAGACGATGCCCTGTTGGAGGCAACTGCCAGAGTGTCAGTGTGATTTTGAGAGTGGAGACAGAAATCACTCCACCCTGCACATTCACAGCCTTACTTATGTAAGTGGTAGGCCTCAGAAACACCTTTCCTTAAGAGGCTCTGACAAAGAAGTAGAAGTTGCTTCTGATGAGAACTAATATTTTAATACAGAAGGGCTCCCATAACACTGAGAAACCCCTGACTCAGAAGAAAGAGATTAGAATCAAGGGAAAAGGCCCTGAATTACATATAATTACAAAAATTCCTTGACATCATGGAAAGGGGCAGGCATACTCTACACATGACACCAGGGCCTGGCAGAGCCACCTCAGAACTGCAGAGCTCTGCTAACAACCTTGTTCATATCTCCTTCAGGTTTCATCACTTAGTTGTGTCCTGGTCTCAGCCTGTGGCTGCTAGTGGCTTACAGTATCCTTTCTGTCCTAAACACAATCAGATTCATACAGGAAAACCTTTCCTCACAGGGTGATAGAGGCATATTTTGTTTCTCACAAGGCAGGAACAGATAAGTAAGAACATGTAGGTTCCACAGTTTAAGAAAAAAACAAAAACCACCCCCAAAATTGTCAAAAAGTCAAAAGTATTTGGATTGCAAATTAATAACTGCTTCACTGCAGAAAAGTTGCAAGGCAATGGAGAATGGGATGAACAGGAAACCATACCTCAAATAAAACAGCTCTGTGGTGACCCAATGAGATGGGGGATTTAGGAGTGGGAACAGCTGGGGAAGCCACAGCCAGAGAAAAGCTTCATGAAGGACAAGGAGGAAGGACTGACAGCTAAGTCTGGGCTCAGCTGATGCAAGACACTGATGCAGTGAGGGTTTTGTCCTCTGTATTGGGCAGGATGGGCAAGTGAGGAGAGGAGAGTTGTGGGTAGAGAAGAGGCCAGGAAGGAAGTGAAAAAACCAGGTACACTGGAGTTCCTTCCTCACTTTCCTAAGCAGCCGTGCTGCCCGAGTGGTCCTGCCCATCAGAACTCCACCAGACACAGCCTTAGCCATGCTGGTGCTGTGGGGCCTGAGAAGGACATCCTGGAGGATGTCTACCCACACAGAGGCCTGGTAGTGTTAGAAGAGGAGCCAAGAGACAAAGTCAAGGCACAGCCCCTGGCGTCCAAGCCTCTGAAAAAGTCAGAGGGCACCTGCTGTGCCGGCTGAAGATGGTAAGTGTTTTTCTCCTTGAAGAGGAGTATCAGACAGGAACGCAATTATCTCTAACACACATAATGAAGAACCACCCACAGACCCCAAAGCCCCTGTGAAAGAGGCAATACTACCTATCAGTGATTAAGATCAACCACTTAGTAAAGTAGTTTACTGGTAGCCTCAGAAAATAAGTTCAAAAAAACTGAAAAACAAAAAAACCCACAAAAAACTGCTCATGGAGTTTTTAGAGCTGATGCAGTATTAGTACCTTCACAGAACGATAATCCAAATACTTACTTGTCTGTTGCTGAGATCTATTTACAAACATTAAAAGTGTACTATTGAGAAAAAGATGTAACAACATGATTCACTAATACATTCTTTCTAACTATAAAATTCAGCATTTTCCGTTAACTTACTTGTCCAAAGAAACCTTTGCCTATCAAGGAGTCAATTTCATAATGATCCATCCACTTGTCTCTGTGTTTTACAATATAACCATGGTTATCATCATCATAACCATCATTATAACCTTCTGTTCCTTCTTAGGACTGGAATCATCTCCCTGGCCCTGTTGGTCTCTTCACTTCTTTTTTGCATAGTAAACCTGAACTGAGAATACACAGTGTTAAGTGTGTCATTAAAATCACTGGGGGGGGGCACACATACCATATATCAAGAGTATATATGAGACAAATCTGCTATTGGTAGGAAATAGATGGAATTTTTATTCTTTAACACAGACACACACACACACAAATGAAATAAACAATTTTCTATAGTTGCTATTTGATTTACAGAATAACACTAATATATAACCAGGGGAAATTTCTGCAGTAAAATTCCCTTTAGAATTATACAGTTTATACATTTTATAAATAGATGTTAAGGGACTGGAGCAATGCCTCCCATTCAAGAAGAGTAACAGGACCTGATCTACATTTATTTTTTTAAACCAAGATATAATTTATATACAGTGAAATGGCATAGATCTCAAGAGTGTATCATATGAGGAATTTTGGAAAATTACACATGTTGATGCAATCAACAAATGCCAAACAAAATAAATAATATTTTCATCCTCCTTATATTCAAGTTTCTTCATGCCCCCTTCTAGTCAATCCCAATTTTATATTTGATCCTAAGGCAAAAGAGTTTAAAAATGAAAGTTTAAATGTATATGAACTGATGTTTTACTAATATAAAAGGGGCCTCTGAGACATGCCCAGTTTTTAAGCCTATAACAATGCATTAATGAGAAACAGACATGCTCCTTACCTATCCTGCACATGCTAAAGGCCATGAACCTAGTGGTTGATCACAAAATAAGTTATTTTCCTTATATCTGTTTTTCTTATAGTTTCTAAGACTAGTAAAAAATAATAGGTGGACTAGGCAATAGTCCAAGTAAATGGTAACTAACTGAGGAAGTTGTAAATTACACTGCAAAGAGCAACATCACAAAAATTCTAGTTTACAAGGTGGCAAAACAGTTAAAAACAAGCTTCAACAGAGTTACTGTTAACAGTTTAACAATTTATCAGATATTAACAAACTGACATTAATAAAGTGTTAACTATTTTATCAGATATTTTCAGATAACCAAAAGCTGGTTTGCACATCTTTTATAACACATTAATTATGTACAAAATCCAATTTAGAAATGTTCCTCATTGAGTTCATTCCAATTTTATCTTGCCACAATGCCACAGTAACATAAATACTGGCATTAAATGGCATCAAACTATTATAAAATTTATACACACGTAAGAACATCTTTTTAGATAAGTGGCTATAACACTGGAAGAAGATAAGCCTTCAGTGTGAAAGGATGTAGGGCCCCCTGGAAAAGGAAAGGAAGCACAGGCACTCTTCTCCAGAAAAGCTCATGTAATAATTAATTACAGAGCTAGAGTTGTGGTTAGAAGCAAGTAACAATCATGCCAGAGGTCTAAGACAATACCAGAAAAATAATTTTTGGAGGCAAAGAGTCAAGTTGGAAGATGAGTAATTCAAAGTGCATTTTTTTAAATCATACTTACTTCCACCAAAAAGGCTTTCAGATATCTTACAATGAAAAGATACAGATAAAAGAACACATATCAATTTAAAAAAATTATATAGATAAGCTAGGCCAGATGCCTGTTACCTGGGTACTGAATACATCTCAGAGCTTCCTGACATCCACGGCAAATGGAGAAACAGATAAATGAAAATTCAAGCAAAATTCTAACATATTTAGACTTTTCCAGTGTCATTATTCCCTCCCTTCCCCTTTCTTGTTTTGAAGAGGAGTTATAGAAGGGATAACTCAGCCTATATTAAACATTTTGAAAAAGAAGGAAAGTTATCCATAATTAATTTTCTGTAGTCCCTGTTAATATGTCTTCCTTCTTTTACATAATTATACTATCTATAAGTCATTAATTTACCAGTCTTCATAATAGTCATCAACATGACAAATCATTGGGAGTAAAGAATTTTAGTATGTTTAAATATATCACAAAATAACTTCTTTCCCCTACTCTATTGCAAGGTAGATGGTGTTATAACAAATCAATAATCTTACCTCATTAATATGCTTATATGTTTTGATCAAGTTAACAAAGTTTTCTCAGGGGAGCAGTAGCTGGATCACGGAAGTTTTGGGGCATCTGCCTCTGTAACATGACAATATCAGGCATCACCTTAAATAGAGAAGACTAGCACTTTATACTGTACTGGCATGAATTCCCTCTTTTGTAACCTGTGTATATGTATTCTTAAAAAAAAAAAGGCATCTACATTAGAAGTGTCAGTTATCTCGTTTAACTGGAATCCAATGAAGACAACCACCAGAAAAATAAATGTAATGAGAAGATAATATGCCCAGCTGCCCAAGGCTTCAGTTCTGTTCCCCAAATTAAATAACAGCATTATAGACATACCCCTGGTTCAGGAGACATGCATGATATGCTGCCCAAGAGGGCTTCTCCACCATACAATTAGCTGAGGAAAAACTTCTGAATTATTCTTAAGCCTGACCTGGTTCACAGCAGGCAAAGACTAATTCATCTTCCAGCCTCCTAAGGTAAGATTTTAGGACCCAGCTGGCACCATGAATCAAGCTGATCACAGGGCAGAGATGGAGTTTGGTGCTGCAGAAGTGCAGCTCCCAACACCCACAGAGCCTGCCCTCCAACAAGCGTCTGCCTATAACGTAAGCAAGGCTGAAATCTGCACTTACTTCTTTAGCATAATTGAGTAAAGCATGCCCTCCACCTGACGCATCTGGGTTTGTCCTCCACATTCCCTTGGCCCCCGCCCTGCTGAGTTATCACCACCTGACATGCTAGTATACATTGGTTTATTTACTGGTTTTGATTTGTTCTCCTTCCACTACAAAGAAAACTCCATGTGGCACAGGGATTTTGTTCAATGTTGTATTACCTTTGCCTACAACAGTGCCTGGCACACAGTAGGTTCTTTAATAAATATCTGTTGAATAAACAAATGAATCCATAATACCAGTATCTCTACTTCTGATTACACTAATAGCTGACCACAAATAAGTTCCAGAGGACACCTTAAAGCTAATGAAACTTTCTTTTAAAAAACTCATTTCAGCTGTACTCCCAGCACAATGCTAAACCATGTCTTTCATCATCCAGTAAGCAGTCAGAGTACAACTGTGAGCTTCCTGCTAGATGGGGGCTGGAGCAGGAACACGAATGTCCTCCATACACAAGCACACCCAGGGGCGCTGCAGCTAGCATGCCAATGATGCTGGGTTGTTGTTCCCACCTGACTCTGCCACGTGGCAAGCCTCGGTAAAGGGGTTCCCAGTGGGGTTTCTTGCAACCAAGAGACCCTGATTCTCAAAACCAATTAATTACATCAGGGTACCTACAGTCCCTACCACTAGCCACCCTTGGATTCCTGTCTAGCTTTCTTACAGACATTTATGCCAGCAAAATCTGCTGAGCCAGGAGCCCCTGATGCAGCCCCTTTCAAAGGATACTCTGGTCAATTTGAGGGGAAAAGAGAAAGCAAGCACATCACACTGAGGCCTGACAGAAATGTCTGGAGTCTTGGGAAGATTAACCAAGTTAACTCACACTAACAAAAAAGAAGAGAGGAGGGCAGAGGTAACAGTGGATGGAACAGAAAGGAATCACCATCCCTGCAGCATGAGAAGTTGGAGGGACCACAGCAGTGAGCAAACCGATCTTAACATCAGCTTCCTCTGCATCTGTACTCAATTCTAAAAGTTGTTACCCGGATAGCAAATTCACTGAATTACTGTATTCAGTTAATGATAATCTTTTCCCATGATCTCTCTTTCTCAAAGTTCCAAATAAGGTTCAAGGGACAAACTGATTACAACTATTTGTCTGAAAATATAGTAAGATAATCTGAATTAATTTTTAAAATACATATTGTTTTATTTTTAAAATATAAACAGGTACAACTAGGTTCACAGAGTATTTGGCTCTCATACCAGTCCTTGGAGACTGAAGGAACAGACAATATCAGTATAAGCATGTCAATTATTTTCATGCAAATGAAGCTGTAAGCATTTAAGGTAATGAAACAGTTTCTCATAATCTATTCCCTTTCCTGTTTTTTAAGCACTGGCATTCTTTTCAAGCAGGTAATGTTCTCGGCAAGACCCTTCTTGGACTACTGGAGTGCAGCCCCACTGAGGTTTCACAAAATCCGAACCAGTGAAATACTTCATTACCACTGTAGTAAGAGTTGACAGAAGGTATAACTACCATTAGAAATGAATGAGTTACTTAAGTAGTTAACAAAATAGTAACTGTAGCAGCAAGTGTTTGCTATACACCATATTTTGGGCATGCAAATTTTTACATCTTTCATGTAATCTCAACAGTCTCATGAAAATAAGTAATGCTCCTATCACCATGTTACACATGAGAAACCTGTGTTCCTGGGGTAATGTTACTTGACCAAGGTCCTAGAGCCAGTAAAATAATACAGATGAGAAGAGAACTAAGGCAGACTCACTCCCAGCCGCATGCTCTGAATCACAGCACTGGGCCAGGGGCTCCCTGTTAATTTTAGGAGTCTATTCTAGCTTCTTGGTGGAATCATTTTTAGGCTATTTGTTGGGCAAAATAATTGAGCCATGCGTAATATATACCAATAAAATAAACATATGCATTTATTAAAATCAGTTATGTTCAAAACTATAAATATGTTTAAGTTTTCAACTTGCCCACTTACAACTCCACAGGTATTTCAAACACTGGAAAAAAGAACGAATGGCTACATCTTTCCAGGAGCAACTATGCTCACTTTAAACACCAAAATCACACAATCAAAAAAACATTTTTTAATGTACTGCACAGATCTGAAATTGTCTATGAAAGTAATTCTGACTACCACATTTTTACACACACAGTGTGTAAGTGTGCACTATGCACCTGGCATGTCGTGACACTGCTAACCTTTTCACAACTGTCCAAACCGCCTACAAGGCCAAGTTGATTAGCTAATTCTAAATATCTTACTTTTCTTACATACTTTTGGCAACAGAAGTTACTATTTCAGGAACATATGTATATATAAACCAGATGCATTCCATCCACAAAAAATTGGCCTTTGGATCAGACTGTACTTCAGTGCTTCCAATAGTGCCTTGTAAAGAGTAGGTGCTCAAAACATGTGGGAAGAACAAATTAATTCCTACAAACTAAACAACACTTTCTTCACTAACTTTCATTGTGATTTCATGTTAGGTAATCAAATTTTCTGTTTTTCACTACAGTAATGCCATAATCACAAATCCAGAATTAGAAAATAATTTTTCCAAATACACTGTTACAAATTTATACTCAAACTCAAACCAGCCCTAAGCATCTGATGCTTTGTCCACTTCCAACTTCCACAGTCACAAAGTCAGGACAATGTAATGTAACAAGCTCCCTTCTTCCCTTCCCCAGCTGGGTGAAAAAACCCAGTGGTTCAGAGGACCCAGGAGCTCACCAAGCTGCTTCAGGTAGCAAGCTCCCCTCCACACCGCTGCTCAACATCCTCCCTGCAAAAGAGATTGCTGCTGAGATAATTCTCCTGCTGCCTCAGCTATCTGGCTCTGGGAGCCCTAAACAGCCACACCTCCGAGGCTCTAAATCTCCTGACCTTTCCGTGTGAAGACATAGATCACAAAGACAAAAAAAAAAAAAAAAAGTCAGTAGTTCTCACCTCCTGCTTAGATTAGTTACAAGAGCTAAAACAATCTTTTTTCCTGAAAAGATTCCATAGTGTAAGTGCCAGGACTTCATTAAAAAATTGTTTCTTAGTTTAATAATACCTATTCCATCCATTTTATTTACATTTACCTCATATTTTTATATATAGTAAAGAGTAAGAAACACTATATCCTGCCATTCTTGCTATCTTGAGACCTATTAATAAAGCTGAACAGCATACATAACACATGCAGAACACACAGTTTAAGAACCATGAAAGGTGCCGTGAAAACTGTAATAGCCCAAACTGGCTCAGCATTCCAAACAGCAACCATACTTTTCTACACTTTTACTACATTTGTCTTTTGAACAAAACTGTGTTTAAATTTATATGATACACACTCATATTAGAAAGATTAATTACCAGAAATGAAATGTTCAAGTAAGCTCATTTCAATTTACTTGTACAATAAACCTTATTGAAAAGACACTGATAGGATGATTAACAAGAAACAGTGGAAATCAAATAATGAAATTACCAAAGTTTAGAGCTAGAAGGCACTTGGGTTGGGGGGATGTCGAGTCTAGTCCAACCTTACATTCAAGGAACAGAGAGAAGGGTCCATGTGGCCTGACTCAAATCACACAACTAGATCATGACTCAAGATCTGGAACCCACGTCTGGTAGACCAGGCCACATCAGCACACAGTTTTAGTGTTTTACACTTCAGTTAGAAGAAAGCTTTTAATCTGACTGCCTTTGGTTCAGAAACTTCTGGAGTTTGGCAAAAAATATCTGGCTGAATATTATTACTTAAAGACTTTTTTTTTACACAATATGAATCTAAAAATATTTTACAGCTTAAAATGGATACTAAATTAACTTGTCTCTTATTTGAAAATAATCCACAAATAAGATGTTAGTTGTATCTAAAAATAGGTACTTTGCTAACTAACTAGATTATCTACTACAATAATACAACCATAAAAATAACTTTAAAGGACTGGGTTTTTTCCTAGTCCTTTGCACATGCTGGGTGTTAGAGCAGAAAGAGAACTGTATCTAAAAACAAAGAAGCCTGGGCTGGACCCCAGGGTCTACTGCCTACGTACTTGGAGAGATCACAAATGGGAGCTCAGTCCCTTCAGCTGCAAAACAGATTGAAAACAGGCAGCCTGCCTGATAGGCTGCTTCTGAACAAGCGGGAAAATGAATCCAAACATACTTGCTTCTTACAAGTACAATGCAGATGGCTCATTATGCTGTTACTACTGTGTGGGAGTCCAGAGAATTTTCTTCTGGTACACACACACTTTCCAGTTTTGACCAACTACTCTAATTCTCAAACATACAATTCCTCAATTTACTGCATAAAAGAATTCTTAAGTCCTGCCATAATTTATCTTACTATTTTATTGTGAATGTTACTTACATGCTGTAATACATTTTATAAATGTAGAATCAGGTCCACTATTGACAATATTTTATTTTAATACATAAAAGGGTGTCCTGAAATAATGGCGTTACTTAACTGTAGCCAATAGCTTATTAAAACCACATATTAAGTTAGGAAAAACTAATTTCCCTCAAATAATCCAGTAAAAGAAACACTCTGAAATTTTCCAAGTTTTTGATCATATTAAAAGACCTAAATAAACAGTGGCAAACCAAATTCCCAAGTACATGGAAAAACAGCCACTTTCAGTGCTCATCACACACTCAACCTCAGGGGGAAAGAAACTTTACCACAACTATAGCTGGTAAAAAAAAAAAATTCTTCCCAAACCAAAAATCAACATAGTAGATGCAGTTAATTCAGGAAGATATTAAAAATACATACACACATGCATATATGTATGTATGTCAAGAGGGTTCAGCATTTATTCACTGTATACTATTCTTATGAAAAACTACTGAATCTCAAGTCTGAATATTAGAATGAGCAGCGTAACTAATTTACATTAATTTTAAGGAGTTCCACGTTTATTTGTAGGTATGTGTATAAAGTAGTTTATAACAACATAAAATCAGCTCCGTAAGTTTGCTATAATGGAATCTGACTTGTTTTCCTGTAACTTATATTTTTCTACTTAACCTTCTTTCCCTAAAAATAAGCTTTCAGTTTAACTAATATCCTTTAGAAATAACTTCCCCCCTTATTGCAAAATGGGAGAATGTGCTTGTTTATATGTGTTTTTTAATGAAAGTGAAAAACACAGGGGAAAGAGAAAAAAACCAACAAAAATTTTAATGCAAACTTAACATTGTATTTTGTTCATCTGAAGTCCCATGTGACACGTAAAACTGAAAACCATTAAGGTATTTGCCTGTTTTCTATTACATCATTTTAAGAAATAAATGACCATCCCAACAAATCATTTCTGATACATCATAAACTTACCTGGTTAGTTAGAGGTTGCTGAATCTGATCAGGATAAGGCAGAAACTGTTAGTCACTTATGTCTGGCTGGTGACAGTCACTGTACTGTTGTGAATGAGGCATCTGTGCAGTCATCTGAAGGCCAGCAGCATGGAATGAAAATGACGGTGCAAGCTGAACAGATGAAGGTTTGCATGCTGAAGTCTCTCCTCCTACAAGAAGGCAGTAAGTGAGGCTTAAAGGGTGCATTCATATCCTAATGTTTGTACCTTCTGACCTATGTGATGGTTCTTTAAATTAAGAACTTTAGGATGTTCAATTATATTAAAAACCTTTAATACTACCAACAAGAATATGATACTCAACACAACTGTTGTACGTTAAATGGTATAGAATCCAGTAGTGCTTAAAGTGAATATCTATAAATCTGTTTTAAGAGAAAATCTTAAAACACATTTTTCTGTAAAGCAATGGAAACAAGTTTAATACTCATTTTCACATATGAGATTTTCATCAGTTCAGAACTGTAAATTGCAAAAGTAATTTCTGAATGCCTGCATCAGGCCTGTCCAGTGGGGCAGCTCTTTAGAAATCAATTCAAAGGAACACTGCTGAGGCTCTGCTTTACACCTGCCAGGTGTACGGCAATCAATCTCCCTAGCATCCTCCAAAGCAGGTGAGAAATCTGTTCTAATGATGCTTGCCACTGATACAGGTCATTAAAGGCTGAGCACACAATACATGGAAATAAATTCACAGGCTGCTGTATTCCTCTGGATGCTTCTTACAAAGTCCCAAGAGAACCTAGACCAGGCAAGCCTGCCACAAAATGAACAATCAATAACTATTTCACAGGTAGGCTGAGACCAGGGTCATGATTTTTCATGGTAGACATGGAAAATTAACATTCTGGTCCACAAAAGTACTTGCTAGCTAACTAACAAGAGTTACTTTTTCCTTAAGAAAAGAGAAAGACTTTTCTTCTTACAATCAACAAAACTTTCAATCACAAACTAAAGCCAGAAGGCAAAGCATAAAACCCTGGTCAACCAACACTGGCCCAGAATACCTGTTTGTTTTTTTTTTAAGTAAACCAGCTAACTCTCACCATACTGTTCAGCACCATGGTACTCTTTCTCAAGCTGACTTATTTCAGAACACACACCAGCACTGGTCCAAAAGTGAAGAGCACAGACTCTTAGCCAGGCTGCTACAGTTTGAAATTTCAGCTCCACACATCACCAGCTGGGTGGCCTTGCACACCTAATGTCCTGATAATGATAATAATATGTACCTCAAACAGCTGTGGTGAAGGCTGAGTGCTTTACTACGTGTAAAGTACTGAGAACAGCTCTGGCATTGATAGCTAGCTTAACATCTGCTGCAGTCACTGCACTGACAGTTCAGTCACGATGAAGAGACGAGCGCCCTTCTTGTGGAGCGTACAACCTCTACCTGAATGTCACACGGATTCTGCAAACTAAAGACAACAAAGTTCAACTCCCCCTAAAATAGAAGTTCCACTTCTATATTCTCCCACAGCGAATGCCACTGTCTCCCACCGAGTCAATCAGAATCAAGGCTCTGGGAGTCACAGTAGAGCTCTTTTCATCCACAGACCACCTCACATGAGTAACAGTCCCACCTTGCTGACCCCACCTCCTGCAGAACACTCGGATACCACCTCTCCTTCCCGCCTCCGTCACCCCATGCCGCACTCAGACAACTGCAAAAGATCCCTAACAGTTCGCTCTGCCTTTACCGTGCCCATCTGCAATTCTGTATTTCTTCAGTGAGATGGCTACAGTGGCCTTTCTAAAGTGCAAATCTCAAGTCTTCACCCCCGCTTACACGTGCACATCACCTGTGTTAGCTGCTTTTAGACCTCGGCCTCCGTCCCCTCCTTCACAGCACGAGGCCCTTAACTGACCCAGAGTGTATGACTGGTAAACATCTGCTGAACATGTAAAAGGACCACATCTTCATGGCAAATGGGGTAACTTGTCTAAACAACTCATTAATCAGAATTTAAAATACATTCAGTTAACTCAATTATGTGGAGCAACTCTGTTCAGTTTAAAAGAGGGGGTGGATTATATCTGAAGGAAATAGTAGATGCTGTGCACAAAGACAGTTAGGAAACAATATATAACCTGGTACTGTTTGCAATAGCAAACAACTGGAAATCTAAATCTCAAATAATCGGTGCGGGGGTGGGGGGTGTATGCTTAAATCTCTGCATGTTAAAAACAAAAGAAAACTGGGAAGGAATATAAATAAATAAAAATATATATGAAAAGAACTGAGATCCTTGATATACAAACAACTCAGAAATAAACAGTAAAAAGACTAAAGCCCTGCATCATAAGGACAGCCACTCTGGGCCCTAGTTTCCCTGCCTCCAGCAGAGGTGTTTTTACACTAACCCCAGTCCCTTAGGTCTGTCACAAAGTTTAAATGAGATACCACAAGTAGACACACAGAATAGAACCCGGCACATAATAACCACTTCTTAAAAAAAATTAATTTTGATTTCTATTATCAGTGCTATTATTAAATACTGTGTTTAAACTTGTTTGTTATATATACACAAATACAGAAATTAGAATACAACTTAAACAATTATCATCAACTGAACTTGTCAGGCAGGAATAATAAAAACTGCCGTCTTCCCAGAACCACCCCACCACTGATTCACAACCCCTCAGTCAATGCTGAATTCTCTCTCCCCTAAAATTCATTAGCATCCTGACCTCCATAATCAGATTAGTTTCAACTTTATGTAAATGTATTTGTTTAAACAAACTACAGTTTGTTCATTATCGTTATTTTATAGTACCCCACTGTATGAACAGGTGACGATTTATTTATCCATTCTTCTTTTGACTGACATTGCGTTATTTCCAGTTCAGAGCTATTAATACTGCCACTGGGAAGATTTTTGTTATACGTCTTTCTGCATACAGAGATGCTGTCCTATTTTTTTGTTTTTTTATCTAAATTTTCCCTAGCAGTTTATGAAAATTCCCTGTGCTCCACTCCATTCCTTCACCAACACCTGGAGTCATCAGTATCCCTAATTTCAGCCACAACAGTGTATTGGTACTTCATTGTGATTTTAGTGTGTTTTCCTGATGACTGTGAGCACCTTTTCATTTATTTACTGGTCACTTGTGTGAAATGCCCAGATTGTTTTTCCACTTTTCTATGAAGTGTCTTTTTTGTACAAATTTCTACATTTTTAAAAAGTCTATTTTTAACATATTTTGGATGTAAGCCCTTATTGATTACAGATGCCTTGCATTGTCACTCTCTTAGTGTTTTTTTTTATGAATGTGATCTCTTAGTTTTACCAACTTTTGATTTAAAGTTAGTTCTTTTGCTGTTTTAAGAAATCTTTCCTTATATCAAAGTCATGAAGAAATTCTGTTATCTTCCAAAAGTTCAGTTTTACCATTCACACCTGGAGACGGGCAATGCCCTTAGATCTGATTTCTGTGTTTGTGATAGTAATCAAGTTTCACTTTTCCCAGAACTGACATCCAATTAACTAGGAACTAATTGTTAAAAGGACAAACTTTCCCCAATGTCCTGTAATGTCATCTTTATCATAAATCATATACCCACATATGCCTGGATCTGTTTTTGGATTCTTTGATCTGCTGGATACAGACTTACCTAGATTTCTTATGTCTTTGCCTAAGAACCAGACGTTGTCTAAATTATAACAGATTCAGAAGTTTAAATATCTAGTTGAGAATTTTGTTCTTCTTCAAGAATATTTTGCCTACCCTTAGCCTTTTGTGTGTTCATCTATGTTTTAGAATTAGCTCATCAAATTCACCAAAATAAACTAACTCATGCTGGGGTTTTGATTGAATCTGCATTATCTCAAACAGTGCTGTCCAGCAGAATGTTCTGCAATGATGGATTTATCTGCACTGTTTAATAAGTGACTCCTAGCAAAACTGGGGACTTCAATAGTTTTTTCCCCTCTTCCCTTTGCCCTACTCTCCTTGCTGGGACCTTCAATACAGTGGTGATTAGAAGAGGAGATACAGGTGCTATTGCCTTATTCCCAATCTCAGAAAGAAAGATTTCAGTATCTCTTCAGTATCATGGTTGCTGTAGGTGTTTAACTGAGAACGACTATCAGGTTAAAAAAATTCCCTTCTAATCCTAGTTTGCTAAAGCTTTTTCCTCAAACAGATGCTGAATTTTATTAAATGCTTTTTCTGCATCCATTGAAATGACATGAGTTTTCTGATTTACTCAGCTAATGTGATGAACTATACTGATTGGTTTATGAATAGTAAGCCATACACTGTGCATTCCTGGAATTCAATTTGGTCATAATTATCCTTCTGTAGTAAATTCACTGGTGAAATCATCTGGACCTGAAGTTTTCTTTGTGGGTAGGTTTTTCAATTAAAGGTAATATGTCTTTAATATGACCATTCAGATTTTATATTGGAGAGGGAGGAAAGAAAGAAAAGAAAAGAGATGAGAAAAGAAACAAATGTTGGTGAGGATGTGGAGAAACTGGAACCCTCACATATTGCTGAAAGAAATGTTAAATGGTGCAGCCACTATAAAAAACATGTTAGCAGTCCTCCCCAAAGTTAAAGAACTACCTAATGACCCTGCAATTCCACTCCTAGTTTTGAAGACGGGACTGAAACAGATTCATACACCAATGTTGACAGCAATGTTATTCACAAGAGCTGAAAGGTACAAACAACCCAAATGTCCATAATAGATGACTGGATAAACAGAATGTGGTATATACACACAATGAAATGTTACTCAGCCACAAAAAGAAATGAAGTTCTGACACATGCTATGACATGGATGAACCCTGGAAACACAATGCAGATTGAAATAACTCAGACACACAGAAAATAAAATTTTGAGTGGTTTCACTTATAAGAGGTACTTTGGGTTGTCAAATTCAGAGATGAAAGCAGATTAGAGGTTGCCAGGGGTTGGTAGAGGGAAGAAAGGGGAGTTATTCCTTAATGGATCCCTTCCTAATTTGCAGTGGTGAAAAGAGTTTAGAAATAGTGGGGTTAATGTGCAAATTCCCATAATTATACACTTAAAAGTGACTGAACTGGCAAATTTTATGTTGTCTATATTCTGCCGTAGTGATAAAATAAATAATAAAAGACACACAAATAAAAAGACTCCCTCTCCATCTCTCCAATTCCACATCCCATCCAAGAAAATATTTACTAGTTTCTTGAGATCCTTTTACTGTTTTTCTATGGAAATACAAGTGAACAAACCCCACTATTCTAGCTCCAGAGACCCCCTTATTGCTCGTAAAAAACTAGTAATTCACCAGGTGGGTAGGACCAGCTTTCCTGTTTCACTGTGCACAGAGTACTGTGCTCACCATTTAAGCACAAGCTTTAAAGATCAAAACTAAGTAACTTTGTTTCCACAATAATTATCTCACTAATAAATTTTGTGGAAAGAGAACATAATCATTTACCATACATGGGTCATTTGTTCTGCCAAACATATGCCTGGTGTTGTGTTTCCTAGTTTTGAAACACATTTCACAAAAATCAAAGTCGTCACAGTACTTGAATTGAGATCCATTGATAGGAAACATCTCACAGCCATCACACCTATTTTTTAAATAGCCATTGGTTGATAAGAAAAAGATGAGGTCCTTGGTTAAACTTGATTCCAGAGAAAGCCATTCCTCCCAAACAAATCCAGCAACATAAAAATAAAAACTCACGTCATACCAGGATGAACACTGGGTACCAACTCCATGTCTGATGAGAGCGCAGTTCAGTGAGACTGAGGGAAGTTGACAATAACATCTTTCCCATTGGCACTGACAGCTAGGACAGAATAGAAATTGTCTGTAACACCTCTTTCACCAATAAAAACTGAAAATTAAAATTAAAACTATACCTAACCACGTGATATTTTATTACAGTTTTCTGTGTTGTACAAAAAGAACTTTTCTCTGGGAGAGACATACTAAGATAATTCTGGGTCAACTAACACATGATGGCAATCAGGGATTAGCTTCAAAATAATGGAAGCAGAGGACCATGGGTGAATGGTTTGGCCAGGAGCTGACAACTGCTCAAGTCAGGTAATGGGCACACGGAAGCTCATTATACTATAATCTCAACTTTTGTATCTGTTTGAAATTATCCACTTATTGAAGGTTTATTTGTTTGTTTTTAATTACACCAACCAAAAACTCCATTCAGTAACTTAGGGAATAAAAATTATATTAATAATGTTAAGGTATCTCTTGCCCTTTGGTGAAAGCTACTGAAAACATTAACTTCTAAACCAAGTTGTTATTTTTGAAATCTATCTTTGTTTTGATTTGTAAAGCTTTTAAGAATCTCTTAACTGAAGCAAAATGTTAAACCAAAATAAAATGTTAAATAAGCCATTTGTTCTTAAGTAACTTAAAAAACTCTAACATCCCTGCCCACTGAGGAAGTACCACCACTGCGGCCATTTCTAATCGAAGCTATCTGGCAGAAAGATGGCTTTCCACAAAGCTGTAACAAAACAAAGCAAAAATGGCACTGAAAAAGCTCAAAGACAAAATAAAACTACGCATATATTTAATTATTTTTCTTGCAACTGTTAAAATGGACATAGTATGCCATGTGATTTGAAATCTCAACAATATCACATTAAATATAAATTGAGGAGAATTTTGTGTTTCCAGGTCTTAACACCCATCATTTCTACATTTCCATTTCTTAAACTCAGCCCTAAATTTTTATACAGCATTAATAAAAATAGAAAAACACTGAGGGAGCTGGCCATTTGGCAGAATGACTGACAGAGCAAGAACCCCAATATGAGACAAGGTCAGCCTGAGACTGTGACAGATCAAGATGAAAACAAAACCACTCTAACATGTCCAGTCACATCCAATCGAATCCCAACCACAGTCCCCTCCTGGAGAGTATGACTGACTGCTTCCCTGCCCATCATGACCTCATCCTGACTCAGTATTTCTGCCCTCCAGGGAATATTTATTAACACATCCATTCTTAGAATTACCCCAATTCCTTGAAATCTCCCCCAAATACTCAATTCGAACTCATTAGACTTTGTCACATTCACACACTTATGGAGATGCCGCCTTCTCCATGGTGCATTCTCCCACATTGCAGGGAGTTAACACACCTGACTCCTCAACAGCAGGGCTGCTCCTGGTCGTGAGGGCACTGACAAGCAGAGGACACTATTTTTATATCATAAGGTTTGCTTAATTCTTGTTTTTCCTGCCCTAGTTTACATCAGTTGATGAAAGGCCAACACCCAGCGCTTTCCTGCCTAGGTACTATGACCTTTCACAAGCCCCACATTTTGCTGAGTCACAGACCCCCACTTGTATTTCAGTGTCACGACTGAGGCTTTCACATGAACTTTACCACCAATCTTGCCTTTATGTGAGGAGAACCTGGTGGAGGACAGCCTAGAGATTACAATAAAAAATGAGCTACAGTTAGCATTCATTTCTGGGAACTCTAAAGACCTCATTCAGAAGCAGATGAAGAATGTTCTTACCTACAAGTTCCACGTGAATGAACCTAACCCAGTAGGTGCTCCTTTCTGCTGCCAATCACACTGCACACTGAGGTCATGTAATCCATCTCTATCCAATTTGATAATTTTGCCCACATCTCCTTCACAAACTTCTTCATCTGTTCAACAGCATCTAACCATCATTCCTACCTAAAATTAAAATTAAATGTAAAAAGTCTAGTCCAGTGTATAGATGAGTGATCAATTTTAAGTAGCATTATTCTATTTCTAAGGAAAGTTCCTCTAGCACCCAGTATGATCTCAAAATCTTATCTCAATATATAGAACCAGGGCTCTTTAGAAAACTGCCTGTCTTGAACTCTGGGGGAGGAAATACGTAACATGAGCCTAGGTCCATGTGTGCCATAAAGCAAGGGAGCACTCAAAAACTAATGGCTCCACACAAAAACTACTAAAGCTGATAAATGAATTTGGCAAGGTAGCACAATACAAGATTAACATACAGAAATCAGCTGCATTTCTTTATACTAACAATGAAATATCAGAAAAGGAAAGTAAAATTTTAAAATCTCTTTTAAAATCACATGAAAAACAAAGACAAAAAAAAATTTGGGAATAAACCTGACAAAGGAGGTGAAAGACTTATACGTGGAGAACTACAACACACTGATTAAGGCAATCAAAGATGATTTAAAGAAATGAAAAGATATCCTATGCTCTTGGATTGGAAAAATTAATATTGTTAATATGGCCATACTATCTATCCAAAGCAACCTACAGATTTAATGCTGCCCCTATCAAATTACCCAGGACATTTTCCACAGAACTAGAACAAATAATCCTAAATTTTATATGGACTCCCAAATGACCCAATGGCCAAAGAAACACAGAAGAAAAAGAACAAAGCTGAAGGAATAACCCTTCCAGACTTCAGACAATACTACAGGGCTACAGTAACCAAAACAGTGTGGTACTGAAATAAAAACACACATGTGGATCAATGGAATAGAACAGAGAGCCCAGAAATAAGCCCACAGACCTATGGGGTCAATTAATCTTCAACAAAGGAGGCAAGAATATACAATGGAGAAAAGACAGTGTCTTCAGCAAGTGGTGTTAGGAAAACTGGACAGCAGCATGTTAATCAATGAAAGAGAGGACACCATAAAAATCCAGAAGAGAACATAGGTAAAACATTCTCTGACATAAATTGTAGCAATGTTTTCCTAGGTCAGTCTCCCAAAGCAATAGAAATAAAAGCAAAAATAAACAAATGGAACCTAATCAAACTTACAAGCTTTTGTACAACAAAGGAAACTAACAAAAATAAAAAGACAGCCTACGGGATGGGAGAAAATATTTGCAAATGATGCAAATGTCAAGGGCTGAATTTCAAGAACAAACAGCTCAAACGGTTACCAGAGTGACAAGGGGGTGGGAAGGGTAAGTTGGGAGTCTAAATACTAACTACTAATGCTAATGCTACTAGTACAGATACTAAAATAGATAAACAACAAGGTCCTACTGTACAGCCCAGGGAACTACATTCAGTATCTTGTAGTAACCTGTAAAGGAGAAGAATGTGAAAAGGAATACATGCATGTGCATGGATGACTGAAACAATACGCTGCACACCAGAAACTGACACAGCATTGTAGACTGACTATACTTCAATTAAAACAAAAAAAAGATCAGTGGGTTCCCACATGATCAAGAGGAAAAATGGCTAGAACACATCAAATCCATAATAGCCAATAAATTCATCATAATGATAATAGACAAAACAAAGGTTCTTGGTCACCTTTACAAGTACCAGGGCACCAATTCATCATTCTGAAAATTGGTAACGCAAGCAAGCAAGCAAACAAAAAACAGCCACTACTCTGCCTTTCCTATATGAACTATATTATAGTGACCAGAGTTCATAAGAAAGTTTTTTTTAAAGGACTCAACTCCAGCTAATAAATTTGGGAGGGATGACAAAGTTTGTGACGGATCTAGAAGGTGACATGAACAACATTAACAAAGAATAGATGGTGATGACCAGTGATGCTGTGTGCTGGCCCCTACGATACATTCCTGCTCAGGGGCAGCCTGAGCCCAACCACCCTGCAGCCCTCACTCGGACTGTACAGGAGACACAGAGGAGAGGGAGGAAGACTGTGGGCCGATGTAGTTTTAGCACAATTGAATGGCATGAAAAGGAAAAAAGGAGGGAGGAACTATTCTAGGTTAAAAACACTTCAGGGATCTATCACCCAAATGTAAGGTATATGATCTTGTTAGTATAAAAATTCAAAGGAATTACTATAGAAAGCCATTTTTGAGAAAACTGGGAAAATCTGAGCAAGCATTAGCTATGAGATGACAGTGAAGAATCACTGTTTACTCTGTCAGGCAATGTTAGGTAACTGTAAGGTCTTTATGTTAAAAAAAAAAAGCCTTATCTATATGGGATACATATCAACATATTAACAGGTAGAATGAGATGATTTCTGGGACTATCTCTGAAGTGTACTAACTAGAAAAGAATTAAAGCAGGAAAAGGAAGGATTTAAGGTTGAAAAAACATAAGTAAATTTTTAAAATTAGATGGCAATGAGAATGATATTTTTTACAAAAGATGGAGGAGTGTACAACTCAGTGGTAGAGTGTGTGTTTAGCATGCACAAGGTCCCTGGTTCAATCCCAGTGTCTCCATTAAATAAAATAAATAAACAAACCTAACTACCTCCATCTCCCCTCAAAAGCAAAAATAGGCTGTGGAAGTGTCCAAAACGGGGATGACTGAGAAGCACAGGACCCTGTGCCACGTCACTACGGACAAGCCCCCTTTTGTTCTGTGGTGCTGGCCCCCGATCTGCTGCTCCTCTGTCCTCTCTCCAGACACAGAGGCCTCCCTGCTGGCTGCTATGCCCTCCTCTGCCAGGTCTCTGATTTTCTGAGATGCTCACACATCTGTTGAGTGAAAACCTAAGCCAGACTCCAGCCTGAGACCATTACTCACCTGATTATTCTGAATCACATACACAGCATAATCATCATTACTCAGGAAATCAGCCGGTTTTTCATTAAGTCTGGCTCTCGGTTACGGCAGCACCGGTAGACTACAAAAGAGAAACACATTTCTAAAAATGGTGAACCAGATAAATCTACTTAAAGAAGTATGTGAAATCTCTAACATTAAAAAAGAAAGTGTGAAATATTATGCTGTGTTTTCACTGTAAAATTCTTCATTTTTACATGATTAATGGCAACAGCACAGTAAGCAGAACTAACCTCAAAACCTTAAAGTACAGAAAATTTCTGAGGCATTTCCAAATCAATCCCGTGAAACAACTCACTCAAATCAGAAGTCAATGTGTCATATAAATAATGATTTTTTAAGAGGGAGGGTATAGCTCAGAGGTAGAGTGCGTGCTTAGCATCCTAGAGGTCCTGGGTTCAATCCCCAGTACCTCCATTTAAAAAAAATTTTTTAATAACATCTCCTCTCATGGCTACCCAACATCATTCGATGTTGGAACAAGGATCTGTTTTAAAGCTAAATGTAATTAAGGCACAGAACATCCATGTAGCAATTAGGAGCCTCCCCATGTGCCTGGCAAAACCAGAAGGGCCTCATGGGGCAGCGTGGAGGAAATCAGAGCTCAGGACAGATGGCACGAGGTAGGCACTGACCACAGCATAGGCCGTGTCATCCACATCCTCCACCACCTCCTCGTCTAAACACTCCTCAGACCCCGTCTGCGTCCTAGAGATCCATGACCTGCGCGTCAGCATTGTCCAACAGCCACCCAACCATGGCCTCCATGCCCAGGAGCAGGCACACATGGTGCCCCGTGGTGAGGACAACATGCCCAGCTGAGCACAAGCCTCTGACGGCCGCATTCCCCGGGAGGCCTACGAACAAATAGATGGGCATCTTAAGCTGGAACACCCCTGTGGAAAACGCAGTACCTGGCAAGCCAGCAGCGTTCCCAGGAGTGCCCGTGGGTGAATTGAGTGCAAACTCGATGTTCCTTCTAGGGAATCCCATTTCCATGAGCTGGATCACAACAGGCAGAGCAGGACCCGGCGATGGCTGGTGCTTCTTCACTCTGATGGGGTGGACTCGCGGCACGGGGACAGGAGTCATGGAGCTGCAGGCTTCACACACGGGGCTCACCAGATGCATGGACTCCACAGCCAAATGCTGACACACAGCCAGCGCGGTGGCCTGGGCAAATGGGAGAGGAGCCAAGGGCCATCAGTTGGCGGGGAGCAAGGAGCCTAGGAAAACAGAAATTACAGACAACCACTGCCAACTGCAGTGCAGAAGTGTATTTCTATACCCAGGCCTACTGGGCATTTTTAGATGAATGGGTAAAAGCATGTTAACAAGGACAGAGGCAACTTTCATAGTTAAATGCAGAGGAAAACTGTGATGGTTAAAAAGCTTCTTTGGCAGACAAAGAACATACCTAGTAATTTAGCCAAGTATCAATGTCCATTAAGGAAATTTCACAGCCCTGAAATCTGAGCTCTGAGTGGCAACAAGCTGAGGGAGTGAACGCAGAGTGGGGGCTCGAGGAGGCAGGAGAAGGGGACCCCTCTCTTCCCCATGACCAAGCTGTGCCCACAGTCTCCTGCTCTCTTCCATCTGTAGGACAGGTCACAGACAGCACAGAGCCACCTCATGTGCAACCAAATCAACCCCCACCTACTGAGGAGTAACACAAGCTCTCTAGGGGTTAAACATGGTATAAAAAAATAAGGGGACTAAAGAATGTTGGGAAGCAAATTGCAATGATTTGATGAATCCACGCATCACTGGGGCCTGCTGTTGGTGACTGCCTGCCTCTGGACGCCTCACCCCCTCCCTGAACCACCTGAAACTCCCTGCTCTTCCGCTCTAATTCTCATAGCACTGAGGCTCGCTGTTTGTTTTAAACTGACCATGTGAGGAAGGAATTAAGGAGAAACAGAAGACATCATTGAGCCTTCCAGGGCTTAGGAAGGGTCAGAATCCTAGGGTTTTGCTGTGAAGTCTGAATAACTCGGAAGTGACAGGCTCCATCCTAAAAGCTTGTAATTCAGAACAAGATCGAGCTAGGAGTTCCAGTTCTGGCAGTAAGAAGCAGTAGAATAAGCCTCTGCTGATAATAATTGTGAAATCTGGACAGAGTATTTTTAAAAAACATTTGAAGGCAGGCCCAGGAGAAAACAGGGACAGGTGTGACCCTGACCACAGGGAGGTCCGGGGCAAGCCATGACAGGGGCGGTGCTCCTGGACCACAGCCAGGGGCCTGCCAGAGCAAGCAGAGGTGCAGGAGGACCATGAAGTGCACACGCAGACTACCCACGACTCCTTGGCTGACCACAAAGCTGAGCCCAGCACAAAGGAACTGTGGGCAGGCCCAGGGATAGGGAGACAGCACGAGGTCCCAGTCCAACCACGTTTGAGCATGGTGGTCATGATGTAGAGGTTTCCACTGAAACCTAAGGAGACATTGTAAATCCCGTAGAATCAGAGACCAGGACTGATGGCAAAACAAAAATAAAGTGTCACCAAAAAGTCTAGAATCAAGGCTCCAAGGACTGAGGAAAACTGCCAGGCACTGAACTGTCTGCAAAAATACAGCTCTGTGTTCTCCAGAGGACATTACAGAGCCCAGAGTCCACACAGCGTATTATCCAAACCACCCAGCACACAGCAACATTGTTTAGACGTGTGTAGAAGTAGAACCAGTAACTGACTATGACCAGCAGAAAAAACTGATCAGTAGAAGACCAATGAGTGGCCCAAGTGTCAGAATTAGCAAATAAGAAATTTAATACAGCAATCAAACTTATGTTTAAAAATGTACAGGTATCAAGGGTGAAATGTGTTTAAAGTGACACAAAGGGTGAAGACATGAGGACCATCAAGAAACCTGTAAAACTGTAACACAGGAACCAAACGGAAACATGAGATCTGAAAGTATAAAGGGTTCCTTGGATGGGTTAAAGCAGATCAGACCCGATGAAGCCGCACACCTGACCCTTAAAACAGCTCCATACAGCGAACCAAGCTGATTAACCAAGACACACAAACAGAAACTCACTAGCAATCCCCAGATGACAGCAGCAGCCTCAGAAAGGAACAGGAGGGCAGGACAGGAAAAAACACCTGGCAGGGGCTTAGGCGACTTTAACCCAGCCTCTCACCTCAGGTGTTCAGACCTAAGGAGCAGCTGGCACTCGGTGGGGGTCACAGAAGGCCCTGCACCCTCCTCCCCAGCTGCCCCCGTGCCCAGCATTTCCTGCCTTCTCCCTCTGCACCTGCCGCTCCCTCGCTCTGGATCCTGGCTCCATGCAGGGTCTTGGTCTCTGCAGATCTCTACTAGGGTGTTTTCTGCCTGCCAAGTTGAGCTCTCAAGGTTTAATTTTTGTCTTTGATGTTCTGTTCAGAATTTCTGACGTACTGCAAGCAAGAAGGTTTAAAAAAAGAAATCTAGTCCTCCATGTAGTGGACCATGGAAGTCCCCATCATGCTTAGACCTGGTCAGATGTCCCCTCGTCAGTGGGAAGATGCCCACAGTCCACCCGAGTACGCAGTGCACCACGTGCTTGGAAACAGGGTGTAGACTGAGAGCCTGGCTTCAACAGAGCATGCTCAGGAAAGGCTTTGGCGTGAGTGAGACAAACCAGCAAGTGCCATCTTCCTAGGCTTCATGGGGCTCTTTCAAGGACACTGTTTCCTGGGAAAAGATTCCTTCAAGAACACTTGAGCAATGAATGCATGCTGAATCCAGCTGACTTTTTCAAATAATTCACAGAAATTCAAAATGAAATTAAACTTTAACTCATTCATTCTTTAACCAGCATTGTAACGTTCTATGACAAACATGCTTAACACCTACCTAGTCACAAGAATTATTTTCACATATTTAAAATTCAGACCATATTCTTAAGGAAATCTACCTACACATCTACCAAAAAACAAAGTTGACAATCTCATGTGCTGGATAAAGACTGCCAAGATTACTACTGACTGTACCTCAAGCTCCTTTTGGTCAACTATGACCTCACCAGAGATGGCTGGGTGGCCAAGGCCAGTGACTACTGTAAGAGGATCGTTAGGGGCTGCAGGCCTTCAGGAGACATGTCACTGAGGTCAAGGGATGCAGCTGCTCCATCATCTGAATTTAAAAACAAAATAAGAATGACACTGCATTTTCAACCACAAACATCTTTACTATTTCTTTTTAACTTTTTTTTAAATTGAAGTACAGTCAGTTACAATGCGTCAGTTTCTGGTGTACAGCACAATGTCCCAGTCATGTGTATACATACATACATATATTCATTTTCATATTCTTTTTCATTAAAAGTTATTATAAGATATTGTATATAGCTCCCTGTGCTATACAGAAGAAATTTGTTTTTTTTTTAAAACACAGTGCACTGAGCATGTTAAATCAGATATATGATTTCTACCTCATCAAGCGTTAGCCAATCAAAATCTTCAAGGATTTTCCACTCCCTGCTTTCTGGCCTCTGTCCTTCTTTAGTTCTTCTATCTGTCTCTTTAGAGCAAACCAAAGCGACCTCCCAGACTTCTGCCCTTGGTCAAGTTCGGGTCCCTTCTCTGCCTGGGTGAGCACTCACTGCTTCAGAAACCCTGGCTCTAAACACTCCCAAGTGTGCGCCACAGCCCTTGTTCACACCATAAACTGACACCAATTCCCAATGTGTCATGTGGTCAGGGTGATGTCTACTGTCTTCACCTGAGGAGCTCTGGGTGAGATGTCTGGCACTTCTCCTTTGCCACGAGCCCACTGATACAATTTCAACTAATCCTCTAGTCCAGGGGTTGTAAATTTTTTTGAAGAGCCAGGGAGTAAACAGTTTAGGCTTAGTGACCACAGGGTCTGTCACAGCCACTCAAACTCTGCCACTGAAGTGTAAAAGTGGCCAGAGATGACATGTAAACAAGGCATGACTGTGTTTCTATAAAGCTTGATGAAACAGGTGGCTGTGGTGGCCTGTCAAGCCCTGTGCTGGACAGCTCCACCTGGAGCCCTCGCTCTGCCCTGAGCATGGGATGGTAACCCTGATTCAACGTTGCTGTAGCTACTCACCAGGGTGACCACAGAACAGCCAGTCCAATTCCCTGGGCACGACTTAAATGACCTCTCCAGCTTTAGCCCCACAATCACTGATAAACCCTGCACTCCTTGCCAAGCTCAGTACCCAAAACTCACTGATCACACCTGTGCTGCCATCTCCTCCCCCAGGAGGAGACAGGGACTCCTCATCACCCTACAATCAGGGCCTGCCTCGCCCCTCAAAGGTTTCCCTCCCCAGCTGTCAGCCGCCAGCATCCCCGGGACATGTGTGGAACTGTGCTGAGACATCTCACAGCACATGAGCATATACCTTGGACAGAGATACCTGCCTTCATTTTCTTTCCCCACCCTGACTCCAAAGAGTAAAAAACCATAAATGAGGACTGTCCGGTTGCCCACAATATTTAGCACAATGTCTTTCAACAGTAGATAGTCCAAAATTTTTTCACAGCTTTGGGTTTTTTCCTATTCAAAATGATGTGAGCTCATTCTAGAAAACTACAGCCATACAGAAAAGTACAAAGAAAATAAAGTTAGCTGAAATTCTCGTCACTCTCTGTGGCAAGTCTACAAACATATACATATACAGCAATGCGCGCTTTTTTTTTTATCATTTTCATGTTTCCATGGTAAGGGGCACACACATGGACCACCACTGTGAACAGCACCATGGCATGCTACCGTTCCGGTACACCGCCTAATGATGGGCACTGAGGCATCTCCAGTTTTCAGCATAAAAACGAGACCAACCAAAAAAGCCACAATGAGCATCTATAAACACATTTCTTCATGCTTTTCCATGTGAGAAGTTCCCAAAAGATGACTAGCTAATCAATGGACATACAGATATAGATACGTGTGCATGTGCATTTTAAAGTCTAGCATGTCCTCAGATGCCCAGTGGATGGCTGTACCAACTTAACTCCCCCCAGCAGAGTGTCAGAGGAGCCCCAATTCATGTGAACCAGGAGCCTTGTTAAAAATGCAGATCCTGATTTCTTAGGTCTGGGCTGCAGCCTGAGGGGCCCACACCTTTAACAAGCTCCCATGTGCCACCGTCGCTGCTGGTTCTGGGGCCACACTTTGACCATTGAGGCAGCAGAGCACTGTTTCCCTCTCTCCCCTCAGGTTTTGTCTTTCTCACTCGTGGTCTGTGTTTCATCAGTTACTGGCTTGGTGGCACATCTTCCTTGTTCATGTAGAAGCCATCTCTAGTTCCCCTTCTATGGGCCACCCGTACATGTCCCTTGGCTGCCTTTCTTACAGGTCTGTATGGGCTCCTAGAAAGTCACCTGCATGGGCAGCTGCTGTGTCCTGAGACAGGATCCGCCTGAGCTGGTCCTGGTGGGAAAGCAGCACGTGGCCCGCCTTCAGGATTCACAGCGTCAGCTCTGGCCCCTCAGCAGGCCCAGGTGTCCTTGTCCTGGGGGAGAAAAGGCCTCAGCAGGGAGGGAACAGGCTCTCCCCTCAGCAAGGGTCGGCCTTGGGGATGGCGCTGCCCCGAGGGACTGATCTGACTTTGCAAAGCCTGGCAGTGATGAAGGGCTTGCCCTTCCCTGGGCTGTGGGTGAGCATCCTCCTCTGCCCTGAGGTCTTCCCTGCCATGTGCTGCCTCGAGTCAGGTGAGGATGCAATGGTTTAAACACAGTTAGGGCCATGTTAGCTACTGCTAGTATGATCAGGTGTTTCCCAAGTCGCTGAAATTTCACCCAGACACCTATGGCATAAATAACATACTTTCATCTTTTCTTGCCAAGACTCCTACAACACAATTTTGTCAGATACTCAGGACATACAGTTCTCTAACATAAAGATAATGGCACTCTGTAGGATTGCTAGAGCAGGCAGATAGCTAGATATGAGCAGAGAAAGGGGGACCCGGGCCAAATGGCAAGAACTGAGCAGAAACGAGGGGCATGGGGCCAAATGCAGGAAACCCTACATCATGTAAGCACCAGGGGTCCCTGGGTAGAAAAGAAAGGCAGGAACTTCTGGGCTGAAAAGCACTCTCACACTTTGGAGTGACAAGCAGCCTGAAGGCTGACAAAGAAAGGCGGGAAAAGGCAGCAATCTCGTGTCCCAATGTAACCATTTACTCATTGTGCCCTCATTTCCAAAAAATTGGCCTTGTAGATTACAAGTACCCATCATGAACCAATGCCATGACACTTCCAATCCAGACTAAAAAAGGACAGAAATTCTTCCTCCCTTCGAGAAGGTGGAGTTGGGATGAAACCAGGATATATGACCCCAAACCCTTCACTTCCTAATGAATATTCTGCCTGATCATTTGTACTGTATGTAACCAACTTGCCAAAGCAACTCAGCACAGCCGCTCACCTGAGCCCGCCCACTCTCCCCTTGAGAGTCTGCTGTCCTTGCCTTAGTAAATCCTCACTTTACTTTCTTAACTGCCATGTCTCATCTGAATTCTTTCTGGAATGGTTCAAAAACCAGCATGCCAGTTACATCTACTGGCAACAGGATCTTATCTAATCAAATGGCTGCAGTGATGTCCACGGGCCAACTGAGGAACAGAGGAGGGAAGCCGCCACAAAGACGCAGGCACAACAAGGAGAGCCAGGCCAGTCACAGCAGCAGCATCCAGAGCAGGAGATGCCAGAGGCCACAGCAGGCAGCATGGGGGCATGGGGACTGGGGACATGGGGACGGGAGGGCATGGAGGAGCCAGAAGTGCCTCTGGGGCACCGAGCTCTAATACCCAGCAGATGGTTATTCACTGTGACAGGAAACATGGCTAAGGGACAAGGTTAGCTGAACTGTGGACATGCTGTGGTTTACATGCACCTGGCCCTCCAGCTAGAGATGAGAACTAGAGAGACATCATAAGTGCTGCAGCAGGAATTACAGGACTTGGGAGAAATGGGTGAGGAAACTCAAGAAGAGTGGGCAGAACGAGCCACAAGTGATGGATGCAACCACAAGGATTTCTAATGTGCAAAGACTAGTCAGGGAGAAGAATTCTGAAAGGACACAGGAGGGGCAACGTTAGGGAAATGGAAGCCAGAACCCCAGACCAAAGGCAGAGCCAGAGGAGTGCCGGCCTTGGTCTCAGACAGGTGGCCACGGTCCACAGACACAAAGCGAGGCAGGTCCAGGCACACAGGTCCTGCTGGGTCTGGCTGTGATGAGACCCAGAGCAACACTCAAGAAAGGCGACTAGGCTGGAGGGTCTCAGCTGGGGGGGTCAATGTACAGGGAGAGAACACAGGCTTCTCTTCAAAAAGCGTGTTCAGAATAAACGCTGGCACCGGGAGGTGGGGAGGCCTGGGGGTTCTCTGGGTGCCACCTCCACCACGGCATCATCTTGGTGTCACACACACTCATCACCATGCCCGCTGTCACTCAGCCATTGGTCAGTCCATCTGAACCCAAAGACTTCAGCAGTGACAGACCTGCTCTGACAAAACAAGACGTTGTTCAAACAATTCTAGTTAAAACTGTAGCTCTCTTTCCTCAACAAGCGTATGTACCGACCTGCAAAACTCTGTTTAGGTCATTTCTTTATTTCGTGCTTTTCCAATTTGCTGCCAGCGAGGTTCACCAACTGAGCCCAGACGAAGAGCATGGGCTCTGTGAAGCGCAAGTCGGTGCCACTGAACGCAGGGCGGGGAGCTGAAGATGGAGTGCAGGAGCTTTCAATGTGTGTCCAGTGAGCAGAGCACATGGATGTTCTGGAAGCTGTCAGAGCCGCAAATCTTAATTCGGAAACACCACATGTAGATGTAAGTCTTTTTACATCTGAAAATAATGTTAAAAGATGACACTGGAGGCAAGACAAAGACTTACATGCACAGTAAATAGAAACAAATTTTTTTCTTTACCAACATGTCAGCAATAATTACATCATGGTAGTGGTTACTAAATTTTTAGGTATTATCTACAACATGTACATATTCCTGTAATTATCAAAAACAGTATTTTATTGAAAGATATGGTCAGGTCTTAGTTGGGTTACATCAAAGTAATATAAATCACTTTCTCTATGTATCCCTAATTCACAGGTTTAACATGACACCAGCTGCCACACAAACCATGTCACTCAACATGATTATTATGGATCTTGTACATGAAGAAAAGCTCATTTAAGGGAATCATTTTCAGGGTTTTTTTGAAAGTTGAGCTGTTCAATAAGAAATAAATTTTATTAATTCACAGTTTAAAAATAATGAGAACTAACATATTTCCACAGTACCTTCTAAAAGTAGCTAATGCCCTTTCATGTCTTTTTCAGGCTAAAATAAGACAAATGAGCTACTAATCTATGTAATCCTGTGAGATAGGTCCCATTCACCACTGGAGCATGAGAGGAAAAAGAAAGGCAGACATAATTCCTGAATTTGGATGGCATCCTAGAAGGTAGACATAAACAGCCAGAATCAAGTTCTCCCCACTTCACCCAGGAACTGAACACAGGTTCACTACTGGCTTCAGTTGGTTCAGGGGGCACACACGACAGGCGCACATGTCACAGAGCTGCATGGTGATCCTGCCCTTCAGGGTGATGGGAGTCACAGTGCCTACTCCAAACTCCTTGTGCATGACTAGTCCTTCCAGGTGCAACCAACTGTCAGTGCCTCCGCCCACAGCCAGGACCGCCATGAAGCCCCCCACTTCTGGGTCCTCAGAGTCAGGAAACTAGCCCTCCCACAGGGCCTAGCACAGACAGACAGCAACCTTGGGGAGCGGAGTCGAGGGTGCTGCCTGCTTCTTACACTTAAAATAAAGCGGAATTCATTTCTAGGTTAGTTCCTTCATCCTTTTTTTCCGGGAACAAAGTACTTAAAAATATATATTTGAATAAAATGCAGTGTTTAAGGGGAGAAGGTAGAGCTAAAGTGCGAGAGCACATGCTTGGCACGCACAAGGTCCTGGGTTCAATCCCCAGGACTTCCATCGAAAAACAAAATAAAGAAACCTAATTACATACCTCCTGAAAAAAAAACCATAAAACCCCCAAAATAAACAGAGACTTTAAAAAGGGAATTTCAAAGGAAAATCAACATCCTACAGGGAAACCCCAGCAGAGGTGAAAGGCATGCGGCCCCCACAGCCTCAGCTGGCTTCCTGGCACCCCTGCCTGCTGGGGAGACTGCCAGAGCCAGGCGGTGCTGCTGGGCGCCCACCTTCTACAAAAAGCACTCAGCACAACCTTTGCTTTTAATTGACCTCCATCACGTTATTTTCAAGGAGAAACTACTTCACCGCTATGTTACAATTTCACTGACTCAGTGGGAGAGGAACAGGAGAATTTTGAATCAGCTCAAAGGACTTTCTTTTGTCTTTTTGTTTTTTTGTGTGAGGGGAAGTAATTACATTGATATATAAAATAAAAATATGGAGGTACTGGGGATTAAACCCTGGACTTTGTGCATGCTAGGCACCCACTCTACCACTGAGCTCTACCCTCCCAAGGTGCACTTTACATGTTAAAAATCTCTAAAGCACATGTAGCAACTCAAACTCTTTAAGGAATTTCATCCACTCACCCTTCCTGTGCAGTAGGGAGACAACTCACAATTCCAACAGCAGTTCTCTGTGAGGGAACATCCTGCTGGTTTGAAATCTCACGTTTTAAACATCCTCCATGAGCTCATTCATATTTAATCTGTGTCCTAAATTCCCAGGCCAAGTCTAAGAAGTCTGCAAAGCAGAATGAGAGTAACAGGTTTCCATGAGGTTTATCAAACTTGACTCTGACCTGACCATGACCCTGTCTGCTCCTCCCGGAGCCCCACTCGGGCACCCGGGGCTTCTGCTCCCTCCTGGCTGGCAGTGACCCTGGGGCAGGGCGGCATCCCATGACCTGCTCAGACCCCTGGACCAGCCGCTCTTCCCCAGCTGCCATGGCCCAGCCCTCCTGCTCTCCCAGCTTCCAGGGAAACTGCCCTTCAGACCCATGCTCACTCTCACACTCACTCTAACACAGACACATGCACAGACACTCACACCCCACCACAATCACACATATGCCTGCTCAGTCATTCACATACCCAGTTACTCACACACATTCACTTGTTCACTTCACATTCACACCCATACTCAGTCTCACTCTCATAGACAAACTCACACTCACATGTACAAACTTACATATGCACTCAAGCCTGCACAAACACACACACACATTCGCTGCACTCACTTCAACCTCTCCACACTTAACACCCTCACATCCACATACTCAAACACTTTAGTGGGTTGAACTGTATCCCCCCAGAGTCATCTTCACCCAAAACCTCAGCTGTGACCTTATTTGAAAATGAACCCTTCACATGTATAACGAAGGTAAGGACTGAGATGACATTATACTGCATTAGGATGAACCCTAAATCCAATGAAAGCCCTTAGAAGAGGCAAAGGACAGGGGAGGCATCCAAGCGAACATGAGGCAGACACTGGAATGCTGTGGCCACAAGCCGTGGAAGCCTGGGAGGACACGGACACACGCACCCACTCGCACATGACAGCCTCACAGCCCGGTTCTGACTCTGTGGCCCACAGCACTCCCTGCATACATGTCTTGTCCATCGTTGCCCTCTCCACCAACGTGTGCAGCAGTCCACGCAGAGTCTTGGTGGCTTCGTTCTGCATGACTTCAGCGTGGGCTCCAGCAGAGTTTGCAGTAAATTAACAGCGCTGGTGAGCATCATTGCAGTGGGGTGAATGTTCCCTTCAATTTGTTAAAGCTTCTGAAAAGAAATCAAAATTAGAAACTACACTCCCATATAAATGGGAAAGCATCTCCACATGTAACTTAAGGGATTTGACTTCACATTCTTCTTTTCTTTGGAAAGGGAAGCAGCTCTTTATATTTGAAGATGAAATTCAAGGTCCACTAAATAAACACCCTATTCAGCTCCATCCCTACCTCCTTCAAAGGAATCAAGCCTTTTAAATATTTTTTAAAGCAATCTCAGCATACAGCTCAGAAGAACTAAAACAATTATAAAAACCCACTTCTCAGAAAAATAGCTCATCAAATGTCAAAAGCTGTGGTTGTTAATGAGCTGGCTATGCACAGGATGAAGATGAAGTGGCTGCCTCCATGGACACAGAGCTAGGGGCACACATGTCCAGGCCACCTTCCTGTCACTTGGCCAGCCCTGCTCAGGCCGACTTCCTGAGTGAAGCCCCCTGGCAGAGAGCTGGGAGGAGGCACACTTGACCAGGACACTGTCAGATGCAATGATAACATAACCCGCACTGACCCAGGCAGGGCCACGCGGCGTCACACACACTACTCCTAACCTGCCAAGGGCAGACGTCATCCGTGTACATCCGATGCGTGGAGTGGCACCCACAAGGGGCACGGAGCACTGCCTCTGACACCTTCCACACCATTTTCTCTCATGAGCTCAGCCTCTCGGGTTTCCTCTCCTAACCATAAAAGTGACTTCTGAAGCCTGCCCGTGCTGTGCATACAGCTGACATTGGAGCCCCAAGAAAAATCGCTGGCCTCCTGGACGGTCTAACCAAGATCTCAACATCCCAAGGTCTGAAAAAGTCCTGAAGCCCTCCTCCCACACCCTGCATCTCCTTAACCTTGCGGTCACGCTAAACTCCCACCTCAACTTTCCCTCAGGTAGTAAAGTACTGACTTACTACTCGACACTACATGCCTGACAGCGGGACCTTGGTGGGTAAGGTGACAGAAGGAAAAAGGTGTGCTCTGGCGTGGCAGGGTAACACCCACTCCTCCAGGCACTGGCTCACTACCTCAGACACCAGCTCAGGGCCCCCAGAAAGCCCACCAGTGGCAAGGACGCAGACAGCCCTGCCCTCTCCCTCCCACCACACTGTCTCCAAGGAAAACAGGAATCAAATCCAACAGAATCACCAGGGGCTGGTTTAAAACTGACCTTCCGGGGAAGCCTGGTCTACAGAGCTGCTCTCACTCCCAGATGAAATAATGGCCGGCCAGCACGTGCCCACAGCTTGCTAGGCCCCATGGCACCCACCGGAGTCATCTTCTGTGTCCGAGTCCTCTGCGGAGGGCTGCGTGGAGGCCAGCAGCTCCGCCAACTTCAGGTAATACTTCCCCTCCTTTCCCATCCTGCATGAGTTGGTATTGCCCATGTCCCTCTGGACCATGATCCACCCATCCTCTCCAAGTTCATGGATCACACAGCCAAGGCCAGGAGGAGGTCTGTTCTGGGGAAGCCGAAACAGAGACTGGTTAAGAGGGTGCGGACCCGTCTGTCACATGAATATGGCCTGTAAAGGTGGCTGCAGCATTGGCACAGGCTGCGTGTCTGTAGAGGGCTCCAGACCCGCTACAACACGCACGGCTCACACCATCACCACGCAGCTCACACCATCACTGCACAGCGAATGCCATCACTGCACAGTGAACACTGGGGCTAGCTTGCCCGTGCTCCTTTACCAAAGAGGTATCTGGGAAGGTGTCACCTCAGTCGGCATCCTAAGCCAATGCGGAGATAAGACTTTCCAGCCTGGTCCTGCCACACTGCTCTTTGGCCCCTAGATCCCTCTTGGGGCTTCACGAGGTCAGAACCTCAAACAAGCACCAGCACTGCCTCATTCCTGCTCATTCAGTTTTTCTCTGACCCTAAAGTGAAACATCACCTCCCATTTCTATGAGTAAAAGCTGTTTTTAGGATGCTACTGCCTGTTGACACCAATTCTGAGATGATTCTCAGGAGGCGCGTGCTTAAGAGTGAGGCTGAGAACACCAGGACATGAGAAGGCAGCTCCACATCATAGGAGGGTGAACGCAGTCCTGCGCAAGTGGCCAGGGCAGTGGTGCAGAGCTCGGCCCTTGACCTCCACCTGGGGTGACCCTGCAGAGATGTGGGAGGAAGGAGCTTGGGGTAGAAGACAAAAGGTGGGCACCCCCAAGCCAGCGCCTGCTGCTGCCCGGCCGGGGTGCTGACAGGCACGTGGCCATCAGCTCATAGAGGCCGCACCAGAGCTTTCTCGACCCGATTATTCGGATGAGGTGCACTCTCTCCTGCTCACTCTCTCGTTTCGGGCTGCACCCCTAGTTGAGCCCACGCCAGGAGTTCTCTGAAAACAGTCCCCACTCCTCACAGACCTGATCCTGATCAGGGCCCCATGACAGGCCGCTGCTGCTCCTTCGTTTGGAGCCTCTAGTCACCTGCCTTGGAGTCGGTACTTTGTCATGGGTCAGTCACAAACATCCTGAGAGAAGGTAGGTACTGACTCCAGGTTCCACCCCCCAGGATGCGCAGAATATGACTAACAAGTGGCTCATGTGTTTGGGTCAAATCTCTAAGCATCTGATCACCCCATTTCCAGTCCACGCCTCTCATGACCCTGGTTCCCATCTTCATCACGGCAGCCAGCTCCAGGCCAGAAACCGGGAGCTGCACCGGGGCTGTTTCCTTCTGAGTCTCTCCCAGAACTGTAGCGGGAGCTCCTCGGGCAGACTTGTTCATGGCTTCTTCAACATTATCACAGCTGGGGCCTATCACAGCACCAAAAACAGCAGTTGAGCCAATCAAGAGTCACAATTTCCCAATCTTAATGTATGTTTAAAATAATTATTAAGTATTAATGAAAATAGTAACTTTAAAGACTCAATAGTGTATTTTTGTTTTATCAGTACAACAAATACTATGAAAAACTTACTGATGAGAATTAAATTTTGGAAAAGGCAAGGGGAGGACAAAATATCTAAATGTGTATCAGAAGTTGTAAAAGATGAAAAAACTACTCAGAAAAGACATTTACTCTCTTTCTAGGGATTACAACCTGCTCCAAAAAAACCAAAATGCTCTAAGTTAGAAAGACACTCATTGAGGGGGAGGTTAGCTCAGCGGCAGAGTACACACTTAGCACACAGGAGGTAATGGGTTCAACAACCCCTGTACCGCCATTAAAATAAAGAAACCTAATTGCCCCCCTGCAAAAAACAATAAGTAGATATAGATAGATAAATAAATTAAAAAAAAACAAACGAACAAATACAATATTTGAAAAAAAGAAAAACATGCATCATATAATTTTATTACAATAGAAAAAAGATAACCACCTAACTGTCTGACAGTGAGACATGAACCAGCTTTAATTACGGTACTGGAAACAGACAAGCTAACAAAGCAGGCCCAAGACTGCTGTCCTTGGAAAGGCCTGCTTGCAAGGCTGCCCTCCGCTGGCCTCCAATAACCTGGATTATGCGAGGGTTCCGACCATCCCCTAACTGCCAAGAATGCGTCCCTGGGCCTCAACTGTCTGCACAGACCACATGGTTCCAGGCTTCCTTCCGGGGGCCTGGAACTCACCTGAGCACCAGGCAGACGTGCCTACACGACCTGCCTCAGTGAAAGCTCAGGGCACCGAGTCTCCCCACGTTGCCCGTGAAGATGACACTTCACATATGTGGTCACAGTGCCTTGCTGGGGGGACGAAGGGCATCCTGTGCCATCTCCCCTGGGAGAGGACATCCGTCTGGTTTCTCCCAGAAGTGGCCCACATGCCTTCTCCCTTTGCTGATTTTCCTTTCTTCTCTTTCACTATACTAAATCTCAGCCCTGAGGATGAACACATCTAGAGCCCTGTGAGGCTTGTTAGTGAATCACTGAACCTGGGAGTGCTCTCAGGAACAGGGAGGGCAGCGCTGGGATTCTCTAGAACAGCCCTAATTCAGACAAGTATCACAAAAGCCTTGTTCAGTAAAAGGAAGAATGAAGGGTGGGACACGATGAATCTGGTCCCTGGTAGCCACGCAATCACCCACGGTATAAAATGGAAGCTAAGCTGTCAGGTGGGAGAAGTAAAATGCACCAATGCATTTGAAAGCAGCAAATGCAACCCCAGGAGTTGGCCTGCTGGCCTCAGTGAGGGGAAAGCCCACGCCTGGTGACCCCATGGTCTTCCTTCTCCACCCAGGTGGGAGGAAAAAGTGCCCCAACGTTTCCAAAGACGGATGTGGGCGGGTCAAAAATGTTGAAGTTTGTGTCCCTCTCTCCTCCAGGAGGGAGAAGTGAAGGTTATTCAATTCCAGGCCTGGCCAGGGAGAGTGTTGCTCAGTGGCACAGCGTGCGCATGAGGTCCTGGGTTCAATCCCCAGTACCTCCATTAAAAAATGAATAAATTATATATTAAAACAATCCCAGGACTGAAGAAAAGCTTTAGATAAACTGAAGGAAAAAGTCTTTTCTTCAGCCTCGAAGTGTCCCTGTGAGGCTCCAGGACAGGGAGTGGTGGCAGCTATACTGTTAACCCTTTAATTGCTGAATCTGCTGCTAAAGGTTTGAACACATTCTACAGTAAGAAAAAAGGAGTATCTTTTTTTAAGTGGCCTTGTATTTTGTGGCTATTATATGTGAATGTATGTATAAAAATCAATGTAAATTACATGCTTATCATTTCGTATATGAAAGAGAAACCACCCTGATGAGGGAAAATGACAAATACAGATATGTATTCACTGGACACAATTCCCTGGCTTTTTACAGCCAGTAGCTGGGTTGGAATTTAAACTCGAATGTGACTAGCAGAAAAAGCCCACATAATTAATGATGTGTGCTACGACTTTTGAATGACATATGCAATGACTTTTCCATGATGGCCATTCTAACTGGTGTGAGATGATACCTCATCTAGTTTTAACTTGTATTTCCTTGATAATCAGCAACACAGAATTTTTTCATGTGCCTATTGGCCATTTGTAGGTCTTCACTGGAGAATTGCTTGTTTATGTCTTTGCCCATTTTGAATTGGGCTGTTTGTTTTTTGTTATTAAGATGTATGAGCTGTTAAACTTACAGGCTGATTAAACTTATAGCAAAGGAAACTGCACAGCAAAGGAAACCATAAGCAAAACAAAACAACAATCTATGGAATGGTGGGAGAAAATATCTGTAAATGATTCAACTGACAAAGACTTAATTCCCAGAATATGTAAACAGTTCATAAAATTTAATAACAAAAAACAAGAAACCCAATCCAACAATGGGCAGAAGACCTAAAGAAGCAATTCTCCAATGAAGACTACAAATGGCCAATAGGCACATGTAAAAATGCTCAATATCACTAATAACCAGAGAAATGGAAATCAAAACTACAAAACACCAGTCAGAATGGCTGTCACTTCAAAGTTCATGCATGATAAATGCTGAAGAGGGTGTGGAGAAAAGAGAACTCTATTACACTGCTGGTGGGAACGTAGTTTGCTGTAGCCATTATGGAAAACAGTATAGGTTTTCCTCAAAAAACTAAAAATAGACTTAACCTATGATCCAGCAATCCCACTTCTGGGTATATATTCAGAGGAAACTCCAATGCAAAAAAGTACCTGCACCCCAGTATTCATAGCACCACTCTATATAATAGCCAAAACGTGGAAGCAACCTAAATGAAGAAACAGGTGACTGGGTGAAGATGAACTAGTATATTTATACAATGGAATACTACTCTGCCATTATAAAAGTTAAAAGAATGCTATTTGCAGCAATATGGATGGACCTAGAGATCATCATTCTTAGTGAAGTGAGACAGAAAGAGAAAAATACCAAATGATATGACTCAGAGGTGCAATCGAAAAAAAGGACGACACTATGAACTCATCTACAGAACAGAAACAGGTTCGCAGACTTAGTTAACAATCTTATGGTTACCAGGGAAATGGGGTGGGAAGGGATAAATCTGGGAGTTTGAGGTTTACAAATATTAGCCACTAAATATACAACAGCTTTTTTTTAACTTTCTTCTGTATACCACAGAAACCTATGTTCAAAATCTGGTAATAACCTATTCTGGAAAAGCCACTACAGCCACCAACTGAGGAAGCAAAAGAAGAAAGAAGGAGAGCGATTTACCCTGGGCTAGAGCCCGGTCCTCCTAAAGTCCTTTCCTGCTGCTGACGCTGCCTCCTGACCACACTGCACCCTCCTCCCAGGAGCAGGATGACATGAACACATGCTTCCTGTGAACCTGGGGCAGCAGAGGCCGCCCCCAGGACAGGCCCCTGGGAGATGGAAGCAAGTCCACTTGCCACCTGGAGGAGGGGCAGCACCCCTCCCCCCGCCGCCCTCTAACCGCAATCGCACCTGCCTTCCGGAGCCAACTGACCTGGAAAAGTGTCCCACGAACTTGGGGCTCTGGCGGGGAGAGGGGCGTTGCCCTTGGAAAACTGGTCTCTTTGTCCCCATCTTCCCCATGGCATGGCCTGGAGGCAGCCTCTACTGTCCCAGGCATGTCCCCAGGTCAGCCTGCTCCCAGGAGGCAGGCCCGGTGTGGTCACAGGGCAGCAGAAGCAACCGGGGGTTTAGGGGTCTGCCAATGCAAGTCTATGGATTTGCTTCAAATTCCCCTGCGGCCTGTCCTGGACTCGGCCTCTGATAACCCAGGATGGCGGGACTCAGTTTACAGGTCAGCCTGCTCCTGGAAAGCAGCAGCTGTGCTATCAGGGAATGGAGGAGGCGATGGTGGGACTGGGGCTGCCCTGTGCAAGCACGGGGATTTGCTGCCACTTTCCGCTGTCGCTACCGACACCCTAGCACACTCACTGCACCGCGCCCTCCTCCCAAAAGCAGACTGACCTGTATCCTGAGTCCTGCAAACCTGGGGCTTTAGAGGTCACCCCCAGGACAGGCTGTGGGGTAGATGGGAGCAACTCGACAGCTCCCAGCAGCAGACCCCTCTCCCTGCTGCTGCCAGGATACTGCCACCCCTGCCCCCTGACAACCCCGCACCTGCCTCCCACGAGCAAGCCATGATCTGAGGGCCAGAGGGAAGTGCTCCAGGGCCTTCTAGTGCCCTCCCATCTCCCGGGGCTGCACCCGCTTACCCAAACCCGGGTACAAGCGGCAGCAAAGAAACAGGGTTCAGGGACTACTAACCGAGCGAAGGCACCATGAACTATGGTGGCGGCCCGCACCCGCCTCAGGGTCCTAATGGGCAGCATGGCTGGGCCTCACCCATGCACCCCTCCCTGTGCGCCTCCCCAGCTGTGCAGCCCAGGCCTCACCTGCCGGCTCCCTGACCTACATGCCCCCACCAGCGCCCCCTTACCTGCCCAGCTCCCTGACCTACACGCCCCCACCAGCACCCCCTTACCTGCCCAGCAATGGCAGTGGAGGTGACGGCAAGCAGCGGCCCAGACCCCAAGCCGCTTTCCTCCTCAGGAGCTGGTCCAGGAGTACCCGGCTCCCGTCCAGCTTCCACACAGGCCAGGCGGGGTCCGACATCTGTGTGTCCGCACCCCTCCTCCTCAGGCCTGCAGTGCGGACGCTCAGGGTGGGGCTCCCACTGTCTGGTTCTCTGTGAGTGGGGCCCAGACAGCCGGGGCAGGCCAGGGCAGTAGAGTGGGCCCATCCCTCTGCCCGGCCTGCTGGGTCAACATCCTCAGTGACCCCACCCCATCACCGACCAGGTCCTGGCTCAACCAGGACCACGACCGGCCCTGGGCCAGGCCACACACCCCAGCCCCACTCCCCTTGCTTGCCCCCAACCTCCGGCCAGGCCCAGTCTCAGACTGCACCCCCAAGACAGGGCTTCTTGTCACAAGGAGGTCCCTGCTCCCACACTCCACCCCGCTGGTACTAACCTTTGGCCCTCACAGCCCAAGCATACTCCTCATGCCTCACCGCAGGACCCCCCAAAGTTCTGATATGGTCCCCTTCACCCCTCAGCCTATCCTAACTGCGGGATCCCCCTCACTCAGAGTGCACCCCTACCTGGAGCTGACACTCTCACCCCTTAACCCACGGGTGGGGCGAGGAAGTCCGGGCTCTGGTAACCATGGTGACTGCCACCAGAGGGGCTCTGGCCTAGTGTGCACAGCATAGTCTGAAGCTACAGGGTGCAGCAGGCCAGGCTGGAGGCAGTTCCAATTCTAGCTAAGGCACTCTAACCCCCACACACCCTGTGCCTCATCCGAGCCTGGGGGTCAGGGTGGTCCCGGGCTGCCTGCCACTGGCCTGTGGGCCTTGGGTGGTTGATGGCCCAGATGGTAATCCGGACCCTGAGACTGGAGGCACAGGAACGTGTGAGGGGGTAAGGGTGCAGCTGAGCCCGGAGATGGACAGTAGGCAGTGGGCTGTGTGAATTGGGCTATGTGCGTGGCCTGGGCTCAGCCCAGGTGGTTGCAGGGACCACGTTCATTCACGCCGGGGCAGAGGGAAAAGGGACAGGAGATTTGAAAGTGTCCTTGTTAGGATCCCAAGGTTGAAGAGCCAAGCAGGCAGCTGCACTAGCCAGGCCGCCTTAGAACTAGCCATGACGCTGGTCCCTTGCACTGGGGAGAATGTTGACGGGCCAATGAGAAGTCCCCTGTCCGCCTCTGCCCCCACCATATAGTTTACAGGCAACTGAAGGGACTTTGACAGGTAATTTTAATCACTGATAATTGTTACTTTCTCTGCGGGAGATCAGGTCCACAGTCATGGTGAACCTGGCAGGGCTCCTGCCTGAACCCCAGCCTGGGCAGAGAAGGACCCACCTGGAAACAACCTCTTACCTCTCACCAAAAGGCACTGTAGTAGAAAAAAACAAATCTGACTACTAAATCTATTCCTTTTCCTTCTACCCTGTGCCCTGTTTTCTAGGCTTAGTCTCACTAGCTCTGCAGCTTTTGTAAAACAATGTTGCCTTTAGCCTGAAATAAACAGGAGAGCCTATTCTCAAGGCTCTGACCTTTAAGGATATGAACACTTTTGCACTCCTATAAAGATAACAAGTTGCAGAATAGGGAATAACCTTTGTTTTGTTGGGGGATTTAAAGGGGCACCATAACCTGACCCACATGGACAGCTGCAAAGGATTCCAAAAACAAAGAATTCCTGCACTAAGAAGTTTGCAACAATCAACCACAGCCCCTCACCTTTTTAGTAGAAAAGGAACCTAAAGTCTGACTTGGGGAAGATGGTTCTCCAGGACATTAGTCGGCCATGTTCTTGGTCTACAGCAGTCCACGTGGGTCAAGTCATGGTGCCCCTGTAAAACCTCTAACAAAACAAACTACTTTCTATTTGGCAACTTGCTGTCTTGTATCAGTGCAAAAGTGTTAATCTGCTTAAAGATCAGAGCCTTGAGAACGGGCTCTCCTGTTTACCAGACAGACAAGACTAAGCCTAGAAAACAGGGCACAGGGTTAAAGCCACAGGAAGAGATCTAATATGGAGTCAGACTTGTTCTTTTCTATTATGTACCATCTATTTTTATGCTTTAAGTCTACAAGAATTAAGTTTAGCCTTTTCCCATTTTAAGTTGTGCAGTTTAGGAGCATTAAGTGCATTCACAATGCTGTGAGATCAGCACCTCTGTCTGGTTTTAGACTATTTCCTTCCTCAAAGTAAAAGCTTGTATCCAAAGCTCACCCCACGTCCTCCCTCCCCCAGCCCATGACAAGCCCTCATCCACTTTGTCTGTACCTATCCTCGAGGTTCCCTATCAATGAAATAATAAAAGGTGGCTTTTTTCTTTCTGCCCACATATCTTAAGCCGAAACGGGTGAATTTTTTTGTTTTTACATGAATTAGCATTTTTGTATTTTCAGAGGAAAATCCACATGGATTATAGATGAGACATACTAAATGAAGACTTTTTATAACTATGTGCATAATTTCGGGGAAGGCATGGCTATTCTAAGTGTGAAACCAGAGCCAGAGGGAGATCCTTAGCTCTTCCTGTGGAAAAATAAAACCAAAAAACAAACAAAGACCAAGAAAGACAGCTGGAAAGACAAATCACAACCTGGAAAAAACATTGTTCATGACCCGAGGTCAGAGAAAGGTTTCACACCCATGAGGTCTAAAAACCTCTCGAAACCCAGTGTTCTGAAAAGAAACAGTACACACACAAGCAATTCCAATGAGAAGCAGTGCAGGTGGCCACTGTGTGTTAGAGGTGCTCGACTCTCAGGTGAGGGCACAGGCAGACGGACAACCTGAGGGGCAATGCTGGTCACCATCACACTGGCAGGGCTTTAGCCTGGTGACAACCAGCCCTGGAAACAATGTGAGGAGGCAGAGGCCCCAGCAGATCCCCTGGAGGGAAGAGTAAACAGACACTCCTCTCTGGGGAACAGGGTACAAGAGTCATCAAATGGCCACAGATGCATCCCTTCCCGAGCAGTGCTGATCCTTAGAGCTGACCTCACCAAAGTGCTTGCACAAATTTCAAAGATGTTTTTTCTTCAGTAACATGAATTTAAAACAATCAGTATGTCATCAAAGCATTTTCATCAGTGACCTGCCCTGGGTTCTAACAATACACAAACATAAATACACATATATACACATAAATATATACACACATACATACAGGAAGGAGATAGGCAGACTGAAACACAGAGAGACAGAGAGAGAGGACAGACAGAGAGGCACTGAAAGACAGAGAGAGAGAGAGAGAGAATGAACACTGGAGATGGGAATGAGTGGATGTCACGCACACTTCCACAAGTCAGTCTACATGTCAGAACCTGGTCCCAGTGTCCTCCACTCTGCACAGGAATGTGTGGGAATCACACAAGGATGTGTGACCAGAAGGTAAAAAAGCAGGGAGCCACAATGGGGCAGCCCAACCTGGAGACCAAGATGGGAAACTGGGAGTGAATCTGACATGACACAATGACCTAGGAGGTTGCATGTCGGAACGGATGATGGCAGAGTTGTATTTAATTTCAACCTGCCGACAGTGAGCTTGGAAGAAGGCTGCAAGGAGGATGACCTACCCCAGAGCCCAGGGTAGACCCCGGCTTGTGTGGGGTGTGCCCTGCCCTCCGCCAGGCCACTGTGGGGCCCTCCCTTTGCTGAGTCTGTGCACGAGCTCCCTGTGATACCAGCACACGGGGCTGACAGGTGTGGTAGGTGTTTGTGGCTCTGGAGACATGATGGATTCTCCAGGAAGCAGGGGCCAGAATGATGCCCACTGGGCTGATGTGGGAATTGGAGAGACAATGAGAGGCAGGTGGCTTGTCCAGCGTGACAGCACTGCCAGTGGAGGAGCTGGGTCAAAACCCACCTCGGTCCTCAGAGCTGTGCTCCTGGCTGCATCCAGGTCTCCTCAGCGCTATAAGGAGGGGTGAGTTGGTGTCACTGTGTGTGCACATGGCATGGGCTGGGAGGTGAGCAGTCAGCAGCCCAGAGAGGCCCTGGGGGAGCTTTGTGTAAGGAGGAAGTTTGGGGAAGGGGACCCCAGGAAGTGACCTCACTTCCCTGGCAGCAGAACCCAACAGAACTTAGAACCGAGGTCACCGGGCACCCACTCTGTCGGGAAGCCCCTACTCAGCTCACCCGGTTGGTGAACTCAGCTCAACTCAGTCACACATGTTCTGCTGCGTCCCAACACCCCGAGGCCGCGGCCCCCGGAAGGCCCGCAGCGAGGGGCTGGGCCAGCGGTGCCTGCGCTGGGTCAGCTCTCACCCCAGGCGCCTCTGGCCGTTTGACCACAGGGACCCAAAGGTAACCCAGGGAGGCCCGGGGCAGGCCCGCCCAGGCCGGGCCACCACTCAGACCCCACCCGGGTATAGCCCCACATCCCCTTCTCCTTGCTGGTGGAGGTGGGCAGTCATGGTGGGGTGGGGGGTGGGGGGCCTGCCTCAAGCACGAGCAGGTCAGAGGCCTGGGGGGCTGGTCGCGTCCGCACCCCGGGTCCCAGCTGGCGGGCTGGGCTGAGGCGAGCCGGGCAGGGCCCTGCCACCCCAGTCGAAGCCCGTGCCCTCTGGCTGTGTGTCTCTTCCCTCCCGGGTGGCCGCCTGAGCTGACCGAGGTCCCAGTCTGATCTGGCAGCAGACGGTCGAGCGAGCAGAATCACTCGTGGTCCTGAACGGGTACGGCTCTGAGACCTCCGGGCTGGGCCGGCTGCCGGTCACTGTCATTGCAGAGCCGGACGCTGCAGGAGCCGCTGGATGAGGACACCCGCGCCGCCTCCCCGAGTGAGGGGCCGGTGCACGCTTCTCAGGGCCAGCACCAGCTCCGGGTGAGTGTGCACACGGAGGGGTCCCCGCCACCACGACGGCCTCCTCCCCGGAAACCGCCCAGGCGTCACGCCAGGGGTGACAGGCCCGCGGGTGACAGGCAGCTCAGCAGACCCGGCCCTGACCTGGAGCATCTCCCTGGGAGTCAGATGGAGGACCAGGAGCCCACCGAGGCCAAACCCGAAGGTGAGAAGGGCGAGGCTGGTGCATGTGCCTAGGTGAGGGAGGGCCGAGGGCTGGGCCACACAGGGAGGCATCCCCAAAGGCTGCCGCTGGCACCAGAGCAAAGATTGGCCTCAGACCACCTGTCTAGAAGAGTTCAGTCACAAAATACATCCTGTGGGCACTTGCTGGGTGGGAGCTGTCTGGAAAGCTCTGGGAAGATGTCTGTCCTCGAAGAGGCCCACGGAAAGGGAGGCACTTGGGTCAAGTTTTCCTCTCTCACAGCATGAGCGAGCACCTCCACGAGACTGAAAGCTCTCTCCACTTCCAACAGTCACAGATCCAGAGCAGGCGGGGACAGGGGAAGATGCCAGAGACCAAAACCAGGACCATCAGGATCCGGTAGGAGACCCCGAGCTCCCTCCTGCTGCTCCTGCAGCTTCTGCAGCTCCAGCAGCTAACACGGCTCCTGAAGATCCTGCAGCTTCTGCCCCTCCAGCAGCTCCCGCTGCTCCTGAAGGTCCCACCGCTCCCGCTGCTGCCGAAGGCCGTGAAGATGCTGCATCTGCAGCTGGACCGCTGGGCCACAGAGAACCAGTTCAGGCGTTACCAGCTCCTGGGGCTGAGCCCCCTCTGCGCCCACCAACACCTTCTTCTTCAAAATCCCACCATGAATCCCCTCCCGACCCCGACTTTGACTTCCATTCCCCTGAAGTGGTTTGTGTTTGATTTTTCTTCACTTCCCTTTGTTCATTTCATATCGGTTATGGTATCCTTTATTTTGCCTTTTTAAGTTTCTTTTAATAAAATATAGACTTTGTCACTCTGAAATTGTGCAATTCAGGAGCACTAGGTGCCTTCACGGTGCCGTGCTACCATCACTACCATGCAGGCTCACACTATTCCTTTCTTCAAAGTAAACCCTGGATCCAGATCACGCAATGCCCCCCACCCCCCAGCCCCCCAGCCCCTGACAGCCCCGAGTCCTCTTCCCCTCTGGGTGTCTACCTCTCCTGAGTGTTCCCTGTCAATGAAGCCACAGGAAAGGTGGCTTTGCGTGCCTGCCCGCGTGGCTTAAGCGAGGGCTGGTGATGTTTCGTTTTGTTTTCACTTGAAATAGCATTTTTATTATTTGAAAGGGAAATCCAGGTGGGCTAAAGATGTGATGTACAAAATGAAGCCCTTTCAGTAACTCTGTGCATAACCTCGGGGGAGGCACTGCCCTTCCCCCTGTGACACCACAGCCAGAAGACAGAAGGGAGATGCTTAGCTCTTCCCTGGGGCAAAAACAAAACCAAGCAAATAAGAAACCAGCTACCTCCCCATCGGGAAAAGACCAGCCACGGTTCACGAGCCTCTGCTGGCCAGACCCCAGTTCTGTGAACCTGCAGCCTTTCCCAGAGCCCAGTCTAATTGTCCCAGGGCCTGAGAGGGCTCTGTCCTCATGCTCAGAAGCCCACAGCAGGGCAGTCCCGTCTGAGCCCTGCGTCACCTTCCGGATGACTCAGAACGTGTCAGACGAGGACAAGTGGCAGCTGGTAGATCACCATCACGCTGTCTTCTTCCAGACGGAAAACGCCAGCTGAGGGGGCAACCAGCCCTGGTCTGTTTTTGCAGCCTCGAGGAGGCCCCTCCCCTCTGGGACCAACCACCGCTAGGGTGCGGGTTAGGAATGATGCAGGAGCGGAGGCGGGGGTGTCTTGAGTCAGGAGGTTGATCCCCCGAGTTTATGGAAACCAGCCAACTAGAAAACCTGAAAGACGTTCTAGAACATTCTTACACCACATAAACTTGGCCACCTGCTCCACCCCCTGCACCCTCGCCAGGGTCCTGCCACCCTGGCCCTGTGGAGGACGTCGGGCAAGAACGCCGGGGCTCTGTCACAATGGCACAAGGAACCTTCCTCGCCTGCCAACACTGACCCGTGCCCGGGCAGGAACCAGGAGAGACGCAGGACTGTCCTTTCTCATCCAGCGGGTCCCAGATGACCACTGTCTCCCAGGAGGGCTCTGCTAGGGATGGTCTGCCCCTGACTCCTCACCTCAGGACCCTGAGCTCGAACCCTTAGGAGGCAAACGTTCACCTGAAGAGGGTCTGGCAGGCCGATCTGTCGGGTCCCTCGGGTGGCTGCTGCCCTCTGGGGTGGGAGAGTGCGCCCAGTGGGCTGACCTCACACAAATGTGGCCTGGTCCCTGGTCCCTGGTCCTGGGAACGGGTCCTTCCCTGGTCTGCAAAGCAGGCCATGGGCCAGGCCTCACACACATACTTCTGCTTTTCCCGTGACCACACAGAAGGACATGGTCTAGACAGATGCTGCTGGGCAGTGCAGGCACCGCTTCCTTATGCTCCCAGCGGTCACTGGATGGTTCTGACACCACTGCCACAGCCTCCCTCTGGGCTCTATAGTCACGGTCACCCAGTCATGTCCCTGCTGGGGACACCTGTGTCACTGCGTGCTGGATAGACTGAGTGACACAGGCAGGCCTGTTAGCACCTGCTGCAAGCCAAGTCTGGGAACAGCCACAGGGGCCAGCCACACCTGCGTCCACCCAGGTGGGCTCTGGGCAGCGGAGGAAAGAGTGGGCATCCTCGGCCAGATGCCAGGCACGGCTCTCAGAGCTACACAAATATCAAGTCTGGGAAACTTCAGAGCCCTCGAGGCCACAGCCCTGGCCCTTCATTTCAGACAGCAGCAAACTGAGGCACAGGTAGCGCTCAGCCCTACCCTGCCCTCCACCTTCACCACCACCTCCACCTCCGGTAGGACAGCGCTCCCCTGCACTGGGACCTCGACCCCAATCAAGGACCCTGATGACACTCATGCCAGCCCTACCTCCAGGTGTGGGGGTGATGGGTGTCTGCAGGGAGGAAGTGCTCCTGAAGGAGCAGAAAATGAGATCCAACCCCCAGCTGGCTGTGGGGGTACCAGGAGAAGCAGAATTCTCATCCCAATCTTTGACCCTGTCAGTGGCCAATAGGGTTTCCCTCAGGGCTGACACGGTCCCACCCTGTCTACTTTCCAGCAGCCCTTCTGCATCCTTCATGGCCTCCGGGTCCATGGGACCCCATGTCTGGATCTGGAAGCTGGTATGCAGCCCAGAGAGAGGTGGGGAGCAGCCCCTGTGTAGAAGTCATCTATCTCAGGTCTAAGAAGCAGTGTGTCCCAGGGCACCACCGACAATGGTCACCAGGCATCTGACCACCTGACATGGGACTGGAGGCAGCTCCTCCCACCCAGCGGGACCCCTCCCCAGCCAATGGTCACCTCCTCCCCCTCTGGTTACCTTTAGTCTTAGCCTCACTCTTCACCTGTGAGAGGCCAAGGGGATGCATGAGGGAGAACTGACTGCCCCATCGTCGCTGCAGGAGCCCTCCTGGGGCCAAGAAGAGAGTGAGTCAGGGCACCCGTGACCCCAGGAATGTGCTGACATCTCACAGGGATTCTTCCTTCCAGCAACCATTATCATCATCACCTCTATTTCTCAGATAAGAACACTACTGCGAAAGCTTGGAAACTTCCAGAAGCCACATCAGTGTCTAACAGTGAGGCTGGTGTCCGAAACCCAGCGTCTGACCCCAGGCCTGCCCCCTACACACACCTCATCACTCCTCAGGGATGGAAAGCCAATTCTCCCACTCCCATAGTGGAGACCCTAACCCAGGTGGCCCACATAGAGTTAGTAAATACACCTGGGCGCCTTTAAATCCAGTTTCTCATCAAAATCTCAGATTGTTCCAAGTTAGGAGTCTAGCAAACACTTTGTAAAAGATGGTTCTGACCGAAGACGGCTGCATCTGAATCTCCAGGCCACCAGTGTGTCCCAGCCTCCAGCAGCTGCCTTTCCAAATAAATGCACTTTGCTATTCAGGTCACGCAGGAGTGCACGCCACTCATCTTTTCTTACCAGCTTTAAAAAACGGTATGAGTGAAATGAAATGATTCACACAAACTGCAGTCCTCACAGCGAATGAAGAGCGACTAGTTTCATGTCCAGAAGAATGTGGTTTCTGTTCAACATCAACTGTCTCAGACGGGACATTCTGAAAACTCAAGTGGTGGGACAACCTCTGTAGCTGCAAAACTTTGGAAAAGACATCTCTAGAGTGGCTGCTTCATCCTAACCCGTGGTCAGAGGGAAGTACCCAGTGGGTGGCTTTGCAGGAGGAGATGGTAATGCCTGGCTGCCCGGGACAGGCTCCAGGCGTGGGATGGCAATTCCACCCAAAGCAGCCAAAGGTGGCAGAAGTTTCTAGAAACATTTCAGCCACAGGGAAGGGAACTACTCAGTGGTAAGGACATCCATCACAAAATTTCAGAACCAGTTTTTTTTTTACACTACCTTCTCGACTTGCAGATCGCAAATTTGAAGTGCCTGCCCCAGCTTGCCCGGCCTGCCCCTGACTCCCCCCACCCCTTTGGGAGGTCCCTGGGGTCATTCCTCTTCTGTCCCAAAAAACCAAGGAGAACCACACTGGGCAGCCCTCCCTGCCCGCTACTCCAACCAAACACACACCTGCATGGATCCCACTATCAGTGGCTTACAGGACCCTCAGTCTTCAGTGGGAAACAATGTACTGTCTTCCTGGGGGTGCCTGCTATCCAGCTGCAAAGCCTCCCCCTCCAGGCAAGGGCTGGAACCTGGCCAACAGCATGGCCCATGGATCACACTGTCCCAGGGCAAGTGGCCCTCGGACAAAGTTACCACTCACTGGTGAGGGCGGGGCCGGGCCTGGCTTTCTGCAGGAGACTGACAAGCTCTGCCACGCTTCTTTCCTCGGACTCCGCAATCCCACAAGTTCCAAAGGACGCCAGCCCAGAACGTTCACTCCGCTCCACTTTTAACAAAAGTGAAAACTTGTCATCTAAACGTATACTCACAGGAACTGGCTAAATAAATACAACACTACAGCCTGCCCAGCAGGCGGCACAGACCATCAAGCCAATGCTTACTCACAAGTACGGACGGACACGATGTATTACTAGATGGAAAGAAGAGATGATAAAACAGCACTGAAATGTAGGCTTATTCACGAAGGAATGAAAAAAAAAGCCATCAAGTCACCCGCCCTTCTGGGTGTGGGCGTCACCACTCGAAACACTCGCTGCAGCCGACTCCCTGATCCCAGCAGGGCAGCACCACCTGCTTTTGCAGGTGAGCTCACTGGGGCCAAGTGGATCTGATCTCAGAGCCAGGGCACCAGGCAGGCTGGCAGTGACCACTGTGCAGGCAGAGGACGGGGGCCGGGTGTGGGGGGAGCTCAGTTCTGGGCAGGGGACTTCCGAGGCATCTTTAATATCTTCTTGGGACTTCTCTGTATTTTCTAACTTGTTTACATTAGAAAATGCATTCTTTTTGTATCTTTCTTACAAAACAGTCATGTCATTTCCAAACAACAGCATTTGCCCATAGGCCACCCCACAGCAAAGAGGAAGGTGGCCCTGAGTCCCCCCAAGAGTGCAGTCCTGCCATCCTCAGGGCCACACCCAGCACTTCCAGTCCTCAGACCAGGACCCGGACTTTCTAGTCTGCAGGGCAACCCTGGTTACTCAAGTCTTTCTCTCTCGGTGTCACACCTCATTCACCTCCGCGTCTCTGCTGCTCTGCCCCCATCCCTTTATCCCCCAGAGAGCTTTAAATCAGTCTGGGTGCTGGGCCCAGCAGCCTGGGTCCCAGCTCTGGGTCCCCTTACTAGCTGTGTGACTCCAGGTCAGCTACTTGACCCCTGAGCTGTAAAACGGAGCTGGCCTCAAAAAGTGCACGGGCGACTGATAACACCAGTTGGCACGGCCTAACCGACATTCAGCGGTAATACTAAAATCTACTACAGAACGGCCTGGGCCCTTTGCTAAGCCTTTAATGAGATTGTCACAAGGTAGCTGCCTAATCCTGCTAAGAAAGACCAGCTCTGCCAAGTTTCACATTTTGCTCTTTCTACAACTTTTCCCCAAAGAAACTGGTCAGAGAGGGAGAGAGCTTGTCCTTGGCACCCAAGAAATACATCTCTTCTGTGCACCTCCAAGCAGCTCTGGTCTCAGCCTGTGACTCTCACGTCTTGTCCTAAAAGGTGTCACCCTGCAAGGTGGCACCTGCTCGCCTGAGAACACCTGGGGACAAGTGTTGGTGATGTAAGCAACAGACTCATGCAATGACCTAACATCGTATTCCCAAGCAGAAGTGTACGAAGCCCCATGGAAGGGAGGAGGGCCCTGGGGTTGCACAGAGGCAGCCAGTGAAAGCCAAGGCCAGGCAGGAGAGGCAAGCCCTGGCCCTGCCAGTGTACCACGCACACGTGGGGACCTCCACTGCCTTTCTGGTGCCCACACCACAGTCCCGGCCACTCTGCGGCCCTGTCCGCCCCTCATTATCTCTCGTACCCCAAGAGTGAAGCGTATGCAGGGACAGCAGGAGCGGTGCCCAGGGCTGCCAGCCACCTCCATGCCTGCATTCACTCAGTAACCACTTTGTTGACTCACCTCTACATCACTCAGTCACTGGGATGAGTCAGCTGTGGCTCTCCTGAGAACGCTGTCTCTCCAAGAATATAAATCAAACGGCCCTCACCAATGTAGGACGTGGCTGCCATCAGATTAGCAAGTTTTTAAGTGGTTGGAGTATGTGTCTCTGAAGACATGAAGGAAGGGCCATTAGAGTCCATAATGGGAGAGGGACTGGTACAGAGCAGGGGCCTCCTGAGCCTGGCCACGCACAGCTCTGCCACGCCTCCACCCCCACCCACTGAGGCCCATGTCAGGATGGCCCTGTGAGAGGCCCACAGCCCCCGATCCCACAACACTGGAGTCTGGAGTCTGGGGGGATGAAAGCCCCAGTCAATGCTCATGCGAGGAAGGGCCCAGGGGCAAATGCCCACGGTCTCTGTGCAAACAAGTCAGAATCAGGGCTCAGGGCCAGCAGAGCACGGCCAGTGCCAACCGCGCAGCTCCCCGTGCTCCTCTGGGCAGTGCTGCCCACACCTGGAGAGCCAGGATGGGACCTCAGGGGGACCTGGGAGCCCACATCCGAGGGGAGAGGCTGTTAACAGCGGATGAAATCATGCCCGACGCGGCGAGAGCCCTGGAACACTAAGATGTAAGCGGTCACCCTCCGGCATCCTCTCCTAGTGACGGCGAGAATGCGAAACCAATGGGAAGCCCACGGGGCTGAGCGGTGCACCCAGGACAGGGGAGCACGGAAGTGGGAAGACTGGAACGCACACCCCACACCACCAAGTGCACCCCTAAGACTTTGGCAGCCAGGGCTTCCCTCCACATTCCTGCCCATTCCAGGCTTCAGTTCCCCTTCGTCGAGGCAGAAGGAGAGCCTGGTCAGGCTCTGTACCCCTCACCCAGCGACCCACACACAGCCCTGCTGCTCCCTGCCAGGAGAATTCTCCATCAAACACAGGGATCAACAGGTTGCCACCACTCACCTGTGGCTCCTTAGAATTCCTTGGGAAAATCTGTGGCCGGATAGGATGGTGGCTTTGAGTCCTGCTCAGATGAGTGAAGGACCTGAGGAAACAGGGTGCTTTTCCATCTCTGCAGCATCTCCAGCAGCCTCCAGGGCCCGTTTCCCCTCCCAGGGAGTCCCGGGCTGCCTCCTGGATGAGAGCTTGGAAACGCCCCTGACAGAGCTCCCACAGAAGCAGCCTGTGTACCCACGGGGACTCCAAGAGCAACACGAAGCCTGGGCTGACAGGTGCATATTCAGAAGGACCTCGCACACGTGTCCGCATGGACACATCACACCTGCGTACACCTGTGCCCACATGCAAAGAGGCTGAGGAGATGGGTGAGAGCGGAGGCCGAGGCAGGCAGAACCCCTGTGCAACCCACGATCCTGGCCCACATGGAAGCCGCTGTAGGCAAGACACGGGCAACGAGAGGTCCCGGGACAGAGGGTGAGTGCGAAGCCCCGAACACAACCTGGCTGACTCTTTTCAACCTGAAAGGTCCCAGGAGGGTCAGCGCAGTGTCCTCTTCAACCACGTCCTGGAGCAGTGTCCCCAGCCAGCCAGTGGCTGGGTCTGAGCCAGCACGGGGAGAGACGGGCCTCACACCCATGACTGTGGGCTGGCATTCAGCTCTGCCTCCTCTGTGCTCTCCCTTGAGTTTCTGGTCAACAAAGCAGCACGAGATGCACTCTGGGGACTCGCATGTCCTGGAAAACAGGCACGGATCTGGTGCTGCAGATTGACGCTTGATAACCAAGGGAAAATTAGGTTAGTTTCCAAACTGAGGCTTTAATGAAATGCAAAACAATCACCTCATGCTCCTTATAAGGTAGCTACTAGCAAAAAACCAGAAAACAAGTGTCGGTAAGAGTGTAGAGACACGGGAACCCTGGTGCACTTGGGGTGGAAGTATGACACGGTGCAGCTACTGTGGGAAACCACGTGGACGTTCCTCAAAACATTAGACACAGAATTGCCACATAATCTATTAATTCCACTTCCAAGTCTACACTCAGATGAACTGAAAGCGGGGTCTCAAATAGGTATTTGCACACCCATGTTCATGGCAGCCTTATTCACAAGCCAAAGGGTGGAAGCATCCCAAGTGCTCACTGATGGAGGAATGGATGCAGAAAACGTGCCCTGTCTGTATCATGTAATATTCCATTCCGGGGCAGGGAAGATGGCATTCGGCCAACGTGCCTCAGGTGTGCCCACCCACAGCCACACTACCACCACCCAGCACTGCACCTGGCACCCCGGGGTGCCATGAGCCAACGAGGCGGTCACTCAGAGGTGCAAGGGACTGGGATGAATGAGAAGACACCAGCGTTTGGGGATCCCTGACATCCAACCTTTCCATGGCTCTTCTCTACAAAACACAAGAGTCACAGGGGAGTCAGAACAGCTCCCCTGCACGTGGATAGAAGTGGAGGGCTGGGCAGCATCAGGGAACATGGGAGACAGCCCTGGAGTACCGGCAGCCCATTCCCCTTCCCGAACCTCTGCCCTCGCTGACTCACCCCTTCCGCCAGAGGCACCCCCCACCCCCACCAGAACAGGCTTCTATGCGTGAAGAACACAGGCAACACTGGCGTGCGGGAGCAGGACTGGGGGCCGTCTCCAATTGTCTGAGTTCCAAGATGGGCCAGACCATGGCTGGGAGATGTAGGGGTACATCTGAAAAGTGGGCTTCCGTAGCCTGCACAGTCAGACAGCCTGTCCCATGTCTGCTGGTTCCCACTCCACGGCTGCCCCACTCCCACCATGTGACTGGGGATGCTGAGTGCAAGGTGGGGTCAGGGGCCAGGGGCCAGGGTCTGGACAGCCAGGCTCCAGAAAACTCAAGAAGTGAGGACGTCAGCAAGAGGCTGCTGGTCACCCTGGGGACCAAGGATCCCTCTTCCACCAAGATCTCTAAGCCACACACTCCAGGGTGACACCCAGGCTGATGTCCAGAAGAGACCTGAGCTCAGCTGGAATACATGTTTGTGTGTGACTCACGTAACATATTGGTGTGTGTATGGTGTGTGTGATGTGTGTGTGCAGTGTGTGTGCAATGTGGGGTGTGTGTGGGTGTTCATGTGTGTGTTTTTCTTAAAGAAAGTAAGAGCTGACTGACAACCCTGGAGCCAACAAACTAGCTACACACAGGTACTATCGGTTAAAAGAAAAAGAGACCTGATGGGGTCACAGCTCTCCTGGTTTACTGGGAGAGATTTTCCCTCAGGGTGGGGTCTGGGGGAGGCTCCTGATGCGATCTTCACCTGAAAGGGGAAGTTATCAACAGTACCTCTGGTGGAAAGTGTAACAATTTCCAAAAGCTCGTTCCTACATAGACCCCCACCCCCTTCCATACACACACAGCTGAGACCACAGTCAAATCCCACCCCAGAGAGGGCACTGCCACCAAAAACCAAGTTCACAGGGGTACGCCCTCCAGCAGACCCAACCCTGTAAGGATGAGCAGGGGGCGGGCTGCTGGCATTAACACTCAGGCCTTCTAACTTTCAGGAAAAGGCACAGAACAAGCCAAAAACATCCATAAAGGAAACACATTTGCTGACCATCGACACAGAGCTAATCTATAGCTGTACAGATGCTTCTTGAAACCCATGGCCCTACTGCGGGGCTGAAACAGTGAACCCCACAGAAACACAAGCTGGAAAAGTCTTTCCCCAAGTCCCAGAGCCAGACTGCAGGGCCCCACACAGGAAACCAGCAGCCGCCCGGTGAGCACAAAGGATGGGGCGGCCACAGGGCCTCTGGTCAGGATGGCTCTGGGCCCTGCTCGTGCCTTCTGTTTCATTCACACGGTCCTGCGTCCTCTCGGTCGTGCGTACCCGGGGCCCCATGGCCTGGGCCTGGGCCGAATGCATGAGCACCCCATGCACAGTGCACTCCTGGGCAGACCCCTGGGGTGGGAAAGGATGCTGCATGAGAGAGAAGCCTGGCCGGCTTGGCCAACACTGACTGCTCCTGCCCTCTCCGCGAAGCTGAGGTCAGGGCAGAGCCCCAGCGCACTTCCCACTCCCACCCGACGTGTCCCCAGACACACACCCCCTCCTCCTTCCCTGCCATTGTTAAATCCTACCACCCTCTGCAAGCCAGCAGCTCTTCCAGCCGCTCCCGAGCTGCTCTTCGGTCTAAACCGGGCAGTGACTGCGGTCTAGATGGTGTGACACAAAGCTCCCTCCCAGGCCAGCAGCAGCGACAGCCCCGTCCCGTGGGCTCCCGCACCCTCTGCGTCTCCGCAAGCTGTGTCTGTGTAAGCCCCCAGGTGATTCTTACCTAAAGTCTGAATACCACCGGCCTGTATGACGCAATTTCACGCTACATCCTACACTTTCTCTGCTGCTCGGTAAGGGCTTCATTTATCTTGCCTCTGTAAGTGGTTGTGAAGCTCCCTTGAGCCCAAAACTGCTTCTTAAGGGAAAGACATTGGTTTCCTATGGCTGCTGTAAAATAAATCACCACAAGCTTGGTGGCTTAAAACAACACAAATTTGTTATCCCAACAGTTCTGGTGGTCGGAAGTGTGACGTGGGACTCACTGGGCTAAAACCCAAGGGTTGGCTACATTCCTTCCGGAGGCTCCAGGGAGAATTGTCACCTTGCCTCTTCCAGCTTCCAGAGGATTCCTGCATTCTTCGGCTGGTGGCTCATTCCTCCACCTCAAAGCCAGAGAAGTGGACGAGCCAAAGTGGCTACTTTGGCATAAGGAGTATTTTGAGCTGAAGGCACCCGAGATCAGCAGACACAAGAGGAATGCCCTCCTCCAACTGCCTGAAAGCAGGACATACATTTCTCTCTGTAAGAGTGGACCAGGGACGGCACTGAGATGCGCCTGCATAACACCCTTCCTAAACATTCTTCACCTACCCTACCTTCCTGGTCACCTTCCCACAGTTTACTTTCCAAGGAACTCAACCCCCCCCTTTGTCCTGTCACTTCATAATTTATCACCCTTTGTTACAACGATATATAAGCCCTAAGCCTAACTGCTTCTTTGGGTTTTTACTTCTTTTGCATAAAGCCCCCACGCATGTAATGATATTACATTTTGTATGTCTTTTCCCCTGTTAATCTGTTGTCAGTTTAATTCACAGCCCCCAGAAAATGAACCTAAGAGTAGAGGAAAAGCTCTTCCTCTCCTACATCATCAGTACAGCATCTTCGCTCCTCTCTGCCCTCCTGATTCTCTCATTAAGAACCTTATGATAACCTCTAGGGCCTACCCAGATCAACAATGATCATCTCCCTATCTGAAGGACCTTAATTTAGTCAAACCTGCAAAGTCCCTTTACCACGTAAAGTAACATATTCACAGGTTCCAGGGATTAGAATGTGGACGTCCTGAGGGACCACTTTTCTGCCTCCTGCAGACCCCTACTGCTATTCGGTAATGTGGCCCCATCTGGGCACAACTCCCGACTTATCTCCTAGAAAAAAATCAGATTTTTAAGTGGTCTCCCATCTTCTGAAAAGTAATTTAAGTTGTAATTTTTTAATCCTGGGAAGTGCAAACAAAACCTTTCTTGCCTTGTGAGGGCTGAGTCAGCCAGAGACTTGAGAGCTCAGAGTCTGCCAGGTGCCATGCTGGGCTCCCGCACAGGCTCCATGGGGGTGATGCCAACAATGTGGGCGATGCCAACTCGAAAATCCACGCTAGGACAAGTCAGGAGAAGGGCAGCTGGCAAGTAGTGTTAATTGTAAGAATGCTGGGTGAATGAAAATGCAACTAACTGTTACCTGAAAATAAGAAGGCAACCACACATTCCAGGGCAATCTTGACTTGATGAGTCATTCAGATGTAAATTTGACCCCAATTTGGAAGGATTACAAGCACCCCCGTTCACAGCCCTAGTTTGATGTTAATCATAACCTCAGAATTCTTCTTCCACAGTTGCCAGCCTGGGCACTTTCCTGCCACTGTCTCTTTTTATGTGGCCCCTAAACACTGGCACTTTTTCAAGCAGGCACAGAGGAGTCTCTGGTGTGGTTCTGGCCCTCTCCCCCGGCCCAGCCCCCAGGGACAGTGCCCTACCCAGTTCTCTGACTCTCACGCACTTGAGTCCTAAAGGACACGCACCTGGTGTGCACCTCACTTGACAAAACTACATGTGAACGAAAAACACCGCAAGCCATATAAGTAAACAAAGAATGCTGTGGCCATCAAGTCATCAGCCAACTCAGGATGCAGACAAGCAGGCAGCCTGGCCTCTGCAATCAACCCCCATGGTGTCCCCTGAGGGAGCTCAGGATGTGACATAACAGGATACAGGCCCTAGATGGCCAGGTGCAGGTCAAAGGGACAACTTCAATGAGCCCAGACATTTGCTCCTTCCCATACACAGAAAAGCACTAGATTCTTTAACTTGAGGTGTCTGGCTTTCTTTAGTTTACAGTAAACTTTCAGTGTTCCCACTATCTGGTCTTTGTTGTAAAACTCCGATATATCCTGACTGCTCCCCTACCTCTTTGAAGCAGTCTCTCAGAGGGCTCTGACAGGCTGTCATCCTGGGCTCAAAGGGGTTCCAGTCCTCAGAAATGTCCCCCGAGTAAGACATAACTCTCGACTTTTAGGCTGTGCATTTATTTCACAGTCAACTTACATTAGAAGGAAGACCCTGGACGGTAACTACGTCTGCTACTGTGTGCAAAACCCCCAGGGCCTTGAAGCCAGTCTTGCAGCTTCCACCCATGCTCAGCCTGCTGCCAGCCACTGGACAGCTTGGCATGGTGACCCCCTTCCCCTACGGTCACACCTATAGTGGCAGGGCCCTTGGAGGGCATGCCTTCACCTGCTTCTTGCCAAGCACACGTCAAAAGAAGGGACCAAAAAAATCAAAGCAATCTGAACAATAAAGGAAGGTGGCGAACGCTCCCAGTCCCCTGTCCAGCCCCGTGTCGACATCTGCTGGGACACGTCCACAGGGGCCTGAATCAGCTGCCCAGGAACACCACCAGGAGCATCCCCCAGCCAGCGGTGCACCTGCCCTCCCCTGGATCCTTGCTGCCCAGCTGGACAGACAGATGGACATCTCACAAAGTCCCCTGTCCTCGTGAAGGGTGGCCGGTCACTCAGGCCTCGGTCACTCGGGGAGGGGAAGAGAGGGACGCCTGCCTGCTTACTCAACCCACTCCCACCCAGCCGAGCCGGGAGAACTGGGAAAACAAAAACCGGCCTATACGAATATTAAGAAAATACTGGGAGGTACTAGGTACGCAGCTTCACTGTACACAACCGCTGATCAACAAAACAGGGATGCTGGCACGACATCACAATTAGTCAGAGGATTAAACAAGGTCACACAGGTCAGGCACCCAGAACAAAAATCGAACTCTGACCTTTACACATTCTTCTAACCCAGCAGTTTGCAAATCCTTTTGCATTTTCCTAGTAGAAAATAACAAGTCGTGCCATCCGGAAAAAGAAAATGCTGGGCCTCTTGGAATCAAACCCTGAAGAGCCAAGCCCCTGACTCCCAGCCCAGCTGGCCTCACCTCTCTGAGGGGAAGCACTTGCCAGCTGGCTCCCTGACCCCACGACGGGACAGCACTCAGGACACGGTGTGGCTCAGCCACCTCATCCTCACGAGGAGCTCTGCTGCCGAGGGCGTTGGTCCTGACACCGCAGGGTCTCCAGGGCACAGCCTGGCTGGGGCCACGAGGACAGGACGCAGGCAGCTGGGCCCACTCGGGCCATGACAAGGCGCCGTTCAGCAGTGGGACAAGGCCCCGCAGTGGGCATCCCTCGGGCCGTGGAACACGCCGGCCCCACTCTTCTCCCTTTCAGTATCCGGCTGTGCAGGATGTGGGCCTGAAGGTTCTCCTGTGTGGGCTCATTCAGGGGTGCGGTGCAGGGTGAGGAGCTCCTCTCCCCCGAGGAGGAAGGCGCCTTAGAGCTGGGCAGGGATGGAGGATGGGCCCTGCCCAGGGCAGGCCCCTCGGTGCCTGGGGATCACACAAGCCCAGCCACGCAGTCACCGAGGGCCTCAGGGCTCTGGAGGGAGGACGAGGAGCTGGCCCTGTTCCTGCTCACCTGCAGGGTCCTGGGCAAGCCCCTCAGCCCCTCTTAGTGGCAGGGTCGAGCCTTGGAAACGGGGAGAGTCAAAGCATCTGGTTGCAGGGGCTGCGCAGTGGCGGTGAGGGCGAACGGGGAGGTGGGGCGACCAAAACAAACGCAGAAAGCCGTGTCGGCCAAGGAGTGTCTGTCTCTTCTGCCTACTGACCACTGTCCACCAGCACGCCCGCCCGTGAGCGGGCCTAACCCGGGGACTGTCACTCCGTGTCTGTGAGTGGCGACGGGGCAGGGGCACTCGAGCCACCCTGCGGGGCCTGGAAGGGGGCACAGCGTGCAGATGGTGGCGCCCATCCCTGGTCCTGAACAGGCGTGAGGAGCTGGGCAGCGGGCAGGGAGGCAGGCCCACGTCTGAGCACAGGCCCAGCCTCCCAGACACGGCCTCCGACCGGCACCCAGGACCCCCGACCCCTACCTCCCCTCCCCACAGGCAGCAGCACCTCCAGCTCGACTGCTCCCATGGGCAATTCAGGCTCTCCAGCTTAGGATGCCATGGTGTCTGGTGACAGCAGGCGGCAACCCACGTGTGCCGTCCGCAACGGGCGTGGGCTCCCGCTGTCCACCTCTGGTCACACGGTCACCGGGATGGAGGCCTGGCTGACAGGTCCAGTGATGAAGGAAGCTGGGACGTGACGTGGACACAGGTGACTGCCTCACACCCTGAGTGTCTAACCCTCGGTCATAAGCTGGATAGGGACTGGCCGCACCCATCTGACAGAGCAACACTGGACAAGAGGTCCATGCTCCAGCAGGACAGAAACTTGCTCGGTCCCAGAGCTCAACTCTAAAATCCCTTCAACACAGCAACCAAGGTCCAGCTCCATCCCACCTGCTGAAACAGCCAGTGCCCAGGCCACTGCCAGCACACACTCTTTGCTCTTTCTAATTGGATGGTTCCTAATGACCCACAGAGGCAGGGGGAGGGGGTGAACCTGCATGAGATGCAGTGAGGTGGTGACGAGGACCGAAGCAGGCAGACTCTGCAGGGAGGGAACTCACCTGACCCCAGGCACCGGTCCCAGTGACCTGACCGGGACCACCTGCACAAGGGGCTATCACCCAGGAGGGCAGGGAGGAGGCGGACGGGGAGTGACTGCCGGTGCCTCCCAGGGCACTCAGCCCACAGCTGTTTCAGCATCTCTGTTTCCCACTACACACAGCTCGACTGGCACGTGCCTGAAGGAAGCAGCTACGGACTTGCCTTTCATGACAGGTGACACTGGAGAGCTCGCGCATTACTATCACCCCCTCCCCGGTCAGGGCACTAGGAGCCGTCACATGGCCTTCCCACCCCTGCTGGCCACCGCCTCTGGGCTCTGACTGACGCGGATGCAGTCGCTCTGTGCTTTCAAACTTCCTGGTGTCTATTAAACGTGAACAGCTCTGCAAGGAACACTGTCTCTCTTGTGGGTCACAGCAGCACATGAGAAATTATAATGATGCCAAACGCCTGCCGAATCCCAGAGGAGTGGGGAGCTTGCAGCAGGGTGAGGACAGGCGCCAACACGATCTGAAACATCAGAAGAAGCCGTCTGGCCAGCGTCACCTGCTCTTCTGGCTGGAAGAGTTCAAAGAAAATTTCGGGAGACAAACGATTTTCACGTCCACGGGCACCTACAAGAATTGGCACTGCCCCCGCCCCTAACCAAGCTCCCCTGTCAAAACCCACTCCTGTGGGGCTATGGCCCATGAAGGCCCAGAGGACATCAGCACTAGACACTGCCAGGTACAGCTGCGGTCCTGAGCCTTCCCTCCTCAACCTTTCCCAGTAAGAAAGCAGATCAGACCAGCAGGCACAGATTCTGGGTCAGCGCTAGGACCTGGTTCACCTGCTGCTGGGAAACACCAACCTGCAGTCAGCTAGGACCGCCTGCAAACCCCAGGGACAGCCTATCACAAGCAGCCGACCCCCATGACTACAGGACCCGTATCACCCAGGAGGAACACGACTCACAGTGAGCAGACACCTCCCCTGTGGCAGGACCAGCTGCTCCCCATCCTCCGCTCTCCTTCCTACCCCACCTGCTCCCCATCCTGCTCCCCCAGGGAGCCTCCCGGTTCGCCTTCCACGGACCGCAGAGCAGACATGAGCGGTCCGGTTATTCCTGCAGAGCCTCCAGTCACACAGCTGTCTGGGGGCCAAATGAGCCTGCCCTGCGAAACGCATGAACCCCACACGAGCATGACTGCCACGCATGAAGCAGGCCAGGCCACCAGCAGCCACCCAAGGAGGACTCTGTGGGGCACAGAGCGACAGGACAGCCCTGTGCCCGCAGCAATTACACCCACCTCCCACCTCCTGGGCCCAGCTTCCTCATGTGAGTCTGTCAGTTGTCAGTCCCGTGTGGGGTCAGGTGCACAAAGCTCAAGGCACACCTCCACCTGCCGTGTGGGTGGGGCTGGGGCCATGGAAGGGGAAGCACAGGCCCCGACCTCATCGGGCTCCCAGCGAGAGTGGGGCCGGTCCAGCTCGGGCAGCACTGTGCAAACCGGCACAGAGGGCATGTGGGGGGACACAGGGCTTTCAGGGAGCCAGAAGGCATCTGGGGGACATCGGGTGCTGCTGTCCAGGGGGCCTGAATCGGTGCCCAGGTGTGAGTGCCTGAGGGCAGCCATCAGACACAGGGTGCCTGGATATAGTAACATCTGCACAGGCCAAGGGCACGTGCACCCCGCCATGTACAAAGTCAACACACGCCACGGCAAGTCCTCGACACACAGGCTAAGCAAGTGCAATGTGTTATCTTTTCACTCCCCCCATGATAAACTTGTTCTCTGTTTAGTGCCTTAGTCCTTGGATGCTACTCATTCATTTATTGAGTAAGTTTTTGAAATTCTGCATGCACAGAGGAGTCAATTTACGGAACGCGATGGTCTTTGGGTCCTTTTTCACCTCACTCCTCCCTCCAGCCTCCACCAGACCTTCCTGCCCCCTGCCCCATCGTTCATCCACCCAAATCTTCCTCTGCCCCGGAGTCACGAGGCACACGTGAATGTGGCCACAAAACACACTATACATATAGCTGGTACCAATGTGATGCTGGCACGTGGAAGACAAACGGGGCCGTGGGATGGTTCTCCAGAACCAATGAAGGGAACAGTTTACATGAGACCACAATACAACAGAGTTGACGTTCAATTCATTGGTCAAAGAACGCATTATTGAATAGTTAGCTCTGGCACAGTGGAAGGAAATAAAACCAGACTCCCCCCTTTTCAGGCATCTTATTCCATATGAGGCACAAGCATTTCAGACATGCTCAAGAGCAGAACTTGTACACAAAACAACAGAACGTCTGCCAGCAAAAGTCATCAGCAAGACTTCCAGGGGCGGGAGAGGGTTATACGGTGGTCCCTCCTCTCGCCAGACCCCTGGCAGCAGTTCCTCAAAGCCGCTGCTGATCCTCAGGCTCGGCAGGCCCACCAGCGTGCACAGAACAGAGCTGTAAAGGGAAGATCAGGCCGGACGCACTGCACATTTCTGTATCCACAGAAAACAGGGAGACAAAAGCCCGGGCAACGGGGAGCCCAGATTATGGGCAGCCTGTACAGCGGGGTGCTGGGATAGCCTTTCAGGGGAGCAGCGTGCTCACCAAAGCAGAGCTGGGTTGCCTATGCAGGGGCAACATGATCTGAGCACAGAATTCATTTCTTGGATGAGGCCCGGCAGTCCGTGTAACTCTCAGCAGAAATGCAAAACCAACAGCGCTCAGATCTGGCTTCAGAGTACCCTCAAAGCCTGATACTCCTGTTCCTCATCTGTGTCTCCTAACCTGCGGGCTGGGCGGTGACAGAAGGGGGAACCCAAATGCAGAGGGCACTGCGGAACAGTCTAGGTCTGTCCCTGCCACAGAAACACCAGGCGGGCCGCACCTGTGAGCCACGTGCATGATCTCAGATGAGACTACCAGTCACACTGCAAGTGAAAACAGATAGGTGAGGTTAGTGTTGATAGAACGTTTCACTTAACCCAACACCTACCCAGCAAACAGCTGACTCAGTGCATTATTAATACGTCGACCAGCGTGGAGAGGGTGGCGCTCAAGGGTAGAGTATGGGCGTAGCGTGCACGAGGTCCTGGGTTCAATCCCAAGTACCTCCAATAAAAATAAACATATTTATCTAACCCCCCCAAAAAAAACAAAAATGAAGGAAAAAAATACGTGGACATGGATAAGATATCCCATAGCCACTTCTGTGTCTAGGTCTTCACAGCCTGCCATGTGTTAACGCCGGCCACAAGTGGAGCCCTCCTCGGCCTGTGCAGTGTCAGCCACGGCACTGGACAATGTGGGTCCAGGTGTGGCTGACAGCTTGGAAGCTTCTGGTCACTATAAATGGACCCTGCACGATCAGAGGTGAGCGGCGGGGAGGGAGGGAGGTCTTGGATGCAGCCCTCTGTCCACCTCGGTCCTGGCTCCTCGGAGCCCTGTCCTCAGCAGGATGGATGGAGCACCAGCATCCATGGGAGGTCTCTCACTACAGACTGACTGGGGCTGGCCCCTGGCCCTCAGGCTCTCCGTCGTGTTACGGTGGCTTTTGGACACACCGCTCTAACGTGCCTCCTTGTCGGCGACCTGTGGTTCCTGTCATATAATCTGTATCGTAGGCTTGGACGGGACACATTCAGGCTTATACAAAGCATGGATGAGCCTTAGGGAAGAGTTAGTCGTGTGCAGTTTTTACATTAACGAGTCATGATCTTTCAGTCCCTCAGGCCGGTCTTCAGGGACTAAGAGCTCAGACCACTCACCATTAGTTGGAGCAGCACCCACGAGACCCTGGATGCTCTTAGGGGGTGATGATGGGAGGCTGTTCAGGTGACAGCCTCGCAGGGCTGCACCCAGGACACCAAAGAAACCCTCCCTGGCCTTCTGACACACGCAGAAGTAATTAACTCCCATTTCACTGTCACCTACCCCTAAAGTTGTCCCACTCTCAGCTCTGCAAGACGCTGAATGCCATTTGCGAAAAACAAACTACATCTCCTGCAGACAGGCCTATCTCATATCTGTGGAGCCCCTTACCTCTGGGGGCCACCCTGGTACCCAGGCAGCACACGGCATGACTGGTTAAGACTAAGACTGTGAGACTGTAAACGCCCAGACTGCACCAACATAAAAGCATGCAGAGTAACTCATTTTCTCCACTCAACTTCCCCTTATAAACAAGACCATTAGGATTGAAGACTTCGGGTCTATGAGGAAGGAATCGCAGGTGAGACATAAAATCGTACCCCCGAGGCAGACATCCACGTTCTGAACCCCACCCTGGGAGGTTGCAGAGCCCCTCAGGGCCCCTCCTGTTCCAGGATTCGAGGATGCTTGTGGGCCACACAGCAGGCACCCCAGTACCCCTGACCACCCAGGTGTCTTGAAGCCGGGCCTCCCAGACCACCTGGTCCCTGCTCTCATGGGAGGACACACGATCCCAGCGGTCAGCTCCTCACAGAGGCTGACCCTGATACATGGCACATCCTAGGACTCTCATCGTAGAGACGGACGGACGGATGGTCCGCAGTGGCAATGGAAGGACACGCTGCTCCGTCCTCAAATACAGAACCCACCGATGTGACTTTTCCCTATGAGCTACTTCAAACTGGCATTTGAATCCTGAAATGAGTTGTTTTCTTCACTTCAATATACACTATAGACTATTGTTTACTCTTCCTAAGCCTTTCCTTTCCTTTTGTAAGCAGACTGCTTATAATGTCAAATTAAGGCCAGGGGGAGAGTCCTAACCTGGCGGTGGGAGTTGGGCATTCTAGGGCCAATGAGTCAGGGCAGAGTCAGGAGCGCTGGGACCGAACACGAAACGATCCCTCTGAGAACAGTTCAGTCGGCCGGATGGGCATCTGGAGACAGCGCGGTACGTAAATGTCCTACACAGGGAATGTAAAAGCCACTCCTGGGAGCTCCCTCTAACGCAAGCGCGTCTGGACAGACCTTCAATTGAGGTCTCTCTCCGGGACACGCACTGACATCTGTGGGTCTGAGTGCCTGTGCACCCCCTCATCCAGGGTGGAACGCGCCTGACAGGGCTGGCACCTGATCCTCCCATCGCCCTCCTCCACCGCCGTGTCCAGAGCTGCCAGCAGGGGTCCTGGTCACTGTCCTAGCTCTCCTAGAAACTTAATTCTTAGGCTGCTGGCCCCCAGCCCAAACAGATAGGATGGCTCCCTCTGAAGGCCTCTTCTCTCCTGGCTCAATCAGAGCACGTAAACATGATGGAAATTCAAGACGTGTCCAAGGCGGCCCCTGAGCTGAAGATGGCCCCTCCGGGGCCACAGCAGGTACCGAAGCTTTAAACCCTGGTTTAGGTCTGAGGGCCGGGGTGTGAGGCTGGGGGACCTGGGTTGTGAGCCCATGCAGGGGAGCGGCACCAAAGACAGTGACAGAGAGAACACCGGGAGACTCTGAGCCAGCATTCACGCTAACACTGGGCAGCGACCCGACTCAGCAACCTGGCCCTTCCCCTCCTATCCCGGAAGCTGGCGCTGACTACAGACGCCCCATCCCTGGGCCCGCATCTTCAGCGTGGCCCCAGCAGCCCTTCTTCTGCCCTCGCCACACGGGGCAGCGATGCCCTCTGCAGCCGCGGCCCCCAAACGAACTGGGAACAGTGGAGCAGAACTGCCTGGGCCTCCCCGCATCAGCTCTCTGCTCCGCTCTCCAGCACCTCTCCAGTTACTGGCCGAAGCCACGGGCTTACTAACCGGATGAGGCCGCTGACTGATGACCTATGACAAGACCTGCTCAGGAGCCACTTCTAAACAGAACCACACTCTGCAGGTGGATGTCATCCCCTTCCTGATGATCGGCGTTGTCAAACAGTTCAGCAACGGGGGTGCGGCTTCTTTCCACCACCTGCTGATGGCAGAGTCTGAGACAGAGTGAGAAAAGGGGACATGTTAGCAGAGCAAACCGTGAGCCAGAAGCCCCTACCCTCCTTCCCAACACACACACACACACACACACACACACACACACACACAACCCCAGTGATGAATGCTAATGATTGCTTAATAAAATACTGTCCAGGGGTGGGTAGGAAAGCTTTCATTATGGAGTTTCACAGTTTACCTGGTGTAGTTATTCTCAACATGACTTAATTTCAGCGTCACAGAGCTGGGAAGAGAGATGCACCACTGACCATCCCAAGCTAGTACAAGCCAGTTCCAGGGCACCCCATCCCCTTTCATATGAATATGTGCACAAAATCCAAGTGCACCCTGACTAAAACCCTGAACTCTCACTCCAAATGAACAAACAAAACTACACTCGACATCGCCAGAACATATTTCAGAACATACAATATACACTAAACACACCCATACAACTGCTACCTGAAGCCTAAACAGACATAGAAACCACCTCTTACTGCCTTGTTTCTTATACAAATCCATACCCACCTTGAATGTGCTCAAATATAAACCCATGCACACTACACATATGTGCACAACAAATACTCTATAGACACACAGGCCCTAAAAACCCACCAAGTGTACAACTGACTCAGGAACCAACCCCCAAAATACTGACACACAATCCCAAAGTCCTAAAATACATGTATTTCAAAATTCCTCACCACACAAACCACACAGCCTGTTTGCAAATACACACACGAAACATCTCCCGTCTCTCAGAATACACACCCATAAGCCCCATAAACCTAAATACAGTCACAAACAACTCACATTACTAAATGTACGAAAGACTACCTCACAAATATTGAAAACACAGACAAGCAATTCCACCAGGTTCTTCAACCATTTCATTCCAGAAGTAACACAAAGAGAATCCCTGAATGCTTTAATACACACAAAATCCTTATGCACACACTCACAAACTATCCATCAATATACACCCATCACCCTCCGATACACACAAGACACAGAAACAACAACAATATATTGGAAAGTATATTAGATTTAACCAGAAAAAAACCTAAAAGCATTTTCATACATGAAGACAGATTCCATTAGTATTAAGCTGTGCAACACATCTCCAAAAAGGTTTAAATGCAACAAAAAACAATAGTTTCCTGTGGGGAAGAGGATTCGGATGACAGGGGAAAAGAGATGGGAGGAGGACTCATGACGGCATATTCCACTTCACACAGTATCACTCTGAACCATGCAAAGGTACTACTTGTTCAAATACTATATTACAATCATTTAAAAAGTCAAAGTTAAATACTTAGCAACAATATAATATATTGAGAAAGAGAAACGAGTGATTTCTCTTCTTAGACACACGGGCTGCATGATCATTTTTTGACGGACTGGGGCTTTCCAGCAGAAATGATCATTAGTAAGGCTGGTCCTGCTGGAGATTGGTTGGCGCAAAAGGACTGCTTCCTTACGAATGCTGTGCAGACAGAACGGAACACACAATCTTCATTTCAAACACTCGGTTTCATGGAGCCATAAATACCCAAGGGTCTACCAGACTCTTAAGTTCAGAATTTTTTCAAATTCTAGTTTCTGTTCAAGTCAGTCAAGAGCCAGGAAGGAAACAGAGTGGGTTGAGGGACACAAAACTAGGTTGACGGACAAAGAAATGAAATAAAGGGAACATCGAGTAAAACCTTCGTACTATGAGTCTAAAAAACAATTCATAAATTGCCAAAAGCCTTAAACATAAAACAAGACACTATAAAACTCTTAGGCAAAATAGTATCGGACGTACATCTCAGCAATGTCCTCCTAGGAGACTCAACCCAAGCAACAGAAATAAAAGCAAAAATAAACAAAAGGGACCTAATTAAACTCACAAGCTTTTGTACAGCAAAGGAAACCATAAGCAAAACAATATGACAACTTAGATAATGGAAGAAAATATTTCAAAAAGATGAGACTAACAAGGGATTAATTTCTAGAATATATAAACAGCCCCCACAACTTAATAAGAAAAAAACCCAAAACAACCCAATCCAAAAATGGGCAGAACTAAACAAGCAACTCTCCAATGAAAAAACACAAATGGCCAATAGGCAGATGAAAAAATGCTGTGTATCACTAATTCTCAGAGAAACGCAAATCAACACTACACTGAGGTATCCCCTGACACCAGTCATAATGGTTCTCATTCAGAATTCCATAAACTATCAACGCTGGAGAGGCTGTGGAGAAAAGGGAACACTCCTACACTGTTGGTGGGAATGTAGTTTGCTGCAGCCATTACCAAAACAGTACTGAGATTCCTCAAAAGACTAAAGAAAGATTTACCATATGGTCCAGCAACCCCACTCCTGGGCATATATCCAGAGGGAACTCTAATTTGAAAACATACCCGCACCCCAGTGGTCACAGCAGCACTATTTACAAGAGCCAAAATATGGAAACAACCTAAATGTCCATCGACAGATGACTGCATAAAGAAGCTGTGGTATATTTACAAAATGGAACACTACTCAGCCCTAAGAAAGAATACAATAATGCCATTTGCAGCAACATGGATGGCCCTGGAGAATGGCATTCTAAGTAAAGTAACCCAGAAAGAGAAACAAAAATACCATACACTACCACTCATATGTGGTATCTTAAAAAAAAAAAAAAGACAAGGAAAACAACTTATTTACAAATCAAACACAGACTCACAGACAGAGTAAATAAACTTATGGTTACCAGGGCAGAAGGCGGTGGGAAGGGATAAATTGTGAGTCCGAGATTTGAAAATACTGAGTGGTACATATAAAATAGATAAATAAGGTTACACTGTATAGCACAGAGAACTATATTCGGTAATCTTGTAGCAGGTTATGGTGAAAAAGAATGCAAAGATGACTAAAGCATTGTGCTGTACACCAGAAAATGACACAACATTGTAACGTGACTGTACTTCAATTAAACAAAATGAATAAAATAATGTGGATTGTTTAGAGAGCCACACATCAGTTGTGCTGCCACTCTGCCATGTGGAAGGAACCTCTGGTTCTTGCCTTCCTGCCACAGTCCTGCATAGAAGGTCTCCCCACACCCGCCCAGGCCCACCTGCCCTCTGACCCTCCCCCACGACAGAATGTCCTGAGCCTCACATTCTACTGTTGAAATTCAAACTTCACCTGCCTTTGTTTGAGTTCTGAGCATCTGCTGGAGCAGTTAACTCACTCTCTGGGTCCTCGTCTGGATTTCTCTCATTGAGGCTACCAGGCAGCGCAGGACCGTGCCCACGCCTGTGGGAATGGCTTTACAAAGAGGTAAGCCTGAATGCTGGGGATACATTCTCAATGGCTCTGCCATCCCTCAAATCCTTGGGGTTCACATGTGACACTTCACTGTGGGCACACAGGTGGACTAAAGTGGAGGAAGGAGAGAGCCCTGGACCCCCAAGGACATCTCCCTTGGGGAGCCTGGGGAGATGGTGGAAACCAGAGATAGCAAGGGGAGGAGGGCTCCTGGAAGGTGGATCAACACGACTCAGGGGAATTGCCCTGGGTGTGGGGAAAGGACAGCAGCAGGCAGGGTGGTGCTTTGTAGAAGGGAGACAAGCCACTCTGAAACCTGTGAGTAGGGGTTAGTAGGTCTGAGCTGGTGGCACAGGGAGGGTCATGGGGAAAGCCTACCCTGTACCTTGTTCCACAGGCACCTGACGCTTGCCCCACGATTTCCTTCTAAGGGATCTGAACCAGGGCATTCTGTATCTGATGGGGACACGGGGAGAGAAGGGCTTAGCCAGAAAACTATTCAATGGGGGTGGGGGGTATCCTGTGGCCACATCTGCTATGACCTGCTTTCTACCAGAGCTAGTCAGGAAGGTACTCTAACTGCCACAGCCCAGATCTTCTCCCCTCCTTCCAGCCCAGAGCTCACTCCTCAGTTAAGGTAACTGTTGCCTTGGATTCAGCAGGGGATTGGCAACCTCTCAACTGCAACCAAGACAGGGTTTGAGGTCCTCAGTTGTTCTTCCTTTTGTGGAAATGCAGTTCTGCAGACACTTGTGATACTTCTCCAGCACCTCACAGAGGACCCTCAGGCCTGCCTGTGACATCAGGAATTTGTTCATATTTCACGCCAGCGATTCATGGACAGGGAACAGATGTAGAGTGCGGGTGGTTCTGGTGGAACGTCTACGAAGGCTGATTCCTTTTTAAAGGGGGGAAGGAGCGCAGCCCAGAAGCAGGAGGACAATCTTCTATGATGTTATTAAACGCCCTGTGGCACCTGTTCCGGCAAATTAGGTGCACAGGGGTGAGTGCCTTGTCCTCCTGAACAGGGATGTGTTCCAGACAACATTATCAATGACGGCACCTGGCTCATGCCTCTTTCTTAGTCTGCCTTCAATTTGAATGACTGGGAACTGGAAGAGGATGGACCACAGACACTACGTATTCCCATGATCAATGTAACATGACCATTTCCTGGCCTTCTGTACTCCTCTGCGGCCATCACTGGCTGTGAGAGGATGGAAACCACACATGTGGCTGCTTCTCAGACCCACGTCCCAGGAGCAGAACTCCTGAGTGATGGCAGTGACTCTGGGCACTGGGGATGGGGTGGCAAAACCCGGCCCATGTTAAGTGTCTGCTGTGGGTGGCCCTGAGGTCACGTGCACGCTGGGCCAGTGTATTATGGATTGGTATCAGGGTTATGTGGAAAGCCAGGAAAGAAAGAGGATTTATACTGAGCATCAGGAAATGGAGGAGTAAGAAGGAGGTGGGCCCTTAATATTTTAGACACTACCTGGTTCACAAAGGCCCTTTGGCTGCCTACAACTTCCCTTGGAAAAGGTCTCTACCTGCTAGTGAGGCCTGCAAAGGAGCAGGTGTCCACACACCTCCAGGACTTGGGGGACAGCCTGTGAGAGTCAGATGCAAGGGAATTCCTTACGGAGGCCCTGCGAGTCGGTGCTTGCTGAGGCTATTTCTTCTCGGCAGGCAGGGGTCAGGGGCCTGGGTGAATGGGAGCAAGCTCCCTACTGGAGTAATTCCCAGTTAGAGGTCAGAGCATGAAAACTAGTCCAAGGGATCTGCACACGGCACAGTGTCCCCTGCCCAAATGTCCTTAAGCTGCTGACACTGACGCTCTGTGATTCCCCAGAGAGCCCCAGTCCTGGTTGCCCATTCTCCTCCTCCACTCACGCCTTTCCTTTGTCTTAACAGCATCTCCACTGCTGGGAATGGATGGGCTTATGAGCACTGGTGCCTCCCTGTCTCCATTCATGGCACTTCCCTTCCCCCCACCCGCTCCTGGCCCCCAACACTGGCCACCCTGGGAGCAGCACCTGCCACCCTCCTTGACCCCATCTTTCCCTCCTGGCACCACCCTGCTGCTGCCAGCTTTCTCCACGACACCTTTAGTCACTACTGGTGGCCAGGTCCCCAGTGCCACTGAGCCTTGCAACATCACTGTCCAAGAAGGGTCAGAAGGGAGGCCAGCAGAGCCCCTCCACATGCAGAGCTTCGTTCTTACTCCAGGAACTGTCATCTGGGGTGCTCCCTGGGACCCTCAGTGGGAATCCTACTTGCCCTGCTCCCCTATCCTTAAGACCCCAAGTGACCACCCCAGCTGTTGGGGTAACTCAGGCTGGCATGGGAAGCTGGGTCCCAGGACTTCCCCCTCTAGTTCCACCACCAGCTGCCCAGCTGGCTCCCAGCATTCCCCCCATCAACGCTGGGCCACGGCCACCTGCCGCTTCCAGGGAGGGAAGTCTGGCCACCTCCCAGTCTCAGACCCCGCAGGATGACTCCTGTAACCGCAAGACCATCTACAAGAACTACCAACGTTGGCAGCGCTTCAAGAGCCTGGCCCAGAGGCACCTTCCCCAGAGCCCTGATGCAGAAGCTCTTTCCTGCTTCCTCATGTGAGTGAGTTCTCAGAGGGCACATGAGCTCATCTGGAGTTTCACATGGAGGACCCTGGGCTGGACTTGCAGGTTAGGTTTCTAGGGATCCTAGAAGGAAGGTCTGAGGGTGATGTCCATGCATGACAAGGCACACTGTCCATCATACACTCACACTTCCAGTCCATGACATCCTTTCAGTGTCTTAGCTCAACTGATGACAACACCCTTGGCGAGTCCAGCTGACTTTCCTTCCGTGATTATCTTGGCAGTATTTACTGAAGACTTGCAGTCAGAGAGGGTGCTGGGGAAGGTGAGGAGCCACGGATGGAGTGCCCCCCTCTCCTGTACTGCTGTCTCCTCTGAACACAGGACTTGAGTGTGGGATGGCCAGGGGATGCCACCGCAGAGGAGGGGGAGGACCTACAGGGCCCAGGTGAGAGCTATGCGCATGCCTGGTCCTCACTGTTCTGGACAATTCTAGCTCAAACAGGGAGACGGTAGAGATCTCCTAAGGGCAGGGACTCTCTCCTACTAGACCGGTGAGCCTGAAGGCATTTCCACCTGACACGGGCACAATTACTGCTGATTCAGAGGATTGGGCAGGAGCCCACTTGGGCTTATCTGTGAAGTGGTATCAGATTCCCTGGCACAGGCCAGACCTCAGAGATGACAGGGATCTGTGTTATGAAAAGTCAGTCGTGAAGAGGAAAAGAGCTCCCCAAGGCACCGTGTCCCAGCAATGGCATGGGAGTGCATGGTCTCCCTTCAGTGAGTGGGAGGGGGTGACAACAGTAGCCAGGAAGTCCTGTCTTTGACTCCCAGATACCTGCCTCTGCTCCTCCTGACGCTCAGTCATGCTGTGTTGGGGGATGTGCGGTCCATGATGCCAGGTGGGGTCAGGCTGGTGGGGAATGGGTTGTTCACTGAGACTGACCTTGACAGCTTACAGCCCAGTGCTTTGATCCCTGGCCCGACTCAAGCCCACTATTACACTGGAGGAGGGACTGCGGCGGGCCGAGCAGGAATGGGAGCGCATAAGCAACTTCGACCGAATGATGTATTACGAGATGGCAGCAAAGTGAGTCCGCGTCCTGGACCCAAGGGCTGCAGTGGGTGAGGGCGACACCCCAGGGCAGGATCTGGCTGTGGTCAGAGAGGAGGAGGGAGGAGACAGCTCCCCCAGCACAGGGTCCCCGCAGCCCAGAGGCCGGACTACATTCCAGAAGCCTCTCCCACACCTTGACAACTTGGGTCTATTCGTCCTCTGCCCAGGGCTCCGCCCTTCCCTAATGTGGCCTTCTTTTGCCTTGATGAAGGGCTCACTCGGGGTGGAGTGGGGAAACTGTGAGCCCAGTGCGGTCAAACTCCAGCCCTCGCGGCTGTGCAGGGAAACATGTTCCACCCACCAGCCTGCTGCCTCCTTAGTGCTGGGGGCCTGGAGGCCACTCACATGGCATTTGGAACCCTCTCTCCTCCTGAAGTGTGGCCGGACTGGGTAACCTGGTGTCCCTCCCAGAGAGGCTGGGGAAGCCAGTGTGTCTTTTACCACAGCCTGAGAGGAATCCAAGCAGGAAAAAGAAATTAGGCAGAAGGTCCATATGGAGCCAGGCAAGGACGGATGGTAACATGACCGGTTATTCTATTTACATCCCTCTACCCAGGCTGTTTGAGTGTGTGTGTGTGTGTGTGTGTGTGTGTGTGTGTGTGTGTGTATGTGTATGTATGTGATGGGGAGAATGGTAACTCTATCCTCAGCCATCAGCACTATACTTGTAATTTCTCACCTGAACAATTTGATGCCTGTTAAAAGACGTAAAGAATTCATGGACTCTGACTGTGACCCCAGAGACCTGGGTTCAAATCTCCGTTGTGACACAGCTGCTGTGTGCTTGGGGGAAGGCTCTTAATCTCTTCAGACTTGGGTTTCTTCCTCTGTGACAGAGAAGTAACAGTGTCTCCCTCCCAGGGATCACAGTGAGGTGGAAAACAGTCATCTAAAGCTCTCTATGTTAACCCTGTTCCCCAATTAGTCTGCCATCCCCTTGATGGTAGTAGCTCTGGCTTTACTTTTTTGTTGGGTCCCCCCACCAATCCTAAGCCTTGGGACACAGCATCATTCATTAATTTTTTTTTTTTTTGGAAGGACTCACTGAGAGCTCTCTACAAAACCTCACTAGTTTCTTCAATAACATTCTCCAGTTTGCAATTCCACAGTTGCCCCTGGTGACCATAAGATTTCTTCTGAGTCGCACCCCTTCACTGGCCCTGAGGTCACCTAGCCCCTGCACCCCCAGGTTGTGGCAATGCCAAGGTTCCAAGAAGCCATGTTAAAAACAATCATCCTTTTCAGTGGATGGTCTTTTTAGCACTTAAACGCTGCTGAATCCTTCACAACAGCCCCTTTTACTGGCAATTAGGAGGCCCAATGCCAGGGTGAATCATGCTGTTCTCAGAACAGATCACAAAGGGATAATGAGCACTTTAAATCATGTAGAAAAAGAAATGGAAACGACCTGCCCACGGGCAGGGAGATTGAAGCTGCCTCTGAAAGGGCTGCACTGGGTGCACAGCCACCCCAGCTCAGGGGAGGACAGACCCCGGTTGATGACAACAGCAAACACTGATGCAGTACTCACTGCACTCCAAGTACTGTCTGTGCACTTTACACCTGTCACAGTCCTACAAGGCAGATGTCATCACCATCCCCATTTCACTGATGAGGAAACTGAGGCTCAGAGAACTTGCCCGCATTCATTAGAGCTAGTTCCCGGGATGGGAACGGATACAGTTTGGACCGGAGTTTATGCTCTTAACCACTGCACTATGCAGTTATATTATTTAAATAACTTCTGACCACACTGCGGAGTTTCCCACAATGCAGGAACACATTCACATCCCTATGAACATTTGCATTCTCTGAGTCCATCTCTTAGGAAGGCAGCGCTGGAGCAGGGAGTAAATCTCTTATAGTGAGGGAAAGACGTAATGTAAGGGTGTGAGCTGGAATGTGTAGGGAAGAGGGGAGGCTCCATGCATGAGTGAATGAAACAAGATGGGTGTGAGTCACTGTCCAGTAGAACATGCCAAATCAGGTGCAGTGGAAAAAAGCAACCTCCTTCTATACCGCTGATTTCTTCATTAATATACAAGTGCAGAGTAATTTCTGCTTGTGCATGTGCACTAGTAGGTGTGTGTTGACAATTCTAGGCTGCAAGGGTTTAGAAATAAGGCAGAATCTAACAAAATAAGGCAGGGGGCAGCAGGAGGGCTCCCCCCATTATCGGGGTGGTCACAGGTGAAGTTCCAACTGGAGAATGTCTGGGCATGTCAGTCTAGGTTTTCCCAGCATGTCTGCTGCTGGGTCATTTGCACCAGAGCTGACCAGACTGTGATGGGGGCCTGCAACACCAGGGGTCTGCAGAGACCAGGGCCTGAAACTCCTGGACTGCAGCACTAGGGCCAGCTGCTGGTCATCAGGTCCACAAGGCCCAGCCTGGGCACCAGACGAGGGCAGTGCAGCCCCTGCTCCTCAGAAGGCTCAGAATCCCAGTCCACTTTCCTTCTTGGTGTAAAATGTTCTTCCATAGATTCCATCTATCACGAGGGCCAACAGCAAGCAAATCCCACAGACACAGGACTCCCAGGAGAGCTGACAAGTAGGGCCATGCCTTTAAAAAGTGGACAAGATTTCTCTCCTTCCTCTCCAAGGACGCCTTCCCAAGTCCCCTGCCTCCAGCCCCAGTCTATTACTCACATTACTGGATTAACACAGCACTAGGCACTGTTTGGTCACCTGAAGTCTGAGGAGATCATCCCTGCCCCCGTAGGTCTTACCACCTAGCTGGAGAGTCACAGAAAAGGAAAGAACAATAGATAACAACACGTAATTAAGCACCATGTGACATGCTGCATGCCATCCACGCTAGGGGCTCCAACTGCGGCTCTGGACTCCAGGGTAAACTTGAAAGTAGCAACAGGGATGGACTGAAAGTGGGGAAAGCAGGACGCTAGGCTTGCAAGCTGCCTCCTGGGCCCCAGGAGGGTAGCTCTGGCTCCTCGGACCCACACTGCTCCTTTTGTACAACTAGCATTGGACTAGATTGGCCATTCCCGAGTCGGGGTGGGGGCAGCAGGTGGAGCACAAGACACTGGGAGAGTTTTTTACATTACACAGATTGTTTGGAGACCAAAGGACTCCAAAGGCATCTCCTGGGCCAAAACAGGGGCTTCCTGCAGCCCAGGTCTGAAACTCCTCTCAGATCCAAACTGAACCAGACTTTGAGGGTGACTTGGGTTTGCTTGAGTAGAGAGGAAGTGAGGGGCCAAGTGCAGATGGAGGTGGTAGGGCAGGGCAGGACCCAAAAATAAACAGTCTTGTCTTGGAACCCACGTGCGCACGTGCGTGCGCGCGCATGTGCGCTTGTTTTCAGCACCAAGGGCAGCACTCCTGCTTGCTGGTGGGAAAGACAGTGATGGACCCCCAATATTTTAATCCCCCTAAAATAGAAAAGCCTGAGGCAGGAGAACAGCTGAGCAGAGACCAGCAGAGAGTCTCCTGGGTGGCACCAAAGCTGAGATCAGGAGCAGGAAAGGCCAATTCTTTTACCAAGCAACTTTCCTGTCTGTTCAGTCAGTCCATTCTCTCTATACCTTCAACTGTCTTTGAATTAAAACACAAAAGGCCATGGAAGAGTGGGAGATAATGACTAAAACCTGTGACCAAGTATATTTATCCACTCTCAGATAATTAATCAAGCCTTAGGACTTATTATTTGGTGGAGGGGGTAATTACATTTATTTATTTATTTATTTTTAGAGGAAGTACTGGGGATTGAACTCAGGACCTCGTGCATGTTAAGCATATGCTCTACTACTTGAGCTATGCCCTCCCCTCAAGCCTTAGGATTTAAATGGCAATATTATTAGCACCTGTCCTGGACTTCTGGCTGGCTGCCTGCCCAGTATCTGCTGAAATAATGAGGGCCCACCCACCGGCCCCTGTCCCCCTCTCTGCCCCATGCCTCTGTGCAGAGAAAGGAGCCCTTCCTCCAAGGCTTCTCACTAGGAGGACTTCTTGGGATTCCCCAGTCCCTGGAGATATCTCCCTTCCTGCCAGCACCAGACTCAGAACCACAGAAAGCCAGGGAGGAAAGGGGCTGAGAGATTGCCTGGTCTAGGGTTAACCTTGGAATTCTGCAGAGAAGCTCCCAGAGTGACGAGGTGCGTAGAGTCAGGGAAAAGGCAGGTGGGTTCCTTCCGCTGCCCCTTTTGATTTTCTACACGAGATTTCCTTGAAAGATTGTGATGAAACAAGGGGTTCTGTATTTTTAAAACTTAACTTTTATTTTAGATAATTGTAAATTCACATCTGGTTGTAAAAAACAATAGTGATTCCATGTATCCTTTACCCAGTTTCCCCCACAGGGAAACATAAAGATGCATAGTTACTGTCACATCCAGGGTATGGTTGTCGATACTGTCCATCGGCACAAGGATCCCTCCTACTGTGCTTCTGTACCCACACCCCCTTCACCCTGACCCCCTTCTCCAATCCCTGGAAACTACTAACCTGCTCCCCCTTTCTATTACCTTGTCATTGCAAGAATGCTACATAGGTGGAATCACAGAGTATGTAACGTTGGGGGGCTGGCCTTTTTCACCCCGCCTAGTTCCCTGGAGATTCACCCAAGCTGCTGCGTGTGTGGACAGTTGATTCCTTTTTACTGCTGAGGGCCATAAATTATTTAACCATTCACCTGCTGAAGGACATCTGAATTGTTTCCAGTTTTTGGCTATTATGAATAAAGCTGCTATAGACAATTGAGTACAGGGTTTTGTGTGAAAGTAAGTTTTCATTTCCCTGGGATAAAGCACCCAGGATTGTAGCTGCGGGATCATATGGTAGCTGTAGGTTTAGTTTTGTAAGAAATTGCCAAGCTGTTTTCCAGAATGGCTGTACCACTTAACATCCCCACCAGTTATGTATGAGTCACCCAATTTCTCTGTATCTTCACCAACCAACATTCGATGTTGTCGCTAGTTTTAAAAAAATTTTAGCCATTCTGATAGGTATATAGAGATACCTCGTTGTAGCTTTAATTTGCATTTTCCTAACAACTAATGATGGACATCTCCTAGTGTGCTTATTTGCCACATCTATATCCTCTTTAGTGAAAAATGTCTCTTTATGTATTTTGTCCATTTTCTAATTGCTCTGTCTTTAATGCTGAGTTTTCAGAGTTCTTTATATACTCCCGATGCCTGTCCTCTGTCAGGTATCTGTCTTGCAAAATCTTTTCCCTCTTTGTGATTTGTCCCTTCCTGCTCTAAACTGGGGTTTCCTCAGAGCAAAAATTTTTAATTTTTATAAAGTCCAATTTCACATCTCAGTGTTGACATCTATTGATTGTCTTTATTCATTTGGTTTGAAGTCTTCCCAGTTCTTAGTATGCAAATGATTTTTGATTGTTATGTAACAGTCCAATTGTTGTGTAATGAGACTGAATCTCTGATTTAAATCTTCTGTTTTGACTGGCTGTCTGTAATACTGCTCTGGCAGGGGAAAGAAGGGGCACGGCCTCACTAGTGCAGTGGAGGCAGAAGCCCAGGAGGCACCTATTGTACAGCTAGATGGAGGTGGGACTTTCAGGACTCCACCTCGTCCCCACTAACCTTGCTGTAGGGGTGGCCTCATTACCACTGGGCAACAGTGGAAGTCCCAGCTCTTTTTTAGAACCTCCTCTGACACATCCCAGCAGGGAGGAGAGGGGCACCTCCACCCCGGTGGGAGTCCAGGTCCCCCACATGGTGAGGAGGGAGGCAGGGGGCTTCCTGCCAGCCAGCAGGGACAAAAGTCAGAGCTTCCTACTTGGCCTTCTCAGACACCACCCTGGTGAGGGGGTTAGGGGGCCTCACTACAGCCCAGAGTGTGTTGGAAATCCAGGCTCCCACTGGTTCTTTGCTGGTGTGGGTGGGGAAGGGGCCACAGTTTTTGTCTGTGCTGTTTGGCTGGAGTAGAGCAGCTACTGTCTAAAAGTTTTCTATCTTGCTAGGTTGTCATTCTCCTGGACCCACACTTAGAGTAGGCTTTTACCAGGACTTTCATTAAAAAAAAAAATACAACCTGTGTCCATTGGCATTCCCTGGCTACCTACTTCTTCAGCTCCAAGTCTGGGATACAGGGAGCAAAAAGAAAACCCAGAGAGATCACTCCTGTGCCAATGCTCAAGACCCAAGGTTCCTAGCTGGTCTGCCTTCTCTCCACCTTTCAGAATCTTATGTTTGTTTTATATAGAATGTCCAGGGTTTAACTGCACTTAGCAGAAGGAATGTAGAAAAGAACATCTACTCCATCTTTCCAGAATCAGAAATCCATGTCTGTAATTTAACAAAACATTTTGATGACTTAAAGCGTAGTTTTGCAGAGAGGAAACTGAGGCTGCAGCGAGATGATGTATCTCACCAGCGATGAAAGAGTAAGTCGGAGGTACAGAGGCTGGGACTCCTGTCTCCTTGCTCCAGTCCGATGCCGTTACCATGACAGCATGGCTCCTCCCCACTCACACCCGTGCATCTGACCTCCTCTACAGGCACAAGCTGCCCTGCAGACACCAGCTCCACTCCCTCCGCGTATTCTCACGTTGCTCTGAACTGTTGCTTTTCCACTCGAGAAAGTCTTCTTTCTCTAAGCAGATTCTAGATACTCTGAGGACAGAGCCCAGGCCACACGGCTCATACTGTTTACAGTGGGAGCTCAATGAATGGTTGCGGTCTGTTCCTGTAAAAGTCAATCGTCAATAGTGTTTGGTAAGTGTTGTATCCTGGGTTTCTCCAGGTGAGTTGGAGCCAGAAGTCACTTCAGGGATGGGGATAGACGGCATCTTCTGGAAGAGAGATGCCCACATGCTGGGAGCAGTGGAGGTACAAGATCACAGCGTGGTCCATTCTAGGAGGCTTGTTAAGAGGAAATGTAGCCATACTTTTGGTGCTCCCAGAGGAGTAACCCAGGATGCAACAGGACCTGGGAACCACCGTGTCATGTCCCAGACTTCTTAGTCTGTGGTTTAAATGCCCATTCTCCCTACTCTGCTCTCCATGTAAACAGAGACTACACCCATCTCCTTCCATGTCCCAACACCAGCTTCCCAGCACCGTGCCTGTGCCTGGCACACAGGTGGCCCTCAGTGATAACGTGCTGACTGGATCAATGGATGAAAGAACAAATAAACAAACAAAGAAATGAGTGAACCCTGACAAAAGGAAACGGCTGCAGGAATGAGGATGTTTAGCTTTAAAAGCAGACTTGCTGGGGAAGAAGCTAAATAGCCATGTAACAAAACTGAAACCATTAGCTGGAGTTACGAGAAGGTGGCTTGGACTAAATCAAAGAAAGATGCTGTTCTCAGTGGAGCTGCCCCACAATGCTCTGAGATGCCTCTGGAAGCAGTGAGCTCTCCATCTCTGGACACGTCCTGAGGGGGATCCTGCACTGCAGGTTAGGGGTTGGATCAGGGGACCTCTGAGTTTCTTGTCATCCTGAAAGTCCACATCCTTAGGGTTCACTGGAGACCTGCCTAGCTCTGGATCTGAAGGAGATAAGGGGGGAAGAAGTCAGCCACAGCCGCTGCTGAGTTTCCAGTAGAGGTGGGGCATGTGACAGTCATTCTAGCCAGTCACCAAATAGTTCTGGTTTCCCCGTTCCAGGCAAATGGTAGGATTATACTTTTCAGTGTGTTTATGGTTGGGTGAGACTGTGTGACTAGTTGTGGACAACCAGCTAAGAGTGGAAGTGACATGCGTTACATCTAGGCTGGAGCGTTGAACTGCCAACACAAGCCCCTCCAGTGGTCTGTTCCCTGTCATGACGACTGGTGAAAATGGCACCTGCTCTGCCAAGCTGGGTCCTGAATGGGTGGTTTAAAGTTACTGAGATTCAGGGCTGTTTGTTACCACAGCATTTTCCAGGCTATCCTGACTGATACAGAGGGCAGACTTCCCCTGTATGGAACACCAGAGGAAATATAAGATGGACAAGGTGCACAAATGGGTGGGGTGGGACAGCAGTTCCAGCATCTCAGCATGACACACAGACATCTCTGCTCTCACCACCCTCATCCCCCACCACCCTGGTAACACCCAGCACTGACCAGCTACTCCCGCTGTGCTCTCTCCTGCCTCTGGCACACCCCAACGTTATGGCCAACTTCAAGTCTCTGCTAATGCCGTTTCTTCTCTCTTCATCCTTTTCTCTCTTCCCCTCCACCCGGGAAGACATCCTACCCATCCCTGAAGGCACAGATCAAATCTCATGTCCTGCAAGACATCTCCCTATCCACAGAGACCAACAGGACCACTCTACGGAATGACTGCAGTGTCTGAGCTCAGGACGTCCCTTTGGGGGCACTTACTGTGTGTGCCTTTGGCCTGTTTCATGTTAACTAGCCTCCACCCTACAAACAGGTAGTGAGCCCAAAGGCTCCAGCTCAGATGTGAGCCAGGTTCACAGCAGGTGCTCAATAAATGCTGCCTGAACAGAGAGCAGGGTCTTGAACAGAAATATGATATTTCTTAAATATCTGTAGAAGCTGATTAAAAATCTAGGCACTCTGACTAAGATATCTTTTGCACTAATGAGTTTTTACATTGGCTCTGAATCAGATACTATAATTCCTGGAGGGCAGCAAGATGACTGGCAGAAAACTCCTTCTACCCTTTTCCAGAGGTAAAGAGGTATGAGGGGTAAACAGTGCACTTGTGATTCACCTCCACCCGCTACTTGTCATCTCCTGGGTCCGAGTCAGCGCTGACTCCCAGAATATCCCTAACCTGCAGGTTGGCACAGGTATCAAGGTAGGTGTGGGGAACAGTAGAGAAATAGAAAAATCCAGACCTGTTATTGTTATTAGCAGCTATTTGGTCCCATTTCATGGAGACACAATGTAAATAGCGAAAGAGGTTTCCAGAGAGGCTCAGAGAAGTCTGTGGATCCCAAACCCCATTCTTCAGAGGAGACTGAAGTGTGTGCCACATGTGGGTCAACATCTGGTTCTCCTGACCCCTGGGACAAGGCTCTTTCCACCTGATGCTCTGATGTGCTACTGGCATCATGGTGGAACAAGGGAGTGGCCTTCTCTCCTCCCTCCAGGGAGTGCGGGATCACAGGCTGTCAGCCAGGACTCAGGACATCATTTCTGGCACACGCCTCCCTTTCCCAGGGCTCCACATGGGACTGTCTGGTGAGGAGGTGTGCTCACCAGGTTCCCAGCAGAGATTTCATCACTCGCTCAACAGCCAAAACTATGGGCCAACAAGTCCTTCAGTCAGGAAGTCCTTCTCAAGGTCTAATTAGAGACCCTGCTGCTGTTGTGTGCATTAATTTCGTTTCCTTGGCACTGCTGTGCAGATGGAGAAGAGCTATTTGTGGCTGACTCCCTGGATGCTAGACCCCCTGCTGGCGCCTGGAGACGTTTTCTAAATGCACCGGGCTGCACTCTCTTGTTTCAGGCACTTTCTTCTATATCATCTCCATGATCTTCCCGTTACAATGGAAAGGTGGAAACTGTATTTCAGCCTCCTAGGTAAATGACAAGGTGATGGACAAGCTCTCTTGGAAAGAGGCTGCCAGGACACCAAACAATCCTAAATACAGCTGAGTCCTGATTGCTGGCAGTTGGACAGGCCTCTTCAGGGCTACGTGGAGCCTGGATTTTTTTGTTCTGGACTCTCTGGGCCCCCTTCTTCCCAGCTCATGGGATTCTATCTGGGGTTACCCTAACTTTGTGCCTCTGAAAGGGTTCAGAGAAGATTTTTCTTTTTTTTTACATTAATTAAAATAACAAAATAAATAATCCCAGTGCATGACTGCTCCCCAGATGGGTCTGCACCTGGCCCCTCATTTGGCGCATGGTCTGTGACCCACCACACGGTTTCCTGGGCAGAATTTAACACCTCAGCACCCTCCTGCCGGCCCCACTGCCCTGGGTACACGTGGCCAAGGTGGGGTAGTCAGGGAAACTGCTAGAGCAGCCAGCCACCCCAGTCTCAGTCTAGCCTGTTTCCCCCTGAAATTCTCCCCCAGGGGGAGGATGGGGTAGCAGAGCTGCCCCATTATCTCAGTGACCCCCGAAAGTTCAGCCAATTTGGTGTGGCCAGAAGAACAGGGTCCGCTAAGGAACGTCTGCCTGGACCAGGTCCGAGCCAACTCAGGGGTCGTGACTGAGCACCCACTGTGTGCAAGGCCTTAGGCTAGGGGTGGGCAGGGATGTAGAAGCAGCCCTAGCACCCAGCTCACGGCCAACGACCAGCCGGACAGGCAGATGTACATGTGGAACATCCCGGTCCCCCCATGAATCAGCGTGAGGGTGTCTGCCTGGTTGAGAGGGTGTTGTCAGGGGCAGCGGGTGTGCTCATGGCCCTACAAGCCAGTCCACTGCCCCTACATGTGGTGGACCAAGATGAAGGGGCCCTTGCTGGATGTCTGGGCAGCAGCCTCCCGTCAGAGCTGTCCAGCAAGAAGCTCTCCTCAGCTGGCAGCTCTCTGGCTCTCCCCACCATCAGGGCCACTGCAGGGTGGGTGGGCAGGGACAGCTGCAGCACGCCAGTTCGAGGGCTTTCCTTAACGATGCGGTCACTTAAGGGAAGTTGGCCAGCTTTGATCCCTCCACCAGAGGGCGCCAGAAGATGCTGCTTCATGAGGGGACGCCCGAGGCTCCCGGGGATGAGGTCCAGGATGCTCCCACTGCCAGGAGCGTGGACGTGGACCTGAGCTACGGGGCCACGGGACAAAGGCCACACCCTAGAGAGGGCAGAGCAGAGAAGGAAGCAGGCTGTCCCAACACGGCTGAGTTACTGTGCCGGCCTGAGTACTCACCCAGGTTAGTAGCAAGAAAGAGACTAGTCCACAGCACTTCATTGTTCGTATGCTAATTAACTGAGTCACTAATGTCTAAAAATCGGGCTTTTTATCACCGAGCAAGGTTCTCCTGACCTCAGGAGACCTCGTTTCAATCCAGCTCCTGCCTCCCCATGCAGTGCAGTGTAGAGTGTCCGAGTCCATCCAGGAGGTCCCGCTCAGTGCCACCTCCCCTGCTTGGTGCCACCTCCCCTGCTCGGCCTGACCCAGCTCAGCTCTGGGTCACCAGGGATCTGGCCACCCTTTGGACCCTGCATCTCCTGCCCTGCACTGGGCCTTCTTTCACACGTTATCCTGTCCTTCTAAGAGGTAAGGCCCCTGAAGGCAGAAGCTATGCTCCAGGCCTCTACAAACACCCCCCGACTGAGGAATCTATGAAAAATCCCTCTGCAAATACCCTGAACTCTAGGACCGGCTGAGTTTCCTCGGCCTCCAGCAGCCCCGCACAGCACAGGGGCGCCGCCACACCGGGACTCAGGCGGGGCAGCCCTCCCTCTTAGCCCTGCCGGCTCACCACACGTGGACATCGCAGAGTCTGCACCCCTAACCCACGCGGCACGCGGCACGTGGGGCTGAGGCCAGCTGCTCACGTGGCACCCTGCCCACTCCTTTGCTTCTCGGAAGCAGGTGTCTCCCCCTTCCTCCGGCTGAGATGACCAGAGAGACTCTACATGGGGGCGGTGGGAGTGCCCATGGCCCCACGGCCTTCAGGAGACCCCTACTAAGGATGCTAGTGCTCCTGGCACGTCAGGGAAGTAAGGCGGGTTTATATTCTGAGAGACCATCTCCACCTTCCTGGGGCTTGTCCCCTGTAACCGACCTGTGTCTCAGTTCTACCTCCCAAGAAAGGATCCAATGTGAGCCTTTTACAAGTTCTTGAAATTCAGGTGCATTTCATTCATCCCCTGCTTATCCCAAGCTGACTGGTAAGCTGCTTCTCAAGGTGGGAATGGGGGTCGGCTGGTCCTCACGGTGCCAGCGTACCCCTTCCCGCAAGCCCCCAGCCCTGGCCAACTCCCCATCCACCCTCCTCCAGGGGTAAAGGCAGCTGTGAAAGGACAACCCAGAGGGAGGGAGGCAGATGAGGGGCAAGTGGGAGGACATGCCATTCCCACTCCCTGGGAAGCCTGTCCGGAGAGACGGGAGAATGGGACCAGAGGGAAACAGCAGGGAGAGGGGGCCCAAAAATGGAGGCAAAGGAGAGAGAGAAGAAGGTAGACTCTGGAAGATTCCAGAACCAGACACCTACTAACTAAATAACAAATAGCTGGTTTTTTAGTTTCTCACTGGTAAAGCCTCTTAGGTCCTCAGTCTGAGAACTTTAGCCCTTCCCTGAAGCCCTCTCTCTCCAGTTCTTGAATTCCCAAATCCAAGCCAGCTTTGCCGCTGAAGAGTTAAGAGAATCTTGATGTAGGAAATCCCAGACAATCGGCAGACACTGGAGACGGTGCCCCTCATGTGCCAGGTCCTAGGCCAAGGGCTGGAGGGGTTCAGGGGGTACAAATGGGGTCCCGGAGCAAGGACCAGCAGTCTGGTGATGGGGACCAAAGACCTCCATAGAAGGCTACCTGCTATAGTAAGCAAGGTAAAGGGCCAACAAGGGGACGGGGCAGGCGACAGACCTGGGTTCAAGTCCCAGCTTGGTCAGGTCATCACAGCTCCATGGACCCAGCTTCCTCATCTACAAACAGCATGGAGAAGCTAGAAGGACTCTCAGAGGCTGTCAGGTCTCCTGGTCTTTATATGAGGAAGCTGAGAATTGCCACCCAGTTTGTGGCATGGCAGAGCGAAAAGGAGAACCTGGGTCTCCTGCCCCGCCCCACCCTGGCTTTATTGAGGCCTCCTACTTAGAATCAATGAGACACACACACACACAAAAGTGAGCATCTTGTCACATGGGAGAACGATCCAGGACCGCTGTCCTCCCGCCCCACGGTACAGCAAAGCCCTATAGCCTATGAAAGAGCCACACTGAGGCCACTGACCACCTTCTCTCAGGACAGAGTACAGAAGAGCTGCTCTCATCAGCACCACGGGACTGAAGCTGACACAAGCAAGTGGGCATGGGCAATGTGTTCACGCAGCTGCTTTGGGACAGGGAGCAAGTTACTGCAGGAGCCCACAGAGCCTCCTTCATCTCTCTGGACAGGTGCAGGGTGAGGCTGGGCTGGGGCTTGGGGATAGATGGTTTTTTCCAGCCTCTGATCCCACCACCTCCCACAGGTCAGGATGAGGCATCAGCAAGAACAGCTAGACAGCCAGAGGGTGTGAGGGGCCTGGGGGTTACCAGGGATGGCTCTCAAAGCTGCCTCCTTACCTCCCGGCCACACGATGCACAGGGGGCCCCTCAGGATCTCACAGGCAAGCAGCCCAGGCTTTCTGGTCCCAGGAAGCTGGTTGGCTGGGGAAGTGGACAGGTACCTGACACCTCACCCCCTCAGCCTGCCCCTCCAGGTCCTCTGTAAACCTGGAGCAGAAGTGATCTCCAAAGTGGCCTCACCAGCACCAAAATCCTAGGGGTCCCCTTATTTGCAGGATCCGCCATCAATGTTGATGTGCGAACCTCTAGTTCATGCGTTTGACTGTTGTGTATATTCCACAGTAAGGATATATCATGTATCATTTATCCATTCCCCTCTCAACGGACCATTAGCTGTCTGCAGATGTTTGTTATTATAAATTATGTTGCTACTGAAAATAAATCTTACGAATCTATGTGTCCTGGGGAGGGAGAGCTTCACTGTGGTTGGGTATTCAGGGAGAACTTTCCAGAGTGCAGACAGCACCCCCCCTCTCCTGTTTCCTACTCTTTCCACATCACCACCTTCTCAGGAGCACCATGGTGGGCAGCCCAGGAACCCAGACAGACAAGACCATGAAAACCCCCGGATGGAGCTGGATCCCTACCTGCTGCGGGGGGGGCTCGTCCTCGGGAGAAGGAACAGCTGCTGTCCAGCTGCTCGCTGCAGTCCACCGTCCACTGCAGGGGAGAAAGGGGCGGTCAGCGATGGCAGGACACACAGGCTCGTCCTCACTCTGCCCTGGCCCCCCAGGAATGGTCCCATCCTTCTGCAGTACAGCTGGTATGAAATCTTGCTCAGTAAGTTTCAAAGATAAATCTTTCTCTACCGGCAGGTCCAAGTTGGCATCTCCAAATCCCACAAGGAGGTGACCCTCTGGTATATGCGTATGGCAGGCAAACCCATCTCCCTTCATCTAACATCATGAACATTCCGCTATGTTCCAAGGCCAACCAGACACCACATAGGATAATTATGAGATTTGAGAAAACAGCACCATGTTTGACCTCCTGACTATGCCTCAGCCACACTAGACCCCCTACAGGGTCAAGGCCAGAGCTGGAGGCCAGGCATGCATGTGTGGATCATCCCGTGCACCTAGCAACAAACGACGGTGGACCTGTGGACATTCAGGACAGCATGGCATTGGGGCAGAGCCCCACACTGGCCATCAGAAGCCCAGCTCAAGCCCAGTCCCACCATTGATCTCATGAGAGCTCAGGGCCCCCAAAGTACAGTCTCACAACTACCTGCGTGACAGTCCCCAAAGCCAGCCACACAGGGTCCCTGGGCCCCACCCTCCACCCACTGAATTACTCTCTGATGGCAGAGTCTGTATTCTCCATTTTGACAAGCCCCTCAAGTGATACATCAGAAGTGTAAGAGCCACTAAAAATCCACATGCTCTCTCAGGCTTCATTTCGTCCTCTATAAAATGGGGACAGTAAGGCTGTGCAACTCTGCAAGGGTGAAATGAAGGACCTTGGTGAACCATAAAAAATCTATACAGAAAGTAGTAGTAACAGTACGGCTCTTCCCCTGCAATGTGCTATCTAGACGTACGGTAGGGCCTTTATCATCGTATTAAATGTTAGCTAGGCTCTCTGGCTAATGTTGAACATTGACCTTGACCTACACCCTGTATGATTCCTAAAAAGCAGAGGAGCCCAACCTTCCTCTGTTTGACACACTTGGTCAGAAATGTCAGTGAGTGTGGATGGCTCGAGGCCATCACAGTCCCAGATTTGTAACACCTTGGCTAGACATACCCTCCAGGCTGTATGTCAAGGGCATGACCTTTGTATAGGAAAGGCATTTTATTACAATACCAATGATCTAGGCTGGTACAAGTATACCCTTAAGCAGCACTAGCCAACAAATAGTAGCCACAGACGTAATTTTAAATGATCCAGTAGCTAGATTTAAAGAAGGAAAAAAGAAAAGGTAAAATTAAATTTAATAATATATTACATTTATCTCAATATATTTATCTCTATAGGTAATTAATATACAAATGATCAATGAGCTATTTTACATACTTCTCTCCATACTAGATTTTTGAAATCCATGTAGAGCATACGTTAATTTCAAGTGCTCAAGTGCCACATGTGGCTACTGGCTGCCATATTGGACAGCTCAGCTCAGCTTCAAAGAACTGGCAAAGGCAAGGTACCAGTCCCACGAGAGTCAGCCCTCATATACACTTCTTGCCCACCTCTGCTCTGCATCGCAGAGGGGCAGAACCCTGCAGACTCAGCTGGTTTCCAGCATGGTTGGGCCAATGGGAGACAGGAAGAAGGGAGAAGCCACGGCATTTCTGCCTCATCTTCTTATGCCTTGGGCAGCATTTCCACTGGTGGTGGAGGCAGAGATGGAAGTTGAGCATGGGACAGAGAGCAGAGGGCAGATGCGTGTGTAGGAAAGCAAACGAGATGGTAAAGTCTGCAGAAATCCACCTGAGACCCAGACAGGACTAGATACAGACATGGCTGCAGGCAAAGTTGTTGGAGGAGGGTCTGTGGTCCAGCTATGCACAGCTTTCCTGACCCCCAGGGGAGGAATTAAGCAGCACTTCTCCCAGGAATCTGTACCCACTGGGTCTGTGGGCTTCTCACCTCCAATCCCCAGTCATATCCTCTCCCTGCTGCTGCCTGAATCACCTCCACTGGGAAGAGTGTTTCTTCCCTGGCCCTAAAAGCCCCTGGGAGCCTTCCCTTCCCTGTTCAAAGCTCCTGCCCCGCTGCTGGGATCCTGCTGCCAAAGCTGTCTTCTTTCTTCTTCAGCTGCAGCCACCAACTCCTGCCTCGCCTTTGCCTTTTCTGAGCTACTGCCTGGAAAATTCTCTAAACAAGTCCTCTGGGCGTAAGATGGCCCCTCCTGAAAAGGTCATTGAACACAAAGAGGCAGGGAAAGTGGGAAATCTGTACACATGGGAATGATGAACATGGAATTCACGAGAGTAGCTTTGGGTCTCCACCATAACTGCTATAATTTATTTCTTATTTTAAAAAGCTGAAACAAAGATGGCACAGGGTTAAAGATTAATAAACACGGGAGTACAGATGTTTATTCTGTAATCAAACTAGATGCTCATTTTATTATTTTCTACTTCTATCGGAACATTTAAAATATTTCACACTAAAAAAAATTAAAGTCTGTTATCAGTCACTTGCCTCCCAGGATGGACAGTATCTTGGGAGCAGACTTTGTGGAGGACAGGGGAAGCTACTGAAGGTTGAGGGAAGAGGAGTGAAATGGAAAAGCCTGGGGAGCGGGGTGCTGAAGGTGCTAAAGTTGAACCTCCCCCCACCCTTTTCAGTGGTGTCTGAAGTCCCCTGGGGTTTGCCCTTTCAGACATCAAAGTGTATCACGCAGAGCAAAATCAGCACGCTGAGTCAGCACAGGACAACGAGACAAAGATCAACCGATAAAACTGTATCCACAGACAGACAGGATGTGCAAATGGGAATTTAATATATGATAAGGACAGTGTTTCAAATCAGGGGAAAGGAGAGATCATCAATAAACACATGGACTGAGACAATCCACGAGCCAGTGAGGAAAAAATTACCCTAGTGTCTGTCTCCCACTACCATGGACATCACATTCCAAGTTGATTAAAATCTAAGATACAAGTTTTAAACTCCATGAAAGTCTAAAACTTTTGTGTGACCAAAGAAATCACAAACGCAATTAAAGGCAAGTGAGAGGCTACTTGCAACACATATAACAAAGGATTCATTGCCTGAAAATATAAAGATTTCATTTAAACCTAGGGATTGTTCTAAGCCTGTTACATACATTAACATTTATTCCTTGTAGATCCCTAGGCCCATTTATTACTCACTTTGCAAATACAGAAGTTGAGGCATAGCATGGTTAAGTAACTGACCCAGGGTTCCACAGTCAAAAAGTGGCAGAATGAGTAAAGGGAATAAATAGATATTAATTCAAAGAGCCAATAAAAATGTTGGATGCTAAATGTAATGTATGATCTTGGATTAGATGCTGATATAGACTTTTTTTATTGTGGTAAGATATACATAACATAATTTACCATTTTAACCATTTTTAAGTGTACAATTTAGCAGCATTAAGTACATTCACCACCATCCATTTCCAGCACTTTCTCATCTTCCCAAACTGAAACTGTCCCCATCAAACAATAACTTACCATCCCTCTGGCTCCTGGTAACCACCATCCTACTTTCATTCTCTATGAATCTGACTATTCTCCATGCCTCACTGAGGTGGGATCATATAGTATTTGTCCTTTTCTGTCTGGTTTATTTTCGTAGCATAAAATCCTCAAGGTTCACCCATGTTGTAGCATGTGACAGGATTTCCTTTTTTTTAAGCCTCAATAATATTCCATTGTATGTATGGACCACATTTTCCTTATCCAGTCACCCACTGATGGACATTCAGGTCATTTCCACCTTTTGGCTAACCTGAATAATGCTGCTGAGAACATGTTGTACAGGTAGCTGGTCAAGTCCTTACTCTCAATTCTTTTCGGTATATACCCAGAAGCAGAATTGCTGGGTCACATGGTAACTCTACATTTAATTTTTTTCAATTTTTTGGCTAGAAAGGCCATCATTGGGAAAACTGGTGAAATATAAGATCTATAAACTATAGTGTTGTACAATGTTTATTTCCTGTGCTGTGATTATGTAAAACAATGTCCGTGTTCTTTGGAAACACACACTGAAGTATTTAGGGATAAAGGAGCAATCTCTCTCTATATATAGAATCTACTGATTGGCTGATCTATTTATCTATGGAGAGAAAGGACACAATGCAAATGTGGTAAAATATAAGCAGTTGGAGAATCTGGAAAAGGATATGCAGAAATTCTTTGTCTTATTATTGTAATTATTCTGTACATCTGAAATCATTTCAAAGTAAAGAAGTATTTAAAAAGCCGTCTTAACCAATACAACATTGTAAATCAACTATACTTCAATTAAAAAAAATCATAAAGAAGAGAACATTGGGGAAAAAAAAAGTCACCCTATCTAAGGTTTCTTAATCAAGGGAGTGCCAGGACCACCAGGGGCAATTTGAAGGTCCTGTGGGAACCGCTGCTCTCACCCAGTGCACTCTTTTCCCGGTGAGGCACCTGAGAGGGGATGGCGCTTCCTCCCAGCCTCACAGAGCCAGGCATGGGACGCCCTAGAGACCGGAGCTTCTCAAAGTCAGGAGCACGTTCGACTGCTTCCTCTGTCCTGGCACAGCGCTAACGGACTAGGAGAGGAGAAGAGGGGAGATGGGGGCGGAGACTGGCTGGTGGCTCCCTCTCTCCATCTGCAGTGAAACTCCAGGAAAACCTTGTGAGTAAGGGGGAGGGGACTGCCCAAGGCTGAGATCTGAGAGAGGGAGAAAGGCTTTTTGTTCCTATCCTTAAAAAAAAAAAACTTTCCCTCTGAGGAGGCAGCGTGGCACAGTGACTAGGAGCCTGAGTTCTTGAAGCAATGAATCTGAGTTCATATTCCTGCTCTGTCATCTTGGGCAAGTCATTTCATCCCTAAGACTCAGTTTTCCCCACCTGTAATAATTACACAAACTGCCAATAGCAGAGAGGCTGTGTATGGCACCTGGTTCAAACCGCAGACTGACCACATACTCACTGTGTGACCTTCGGCAGCTTATTCAACAGCTCTGTGCCTCAGTCTCCTCCCATGTAAGCTGGGAAAAAAGCAGCATCTTCTTCACAACATTGTTATGTAAAGTAAATGAGTTATCATGGACACATCTCAGTCTCCTCTGGTAGTTCCTCCCCATGGCCCCAACTTCTTACAGCTCAATCTTTGACCCTCTTCCCTAGATCCCAAAACCTTGGGCTTAAAATTCCACCCATATGCTTTTTACAAATGTCATCCTCCTCCTCTGAACTCTTTGTATATCTAACTGCTTGATCAACATCTCCACTGAGATATCCAAGACTATCTTAAATCTTTCATGTTCAAAAACTGAATTCTTAAGCTCTCCTCTCCAAAGGAGCTCTCCCAGGGTCTTCCATATCTCACTTCTGGAAAATGTGTCCTTCTACAGGCTCAGGCAATTGTCAAGGTCATTCATTACAAAATCATGTCATCTGTGCCTTAAAGTAGGAGAATCTGACCGCTGCTTACCCACCTCCATGGTGCCACACAGCTCCAAGCCACCATCTCCTCTCTCCTGGATCAACCAAGGATTTCCTGGTCTCCCTGCTCCCTTTCTTCCCCCTCTCCTCCCGCTCCTTGCCTTAGCCATTCTCCCCACAGCACCCAGAGTCCTATTTAAAGAGTTATACCATGTCCCTCCTCTGCTCAAAACCTTCCAGCATCTCGCTGATGAGGCCATGACACTCCCTCTCCCTCACTTTGCTCCCAACCAGATTGGCCCAACACTGGTCTTCAAAAGGGGCACATTCCCACACCAGAGCAGTGTCCTCAGCATGCCCTCTGGCTGGAAGGCTGCTTCCTAAGTGGCCTCACTTTCACCTTCTTCAAATTTTTGCTCAAGAAGACTAAGTAAGCCTTCCAGACAGCCCAGTGACCCACCCCTTCCAGCCTCATTCACTTGTGTATCACCTTGCAATATTCTATTTGCTTCTTCATCAGTCATCTGTCCTTCCCCATCCAAAAGTAAGGGCTGGGTGGACAGGGATTATGGTCCATTTTGTTCATGACTTTAATCCTGAGCCTGGAACAGAGCCTGAATTAATCACCATTAGCTTTAATTATATTTCACTATTTAGCCAACAGTAACTGGTAGTTTTAAACAATTATATTTTATGCCAAACCACCAAACAATGTCCAGGAGATCATGCTAAGTAAGCAAGCAAGCAAGCTAAAAGTTACCTGTATGAAAAATCAGTTGCATTTATTTATACTAACAATGAATTAGCAGGAAAAGAAGGTAAAGAAATAATCCCTTTTAAAATTGCATCCAAAACAATAAAATACCTAGGAATAAATCTGACCAAGATGATGAAAGATTTATAGATGGACAACTACAAAACATTGATTAAGGAAACTAAAGATGACCTAAAGAAATGGAAAGGTATCCCATGCTCTTGGATTGGAAGAATCAATATCATTAAAATGGCCATATTGTCCAAGGCAATCTACAGATTTAATGCGGTCCCTATCAAATTATCCAGGACATTTTTTAAAGAACTAAAACAAACAATCCTAAAATTTATATAGAATCACAAAAGACCCAGGATTGCCAAAGCAATACTGAAGAAATATACTGGAGGAATAGCCCTCCCAGACTTCAGACAATACTACAGAGCTATAGGAATTAAAACAGCATGGTATTGGCATAAAAACAGATACATGGATCAGTGGAACAGAATAGAAAGTCCAGAAATAAATCCACAGACCTACGGTCAATTAAACTTCGACAAAGGAGGCAAGAATATGCAATGGAGAAAAGACAGTCTCTTCAGCAAGTGGGGTGGGAAAACTGGATAGCAGCATGTAAATCAATGAAGTTAGAATACTCTCTCACTCCATACACAAAAATAAACTCAAAATGGATTAAAGATTTAAATATAAGACAAGACAGAATAAATCTCCTAGAAGAAAACATAGACAAAACAGTCTCTGACATAAATCTTAGCAATGTTCTCCTAGGGAAGTCTACCCAGGCAATAGAAAGACATACAAATAGCCAATAGGCACATGAGAAAATGCTCATTATCACTAATTATCAGAGAAATGCAAATCAAAACTACAGTGAGGTATCACCTCACACACCAGTTAGAATGGCTATCATTCAGAAGCTCACAAATGATAAATGCTGGAGAGGGTGTGGAGGAAAGGGAACCTTCCTACACTGCTGGTGGGACTGTAGTTTGGTGCAGCCATTATAGAAAACAGTATGGAGATTCCTCAAAAAACTAAAAATAGACCTATCATATAATCCAGCAGTCCCACTCCTGGCATATATCTGGAAGGAACTCTAATTCTAAAGGATACATGCACCCTCAATGTTCATAGAAGCACTATATACAATAGCCAAGACATGGAAGCAACCTAAATGTCCATTGACAGATGACTGGATAAAGAAGTTGTGGTATATTTATACAATGGAATACTACTCAGCCATAAAAAGAATAAAAATAATGCCATCTGCAGCAACATGAATGGACCTACAGATCATCATTGTAAGTGAAGTAAGCCAGAAAGAGAAAGAAAAATACCATATGATATCACTCATATGTTGAATCTTAAAAAAAAAAAAAGAGGACATTATGAACTCATCTACAAAACAGAAACAGATTTGCAGACATAGTTAACAATCTTATGGTTACGGGGAAAGGGAAGGAGGGATAAATATGGGAGTTTGAGATTTATAAATGTTAGCTACTATATACAAGAATAGATTTTAAAAAAAGTTTTTTCTGCATAGCACAGGGAATTATGTTCAATATCTTGTAATAACCTTTAATGAAGAAAATATGAAAATGAATATATGTATGTACACGCATGACTAGGATATTGTGCTGTACACCAGAAACTGACATATTGTAACTGACTGTACTTCAATTAAAAATAAATAAATAAATAAAAATAAAGGTTACCTGTATGCTAGAAGTTCACCTCTTAAAAACTATATAAGGTGAAAATCATACATAAAAATTACCCTAGTTTTTATCATAAAATTATGGTGGACTTCTTTCTCTGTTTTCTGATGGTCTCTGTTTTCCCAACTGTTGCTTCAAAAGTAAAATAAAAATTTAACCTACTTTAAAAAAAATGACTGGTAATCAGATTAAAAAGTGCTCGAGCTCATGAAAAATCAAAGAAATGCAAATTAAAGTGACAAGAGACCGTTTGTCCCAATACACTGGTGATCCTGGGAATAATGCAACAGTCCTTTTAGAGAGCAATTTGGTAATAGCTATTAAAACTGATTCTATTTCTCAGCATCCACTTAAAGAAACACTTTGAAATGTGCAGGAAGAGGTATGTTCAGAAGTATTCACTGAACTATCCTGTATTTCCAGGGGGAAATTTGGAAGTAATCTGAATGCCCATCAATAGGTGAATGGTTTAACTGTGGGACATTCATACTATGGGCTACTGTGCAGCCATTAAATGGAACATAGAGATGTACAAGCCTGGAGGAATCCCTAGGGCATACAGCTAGGTGAAAAAGGAGAGTTATTGAACAGCATATTCACCAGCCATGACATAAGATTTTGAAATACTATATTTCTGTAGGTCATGTTATAGATGTGTGTGTGTGTTGGTAAAAGCATTAAAAAGGAAGTTAACTCACCATTCCAACGGGAGGTAGGGTAACAGCAGAATAAGGCAATAGCTAATTAGTATTTGAATTCTTACGTACCATGGGATTATATACATATAGTACTTGTGTAATTAAAAATAAATAATTTTTTTAAATAAAGAGAAAAATAAAATGATTCACCATGTTCAACCACCCCACAATTCCCCTTACACTCACTTCTTCTGTTAAGCTTTTCATGGGAGGTCCACCATTGAGCGCTTCCTCCTTTGAGTGAAGATGGCAGGGAACAAGAATTCAAAGGGCAGCAGAAAATGAGGGAATGGAATAAAAGGGGGATGAGGAAACAGTGAACAGGGAAGGCAGAATGTAAGGGAAAATGTGAAGAGAAAGAGAAGGAAAAACATTGTGAGAAAGAGACATCACGTCAATCTGAAGTCTTAGCCCATCTTACATATCTGCATGGTGGCATCTCTCTTTTTAAGGTCTTTGCATGAGAGAAAAGCCAGGCCTTTCAAGTGCCTGACAGCATCAAAAAGTTATCAAAAAGATAACAGGAAATTATCTTCACCCTCACTGGCTCTTCAATTGACCTACTCATAATAATTTATTGGAATACAATGGCCCTACGTTCTATCCTTCCAAGGGAGTGAGGCTCAAGGTAGCTGGTCATAGAGGTGCGGGGAAGGAGGACAGACACACATCAGAGTCACACAGGGACTGAAGAGAGTGCCAATGCCCAGGCCCCACCCCATTCCACTCAACTCTGGGGTGGGGTCTGTTCAAGCTCCGGAACAATTTCAGGGCGCAGCCAGAGCTGTGAACCCCACTTTAAAGCTTGCTGATGATCCACAAGACCATCCACTAACAGCAGAAGTGCCAAACTTCCCCACTCATAACATCCCAATCTCTTCCACCAAAGGTTAAAGGTCAATGAGACTTAGAGTCCTAACTCTCACTCCATGGGGGAAAAAATATATTAACCTCTTAACAGCCTGTTAGTCACAGACAGTACCCAGCAGGGAACCAAAAGTAGGTGGGGAAGGGGTGGGCACTGGGGATTTGGCCATTTCTCATCTCTGTCTCCATCTCTTCTCCTGCAGAATAGGGCTTTATTATGCCCCTCCTCCCAAGGACAGAGTGAGGACAGCTTTCAGGATGTGCCTTTGGGGACTTGGAATTCATTGGAGAGCAGGTACTCTTGAAATGTGTGGGTAATTTTAAAATCAGCATCCCAAACATGTTAGGAAACTAAGAATATACATGCTCTTGGTTACTCATCTAGAAAAGAAAAAAAGGAAGCTTCTTTCTCTCTCATCCATCCATCCACACATCCACCAATTTTTCTTTCTAGTTGTTGCTGGGAGAGGGGCAGGGGAGAACACAACTGCACAAGCATCATGAGGTATTTTCTTCCAGAGTGTCAACTGTCACCTCTCAGATCCTAAAAGATGACCTCACCCACTGAAAAGCAACATTCTTCTCCACTCCCTCAACTTTCTCAAGGTTTCCAAGATTCTTAACAATTTTCTCTCCCAGAAACATCAAAACACCACCGCAGACAGGCAGCCGGGGACATTCTCTGAGGTTTTTTATGTTTGGTTTGGTTTGTCTTTGGCTTCGATTTAAAATAGTCATCAGATTAAATAAAAGCAAGCAAAAGTGCTTTAGCAGAAAGATTTCCCATAAAGCTGTGTCAATAGAAAGTGTATTTTTTTAAGTGTGTTATATGCACACATCTAACCCCAGCCTTGCTTAGAGTTGCTCACAGCTGCCCCCTCCTCAGAGTCTGGACCCCAGCTGTGTTTGGGGTGGGGGTGGGGCGGTTGGCGGGAGCAGGACTGAAAAGTCCCTTCTCAGCCAGCAGCACACAGGCAGGTCCCAGCATCCTGCAGGTGTCTGCATTCTTCCTGGGAACTTCAGGGAATGAGGAAAGTTTAAGGAATGCATCTAGATGGTACAAGTGTTTTCCACACTCTGCCCCACCAGATGTGGACATCCAAGTGTGGTTAGGCTCAATCCATTCCAGCAGCAGGAGCCGGGAGTGCAGGGCCCAGACTGAGGCCACTTCTCCATCTGCCTAACATCCTGAGAGCTCAGTTGTCACAACAGGGAGGTCAGAGGTTCTGGGAGGGCCCCTCCTTCCAAAATTCTCCCCATAGCTGCTCTGGGAACAGAAATTCTGCAACTCACAGAGCATTCCTCTGGGGTGAAGCTTCATGGCTTTCTGGGACCCTCCTCTTGTAAGAACCCATTTTACCTGGAGGAAACATCAAGGGATGCCCTGCTGGAGGTCACAGAGTCCACACAGTGGGGGAGGCAGGAAGCACACATCAGGCCAGCACCACACGCCTGTCCATGGGACCCCAGCCAAGGCCAAGTCCTCTCACCTACTCAAGGCCATTGCTCCAGCAACCGGCCCCTCTGCCCTGGACCACTTCCATCAACCCATGACATATTGTTTATGCTCCCGTTTTGACCTCACTTCCCTTCAAACCACATGCCTCCCCTCTTTACAGGGACTCCTGTAATACATGGAGGACCTGAATCATCCTCCTGTCTCCAATTCGTCTCCTGATCTTCACCTCCCACCTCTGGACTGTCACCTCTCCAGTCAGGGTCATCGACAGCTCCCATGGCTCCATTAGGTTCTTCTTCATCCTCCTCCTGCATGGCCTGCAGCATCAGTCAACCGTCAACACAGCCAGCCTGCCTCCCCCCATTCCCTCAAAATACATCCTCCCCAGGGCTTTTGACATCCCACCTTGCCTGGATTTTCTCCTGCCTCACTGTGTAACCCATCCTGGTCTCTTTTGCTGGGTCCCCCTTCACACCTCTGCTTTCTAAATGCAGGCAACCCCAGGGCTCAGCCCTCGTACATTTGGTCTACCCAATCCCATTACCTCGCTCAAGCACCTCCTCTGCCCTTCCTCTTTCTCTCTCTGCTCCAGCCACAATAGCCTCCCTGCTGCCCCAGGAATGACGCTTCCATCTCAGGCCTGTGCATGTGCTGTTCCTCCTACCTGGACTACCCCTTCCCCAGACATCTGCAAGCTCACCCCTCCACCTCCTTTGGTGACATCTTCCCTGACATCCTAATTAAAATTGCAACCCCCTCCTGACCACCATCACTCCGCATTCCATTTTCCTGATTTATTTTTCCCCACAGTAGTTGCCATCTGCCACTGGACTAAGTTCCACGAGGGCTGAGCTATTCATCTCCTTTGCTTACTGCCAGGTACCCAGTCCTAGAACAGCACCAGGCACAGAGCAGGTGCTCAGCACACATTTGCAGAGTGAATATTGGACAAATTACAGGCTCACACTAACTATGATTTTAGAACTTCAAGGGCTTCAAGGAAAGCATCACATTTATGTCCATTTCTCTCTCAGGGCCAATCTTCTCTTCCCTACCCTCCAGTGGGGATAAGGCGAGGACCACCACGGCTTCAGAATTAGGTCCACTCCTGGTCCTGAGTTCCAAGAAAGCCACAAAAAAAATCATTCTGGCTTTCTTAAAAGCTGGAGGGTCTGGATCTTCTGCCCACCCAGATGGCATGCCTGACAGCTGCACCTGGCTTTTCTCCAAAGCAGGCCCCTATTTGTCAGAGGTGTCCCAGGCTTGAGGTGGGACAAGTACAAGAGGTGGACACTAGGACCCAGACCCTGAGCAGAAGAAACCCTTCCCGAGCATCCACTGCAGGCTACACCCTGCTTCTCTGTAGCTTTTGGGTCTCATCACGTTTGATCTTCCAACATTCCTAAGGCAGCAGGATCATCCCCATTCACCAGATAAGAAAGCCAAGCCTCAGAGGAGTTGTGGGCTTCTGCCTGAGGTCACGCAGGCAGCTAGAAGCAAATCTAGAACCAGCTCTTGAACAAATATCTACTGAGGATTTACTGTGTTCAGCAAAGATGCACGTGACATGGTCCCAGACCTGAGTGGTTTATATGGGAAAACTCAAGACCTCCAAATCTCAGTCCAGCCTTTCAGCCGAGTTTACCTTCTACTCAAGCCCAGGGCTGCTGCAGACTGATCCAGGAGCGGGGAGACCAACCTGAGATTCTGGTCAGGAGGCCTCATCTGCTTAACAGGTTCTGGTACACAGAGCCCTGGGTAACTGCCTGAGAGATTCAGTTCTGCCAATGACTGTCTGTATGTGAAATTCAGACCAATTAGTCACAAGTGATAGACTTTTGATGATGCACATTTTGGATAAGCTACAATCGTCAGGTCACTTCTAGATCATGGGCTTGTGGAGGACAGGGAGTGGTGGCCAGCATACAGTAGGTACTCAGTAAACGAGGGCTCCATGAACTCTGAGTCCAGCTGGGTCCCAGCTGCCCGGCGGGTTAGGACAGAGTAGAGGTGGGTCAGAGGGCCCAGGAGCACACGGCCAGGGGCTTCCTGACTGGCTCGGTTACTCTGCTGGGTGGGGCCATCCACATCTCGGCGATCTAGGCGACCAGACACTGCCCAGAGCTACAGTCCCTTCTCAGCCCCCTTGAGTTTGCCCAGGCCCCGCCCCCTGCCCAGGCCCCGCCCCTCCCGTGGGCGGTGCTCACCTGGGAGATGTGGGACTGCGTTTTCTCACTCTCCCCGTCACCCTCCGTCTTGTCGGCCAGCAGCCCCTGCACCTGGTACTCGAGCACGTAGCTGTCGATGAACCGCTCCAGCTCCTCGATCTCCTGGGAGCGGCTGCTCCCAGCCTCGGAGGAGGCCGATGCTGCCGAGGAGTTCTCCATCCCTGACGCTCAGGGGCCTGGGTAGGGGCTGCGGGACACAGAGAACAGACAGGCTCCATGAAACACTGCTGGAGGCAGAGATGATGGATGACCCCACTAGAGAAATCCTCCCCCTCATCAATCACCCCACCTTGGTCTCCCAACATCCTGAGAAGTCGGTGGGGTGCCGGATTCCCTTTAGTGTGAAGAGGACACTGTGATCCCCCATGTTTAGGGAGACTCAGGCCCAGGGAAGTCAAGTAATTTGTCTAATTGGCCAACACAGTAACTTGTGCGATGTTAGGAGTTATACCAGACCTTACCACCAGGGAAAAAGGAGGAGATATACTCTGTCTACCACCCAGCCCCATTTCCCAACTCGGAGTTAACAAAATCTACCACAAAGCAGACCACAGGCTTCTGTGTCCCTAACCCCAGCATTGGGATGCACAAAGGGTCCGCAGACACAAACCCTCTAAGGGGCCTGGGCCTCTAAGAAAATGCCTCCTTCTAAAGAGGTGTTTTCTCTTTGGACACCAGACTAATCCGGAATGAGGTGAGGTCTGTAGGCCTTAAATTATAAACACGATTTTGCATCCCTGTTACGGCACGGCTCCTGGGATACACACCATGCCCAGTCTGTAAGGACATAAATGGCTTTCAAGGATGGCACATGAAAGGCCTGGCAGGTTCTCTGGAGGGTGTGGCCTAGCCATGGGCCCTGCCTGGCCTCCCCCTATAGGAGCATGACACCCTCATTAGTGCTGGGGCCCTCTCCCGGGGGGACTGGGCACAATGTGACCTGTGTTCCAGTGGAGGTGGAGACAGAGTTGCTGGCCTGAAGGAGGGGGTTTGTGTAAGGACGTGGGCGGCCTCTAGAGGTTGAGAGCAACCCTTGGTCAATGAGCAGCAAGGAAACGGTGCTGCAGTCCTACAACTGCAGGAAGTAAACTCTCCAGCTTGGGAACAGGTGCTTGTTCCCCAGAGCCTCCAGACTAGAACTCAGCCTGGCTGACACCTTGCTTCCAGCCCCGGGCTATATCGAGTGGGACTTCTGACTTCTGGAACTGTGAGGTTATAAACGGGGTCATGTCAGGCCGCTCAGTTTGTAGTCACTTGTTACTCGGCAGGAAACTACTCACATGCGATGCTCTTTCTGCCTCTGCTTTCGCTCACCCTGTGTCACTCACCCAGCGTCACTTTCCCCTTCCCTCCACCTACCAGAGCTCGAGGTCCTTACATTCAGAGTGACAGAACAGTGCCTTAGAGGTCATCTAGCAAGTAGCCCGAGTCCCTGTTTTAATAGCAGGCCAGCGGGTGAAGGATTCACCCAGCCTTGGCCTATGGGCATGCATACAGCAGCCTCTACTAATAATAGGAATGGCTAATGTGCACTGTGCCCATATCATAAACCAGGCAATCTCTTCAGCATTCCATATGCCTTCATCTACTTATCTCTCAGAATGAAAACTGAGGTTCAGGAAGGTTAAGTAACTTGCCCAAGTTTGCACAGCAGAGCTCCAGGTCTGCCAATGCCCCACTCCTCCTTCATCCTGCCTCCTGGCTGCCTGCTCAGGCCCTGGGGACATCTCCTACTTCTCTTTCCCCACTGCCCAGTGAATTCTTCAAATGCTGGTTGTATGCATGCGTCTTACTCTCCACTGGGCTGCAGGCTCTAGAGGGCTGGGCCCCAGGCCTAGCTCAGTGCAGGGACCTGGAGAGGTGGCAGGCCTCAGAGGGATGGCATCCAGAGAGGGCTGAAAGGAGGTGCCTGGAGGAAAAACCAGGGCCTAAGGCCACGCCCATTATTCCTCGAAGACTTGAGATCTTATCAAGGGCTTCTGGCATCCTTCACAGGTGCGGGCGGGCGGAGCTGGGCTTTGTAGCAACTAGTCAGGAGTGTTTCCAGCAGGATCGAGTGCTGGGCTCCGCCTGCAGCAGCAGCCTCTGCCCTGCTCTGCTCAGCACCCCCAGGCTCCCGTGGGCCTGTCACAGGGCCACCCCATCATCCTGCGAGGGAGTCTGGGGGCAGAAATCACCCCATACTGGCTCACCTATGAAAGGGAAAAGCCTTGAGACACATTCCCATCCTGCAGAATTTTGGTTCCCAGAGGGAAAACAAAGACACCTCACACTGTCATTTGTCTTGGAAGCCCCCCTCCTACTCCCGCCCCTGTGCCCAATCAGATTCACATGTGTAACCTGATGCACCTCACCTCAGCTGCCCTGAGGGCCTTCTGCCCAGGGCTCCTGGGACACACAGGGGCAGTGCCTGCAGGAAGGTGCCGCCCCCCGCCTGCCACCCCACCCTGCACCTTGGAAGTGGTAGGAGCTAACAGCCCCTGGGGCAGCCCTGGACCAGGACAGACATTCCCTCCTTGGTCTCTCATATAACAACTGAGGTGCATTTTCCATAGTCCCTCAGTGGGTCCCAGCAGATTGAGCCCAGCTGCCCACCGTGGTGACCAGATCCATAACATCCCTTTGCCGGCTCTCCCTCCCACCGTGTCACTCTCCCCTGGGGACTCCCGTTCTTGGGGAACTTCGGGGAACTCAGCTTTCAGAAGGGGAACCAGGCTAACATACACTTGGGCTCATCTGTATGTTCCAGAATGAGTCCCAGCCAGGGTTCTGAGAGGCCCCCTCATTCAGCAGAAAAGCCCAGAGCTTTCTCTCTTTAGCAGAGCAGAGGGAGGAGGGAGGGGGAGGGAGGGCCGGCTGTATCATCCACCTCCTCGGCGATCAGTCAGGCACTCACACCCCCACTTTTTATAGTGGTAAAATACACAGAACATAAAACGTACCATTGTAACCACTTTTAACTGTACAACTGCATGGATTAAGTACACGCACAGTGTTGTGTAAGGGTCTTCGCTATTTCCAGATGGTTATCACCATCTCTGATGCCCATCAAACAACTCCCCCTCCCCACCCCAACCCCTGGCCATCACTTCACTTCCTGTCTCTATGAATTTGTCTACTCTGTGTACCTCACATAGATGGCATCAAACAATATTTGTCCTTTTGTGACTAGCTTATTTCACTTATCATAATGTTTTCAAGATTCATTCATGTTGTAGCATGTGTCAGAATTTCATACCTTTTTATGGCTGCGTAACACACTGCATCACAATAATATACTGTAGACCACATGTTGTGTAGCCACTCATCCATCAGTGGACACTCAGACTGTTCCCACCTTTGGCTATTGTGAATGATGCTGCTATGAACATGGGTGTTTGCGTTCCTGATTTCAATTCTTTGGGGTACATGTCTAGAAGTTCTGCCACATTTTTAAGGTAAAAAGAGTGAGCAGGCACAGAGTAAACTTTCAGGCTGATGGAGACACAGAGAAATAAAGGGATGCTCCCCTCCAGGGCTTGTTCTGCTCCCTTCCTGCCTGTGCTTTGGGGCCTCCTCCTGGCTCCGGTTCTCATTCATAGGAAGATCGGGATGGGAAATCTCCAAACAGCTGGGCTTCTGGCTAAGCTGAGAGAACCAGCAAGAGGAGCTTATGTTTCAATGATCAGTGAAAGTGATAAGGGGGATGGGACCAGAAGAAGAAGAAACGGAGGAGAGGGTGGAAGAGAAGGGCCAGCTCCCCGGCCGCAGCCATCCAGGATGCCAGAGAGGCGAGAGTCCAGGAGCACACCCCTGCAGTCTTCTGGGCTCCCCTCCTCACCAAGCCCTGCCCCATCCCCTGCCAGGTGATGGATGGTGAGGAACAAAAAAGCAGGCAGCAGGAATGGGAAAAGTGCTGAGGCCGCACTTTGCTGTACAGGGCTGGCAGCCCTGAGCTTGCAGGCAGGAGGCAGGAGGCAGGAGGGCGGGGCCTGGGTGGGCACGGCTGTAGGAGGGGTGCAGAGGGGCTGAGGCGGCAGAGCGGTGTGGCTTTTTTGGGAAGCCCACACTCAGCAAAGGTGCATCTGCGGACACCGTGGGCTCTGCCTGAGGTCAGGAGTCACTCCCCTCACCCTTTTGCCCTCCTGCCTTGCACCCTGTGGGGGCTTCACAGCACTACATCGGGGTTAGAGGTCTGGAGGGAAAGGGAGGGCCCTGAGTCAATAAGCTGGAACTGTCCCAGCCCTCTCAGCAGTCCTTTCCCACCTGCCCAGTGACAAATGGCATTAGTAGCTGTAAATTTAGCCAATCCCTTTAAGAAGAGCCAGGCATTAGAGGCATTACCTCCTCCGATGACCTGCAAACCAGATGAGATGCTTCTGCTCTGCCGCCTGCCAGCCCTTCTCTGGGAAATCCATCGTTCCAGGCCCTCAAAGGGCAGCCCTTCACCTTTCATCAGACCCTTTCCCCTCAGGCCCTCAGCATGCAATTCAGCCCGGGCAGCACACTCTGCTGGAACCTCAGAGAGGAAGCGCAGGACTCACTTTTGGCTACTGTAAGGGGCCGGGCCTCCTGGACCACAGGCCAGCAGCAGGGAACTGTGCAGTTCTGCAGGGGGCTGCTCTGCGCTCCTGAGCTCAGTGGCCTGGGGGCCTCACGGGTCTGTTGGCCATCCCAGCAGGAAAGCTACTCCGCAGACTGACACAGGCACATCCGAGCTGGGGGTGGATAGCAGGGCCCAGCCAATCAGCACCACTCTCCTCGTGTTGAATCACATCCACCCACCACATCTCCACCGCCCCTAGCCTGCTGCACACAGCCTCACTCCCCTCCCGGACCCCCTGCGGCAGCCGCTCCTGGTGACCCTGCTACACACAAGGCCCCGCCCCTTTCCCCTTCCCACCTCCACACCCTGCTGGCAACTGACACCTTCACCCTGAGCCTGCCAGGATGGCTTTTTCCTTTGTCCACCATCAGGCAGCCCCCAGGGCAGGGCCAGGCCAGGCCGCCTGCTGAGAGTGTGGGAGGAGAGAGCCAGCTGCCAGGGGACAGAGGACGCCCACCGCGCTGCCTGAGGAAGCCATGGGAACTCCCTTCACCACGGCCTGCTGCCAACCGCCCCTCCAAGTCCAGCCCACGCTCCATCTCCTGCACAAACAGGACTTGGAGTGCGGGAGAATGCCTTTCCCCCAAATCTTCAGGCATCATGCTTGGCCACTCATGTCTATGCTGGCCTGGGGACTCTATGGTGTTCACCAAAGAAAAGCAAGGGAATTCAGTGGAGGCCTCCATATAGAGAAGCCTCAGGCCTCCAACCACAGGAAGTAGGAAAACTCAAATGGAGCCAGAAGTGACCCCAGAAATCCGCACCACTTACTGCTTCAGAAGTCCTCTCAGGAGTCCTCTAAATGGCTGACAGCAGGCCCTAACACACATACCAGGGTAACCCTTTGTCACTCAAACATCAGATGGGGGTCAGCTAGCACAGCGTTTTGTAAACTGCAGGTCTCGACAATTTGGGAGGCTGTGAGATAAACTCATGGTCATTCAAAATACACAACTGAATTGCAAATATCAGTGAGTAACACACATTGTATGTGGAACTATTGTTTCATGGAACTTTTGTCTCATCTGCCCATGGAAAAGTATCTCTTTCTATGAGGTGTGGTCAAAAGAGTTTATGAAAAGTGGCCCAGAGCAGGGCCTCCCAAACCTTCACATGTGCAGTGATCACAGGCCATCTTGCTAAAATATAGATTCGGATTCACTGGCTCCCAGGTGGGACCTGAGATTCTGCACTTCTAACAAGCTTCCAGCTGGTGATGTTGCTGCTGGTCAGAGGACCTCGCTTCAGATAGCCAAGATCTAGAAAACCTGTCACATTCTTCCCATCCATTGTTCAGATAGCCCACCCTGGTTGAAAACGGGTGGATTCTCCATCCTGACACTCTGGCCTGTTAGACCAGCTCCCTGGGAGAGGGGCATTTTCTCTCATGGTCCATTAAGGGCCAGGCAGGACCTCAACAGGCTGAATTAGTATTTATCTGTGGACCCCGGGACCACCCAGCTCCACCCTGGACTCTCAGCACCCGGTGCATGTAACTGCACCTGCTCAGGGTCCTGCAGGGCCAAGCTGCAGGGCCAGACACATCCAGCTGCTCTCAACACATTGGAGGGGCTCCTGAAATCTAAGCCACATGACCTCAGTGGATCTTAGAGAATCCAGCTCCTTCACTGAGCAAATGAGGACACTGGAGCCCAGAGAAGGGGAGGTCCTGCTGGGAGCTACTCAGATGTCTATGGATAGAGCCTGGCCTGTAATGTGGGTCCCCAAGTTCCCCACAGTCTGCCATCCCCAGGGAACCGCTGCTGAGCCGAGTCACCTCCCCCTTCCCATAGTGACTTTCAATGTCTTTGGACCCCAAGTGCAGTTCTGGGTCAAAGTCATTAACATCAGACAGTTATTCCTAAATTACAGACCTACCCCAAATCATAGCATCATTTTCACACACTACTGAGCCTTCACTCTGTGCAGGGCCCTGGGCCAAGCTTCATGGTTCTTTCAGAACTTCCAGAGAGACCTAAAGCCTCTGGCCTCACTGCGCTCTCCCTCAATCAGTCTCAGGAGTGACTGAGCTGCCGGACCCATTTTCACTGGGAGGGGACAGATCACTATGAGCCCGGAAGACAGGGGAGATGCTGTGAACCCTTCTCTCTTCAAAGCACCCATCGTGGCAACTCTAGGGGAGGTGTCTGTGAAGGCAGGTCTCAGGGAGAAGGTGAATCCATAGCAGTCCACGCAGCAGGACACCCCATCAGATTCCAGTCTCCTAACTGGAACTTCCTCTGGAGGAAAATCCTGAAACAGTCATTTCTTGGACCCTCCCAAAGCCTCCACATCAGCAGACGAATCTGGACCGATGGGCATCCAGGGTGGGCTCTGGCTCCAGCCCCTGCCTTGTCCCTGGATGCTCTGCTGCCCAGGTCTGCCCTCCCCTTCAGCCCCCGGGGCCTACGGGAGCCTGCACCGGGCTCCAGGAGCTGACTGCCCACCGGCACGGTTAGTGGAACACAGGCTGCCTCCTGACACCTTCTCATCCTCCCTCGTGCTGTTACCCAACTCTTGTCCCACTCTGGAATTTTTTATGTTTATTTTTTATCTTGTCTTGACAAGACTTCATGGTCCTTGGGGACCCCACTTCATCCTATATCTCTCATCGTCCCAAGCTCAGGACAGCAGACTGACCTACAGCTCCATGGTCCTCTCACACCCACCCCGGTACACTCCTTGGTCTCCCCCACTCTTCTGCCGACTACTGCTGGGCCCAGGCTCCCCTCTACCCCGCCCCGCCAAGTTTAGAACCTTAAAGCCAAGGGTGCTGGTGGGAGACCTATCCCATATCCCTCCCTTCCAGATGCCAGGGTCACCTGATCCTAGAACTAAGGCTCTTCCCACCACATTCAAGAGCTTCCTTAAGGCAATTTACTCCAATAGGTACTCAGCACCTCCTGTATGTCCTACAGGCTCCAAGGGGCATGGAAGTCACTGGTGAAGCCCCATAGGGGGAGATAAAGGTACCAAATCTGTCATAGGTCTCACAGTCACTGGCAACCAGCCTCATCTCTGGCTGGAGTCAGGTGGCTTCCCTCCAACCCCTGCTCCTAAGACAGGGAAACGTATTGATTCTGGGTTCCAGTGCTGGCTAACCCACTTCCTCACTCTGTGCCCTTGGGCAACCTGTTTTCATATCTTCAGAGCAGACTGATGAGAAAAGTACCATCTCATAAAGTGTTGGGAGGATTAAGGGAGATTTCCTGAGAAGTGGACCGTGTGGGACCCATCACGAGCCTTCAAAAGCTTCTGAGTTGACAAAGAGTGGAAACTAACTCAGAGTATGCCAGGAAAGGATACCAACGGTGTCCTGCTCTGAACCCAGCAATGCCCCTGTCAGAGCACCTGGGGTGAAGGCCAGAAAGCTCCTCCAAGCCCAGTGGCCCAGCACCCCAGGCCCTCCTACTCAGGTGACACTCTCTCTCCAGTGTCTCTCTTGGGGTAACCAGGGTCCCCAGTCATCTTGCTCCCTCCTGCAACAGCTTCTGGAAACAGAGACCAGCTGGAGCAGGGACAGTACCGAGTGGTTTCTGAGAGCTTGGCGGGGGTCTGGAGAGCCAAAACAGGTTCCACACAGCCTGTCCCTGCGAGGCTGTGACCCTGGGGACTGTCCCACAGCTGGGAAGGCAGAGCTGGCTCCCTGTGAGAGAAGCATCCGTTTCCCTCATCTGTCTTCATCCTCCAGGACAGCTCAGTCGAGCCCACCTCCTGCTCACTACCTGGACCATCCCAGCTCACAGGGACCCCATCCCTCAGAACACTCATAGCAGCTGCTCCTCTGTCTCCTGCCACCTTGGGTGACAGGCTCTGCACAGGAGTATAATCACAAAGCAGAGATTGCAAGTGGCCGTTTGGTGCCATGTCAGGGCCACAGTATCTTTTGTTTGGTCTGTTTGGTATCTTAAAAATATTTAAGCCAATTTTATAAACCAAAAGACTTCATGTAAAAATCCACATTTCTATTTTTCTTGAAAGAGTGGAAAATCCAACAACATTGGCTCACCTCCCCACACCACAATCACCAGCTAGAGCTAAGCAGGGCTGACCCCTACAGACAGGGCACGTAATCTCCAGTTCCCCACAGACCTGGACACTCCCTAATGTCTCCCCGCTGCCCAGAGCCAGCATTCTCATACGGCTGTGCTCACTCACACACTACCTGCCTCGCCCTCCGAGTTTGAGATCCCCTGCAAGAAAGTAACTGTAGGTGGTAGATGACTGCAAAAAGGAGTGTCCCAAAGAATTTGGAAATAAGAACAAAGACTGCCTCTTGGGAGTTACAATGTGAAATCAATACACCATAGCCCAAAATAGACATCAGCAAAGTCACTGCAAGAGGGAGAAAGAAAGGTTTCTGGACCAGCAGGACTCTCCCCTAACATGGCTGAAGACAGGCCACAGTGCTATTATAGGAAGACTGTGTCACTCTGCAGGGATGGGGCTGCACTGGAAGTAAAGAAAACAGTCAACCACAGAAGGCAGTGCATCCCCAAACTCCACCCTTTGGGAAAGGGGCGCCACCCCTGAATGTCTTGAGGGGGGTCCAGATAAATGGACAGGGCTGTCCCACTGCCCCCCATCATGCCCCTGCCTCCTTCCTCAGCTAAGCTCTTAGAGGCTGAGGCTGTGTCTACTCTGCTTTGTCCCCTGGGAGTCAGACCTGAGCCCACTGCAGACAGTCAGTTAATCACTGAGCATTTGATGATGGATTCCCAGAAATGAGAAAATGAACAGCAGGTAATTGATGCTCTGTCCGCTTGGTATTAGCAGACAGGCAGCTGCTGGCCGCCTGTGGGCAGAGACGGGTAGCGTGTTAGCAGTGGAAACAGCTAGTATGGGAGGCTGAGCGTGGGCCCCTTAAGCAGAGTAGCCTGTGTGTATCCCACACAATGTTTGGAGCCCACTGGACAGCAATCACAGGCATCTCAAACTTGATCGAGGGCCCAGGTTCCCATACCTCTCCCTGAATCCTCCATGAACCACAGGGAGAGCTGAGCAGCAGAAGCCCAGGAGTGCAAATGTACAGGAGACAGAAGGCCACACCCCTGGCTCCTGGAGCAGCCTTCACAGCCCTGCTGCCCGTGCCTTCGTTTGGGGGATCCCTGGAGTGTTCCTCCCACTCAGAGTCAGCTGCCCTTGACCTGTACTGAAGCAGGAAAGCAAACCATCAATACTGTATTCCCCACAGATCGCTGGTTTCCAAACTATTTTCCTCTAACACCTTACTTATTTTTCAAATTAAATTATACATGGCTTCCCATGATAGATAAAAAACAACAACCAGCATTTATTGAGCATTTACTATGTGCTAGACCCTGTGCTAAATCCTTGTCATATATTACTTTAATCCTCGAGACAATCTATACTGTAGGCACTTTTGGTCCCCATTATACAACTTAGGAGACAGAGGCGGAGAGGAACTGCCCAAGGGCATCTGGTAAGAGGCTGGCTGCGTCAGGAATTGAGCCCAGAGTGGATCCAAGATACAACTAGTTTGATTAAACATAAGCGAGGAGCCCACAGCTCCACCCACTCAATGTTCCCATCCTTTGCTCAACATCACCCCGTGAGCTGATGTACCCCATGGTCACTTCTGAAGTGGGCCCTGAAACCGCTCCAGGTCAAGGCTTCATGCCTTTCACAGGATAACAGAATAAGCTGCCATCAGATATGAACTGTTGAGTCAGATCTGGCATTTTCTGTGGAGGCCTGGGAGACAGCTCTGGGCCTCCTAACACTGGGGTCTGCAGCTCTGCACCATCCAGCCAGCTACTTCTCAGTCACCCTGTATATGAGGGAGACAGAGCATGCATCACCACCTCCCTCTAACTGCACCCTGGAGCAATGTGCCTGTGGCCTAGTGACAGGAAGGACCACATCCCAGGCATCCTGACTCCAGTCCTGGGCATTTCCCCGGACCAGCAGCAGCTCAGAGTCCCACTGCCTTGTGGCATGAGCCAGTAAATCCCCGAACAGTCCCACCAGCTTGCGTTGTTATGGGGCTGAAGCTCTGAGGGACGAAGGAGAAAGGGACTGAACAGATGTAAGTCCTAAATTTTGCAGAGACATCTGGAGACGGGGTAGGAAAGCCAAGCTCTGCAGGCCACAGATGTCTGCTGGCTACGGCTGTTACTCTGTAGAACACGGAGTTCAGCTACTCAGCTCGCAGCAATGACGGCCAAGCCAGAGACGAGAGCTGCTGGCCATGGCCACGCTGAAGACCCAGGTACAGCAGTTCTCCTGGGCTGGTTTTCCCCAAGCGTTTCTCTCAAGACATGCTGAGGTCATGTAATTAGGAAAAGAGGCAGCCAGAAAATCTGAGTGATCTCCAGATCACTCCCATGGGGAACCCACTACAGTATGCCTTCCGGTAGACAGTGATCATCTTGACTTTCTCATCATTATACTTCCAGGGCCTGGCACAAAGCAAGATTCCACAGAAGATGGATGGAAAGACCGTGGGCCCCCGGTGGAAGGACTGTGGAGTTGCTCATCTTGGGCCTCTCTGACCTAGGAGCCCTCCCCAGAGCTAGTTTGGGGCAGCGGTAGCCAAGACTCCCAGATGCAGCCAGAGAGAACCCACCTGGTGGCAGATCCTGGATGGCTGTTCTTATTAGGCCATCACAGTCATTGGGCTCTATTTCCCATTATCCCTGCAGTGAATTTCACTCACCAGAGTGTGATGGCAGCAGATAACCTCTTTACGGGCACACAGCAGGAGCAGTCTGTAGCCAGTTACAGCCACAGGGAGCAGGCTGAGTGGTTAACTGGCAGATAATTAACTGAGAAATTCCCCACAGCCCTCTGAAGACTCTGCTGAGATAGGAGAAGGAGGGATACAAAGCCAGGAAAGGGCTTCCGTTGTCTCAAAAGTCACTGGATTTCACCCCAGAATCTGGGGAGCTTAGAAGTAGAAAGAGCCATATAAATCATTGAGCCATGTGTCAGTGAGGATGTGGAGACATTAAAACCCTCATAAACTTATGGTAGGAATGAAACATGGTGCAGCTGCTTTGGATAACAGTCTGGTAGTTCCTCAAATGATCAAACACAGGGTTAACATAGGACCCAACAATTCTGTTCCTAGGTGTATTTATACCCAAGAGAAATGAAAATATATGTCCACACAAAAACTTATACATGAATGTTTTTAGTAATATTATTAATAATAACTAACACATGGAAACAATCCAAATATCTGCCAACTGATAAATGGATAAACAGAATGTGGTATATCCAGGCAGTGGAATATTGTTCTGCCATTAAAGAGGAATGAAGTCCTGACACATGCTACAATGTAGACGAACCTTGAAAACACTGTGCTAAGTGAAACTCACAAAAGACCACAAATGATCCAATTCCATTCATATGAAATGTCCAGCATATGGAAATCCACAGAGACAGAAAGTAGATTAGTGGGCGCTTAGGGCTAGGGGTGAGGGGCTGGCAAAGGTGGGTAGGAGGGCAATAGCTAAGGGTATGGGTTTCTTTTTGAGGTGATGAAGGTGTTCTAAAATTGGCAGTGGTTGTCCATATCTGTGATTATACTGAAAACCGTTTAATTGGACACTTTACATAAGTTAACTGCATGGTATGTGAATTATATCTCAATTAAGCTATTTAAAAAACTAGTTGGTCTACACAATTGGTCCCAAGATATGGCCTTGGGTTCACACCTCTGGCTGAGTAGATTGGAGACCCATCCAGAGAAAGCTATAGTTGTGAAAATCAGTTAAGACTACCAGTGAATAATGAAATGTCAATAAAAAGCCTAAAAACGGAGTCTAGGTTCCCCCCTGAGTCTGGGAGAAATGCCTGCAGCTTCCCTAGAAGGGATTCTGCTGCTTTGCCAAAGATAGGCTGCATCTCCTTGGGCAGTTCCATTCATCCACCCATTCACCCACCCTTCCATCCATCTATCCACCCATCTATCCATCACCTATCTGTCCATTTATCCAACCATTCATCCGTTTATCTACCCGTCTATCCACTTATTTAGTAAGTACCTCCTCAAGCTTGGTGTTAGGTGTTAGGAACACACAGGAAAGTAACCAGACAATTGATACCATGAGTCACGTGCTGTGGGGCCCGAGGAGCAGCACCAACACATGGGAGGAATGTGATTATTATTACCTTGTTCTAATTGACCAAAAAAATAAAGCAAAAGTAAAACTATTAGATATTAAAACCAGGAGAAACTTCAGAAAGTAAAGTCATCAATTCTAAGATCCACCATTGTTTTATGAGCCACAAAGGAAAGAAAAAATGCTGCCAATTAAACTCTGACATAATACCTTAATGACAGTCCTGCATGCGGACAAATTGCTCACAGGAGCCTCCCATGGCTTTGAGGTGGTTTTTTCCTTCTCTGAAGAATTTGGGGAATTTCTCTTGCCTTTGTTGGCAAGTGTGAGGCTGATAATTTTTGTTGATTTACAAGAAAGTATGAAATTGCAGTCCTTCCCCCAACAGCAAATATTTGCTTTTCTAATATCAAAAATATCAGATCGATTGTTTCCAGGTCCCTCTGTGTACACAGTAACATTTGGCATCAATAATAAATTATAGTGAGATCTTTTTGAAGACATTTTGAATGACAATGACACTTGACATGTGGGTAACCAACAACACACATAATTCAGTGGAGGTCATGACAGTCTGAACAGTAGGACCACGTGCACACCTGCTCAGTCAATGACAGCCATGCTGTGCGGCTGACAGCCAGTGACAGTGAGATGCACCCTGTTTCAGAGATCTGAACATGTAAGGGAAAAAAACATGTCTGCTAGAAGTAATGAAATGGGCAAGCCAATCCCTCATATGACAAATCAGGGAACACAAGCATGGAGATGTGACACGATACATCCCGAATCACAGAGCCAGGACAAAAACCCTTGTTAGTTGAGATTTGTGCCAATGTGTTTCCTTTCTACTCCCTCAGGCTGCCTCCAGGAGACTGCCATCTCTAAGCCTTTCTTACATTGTTTTTGCTTAAAAACAACAAAAACAACAAAAACAGTCATTTAGAGAATATACAAACATAGCAGTACAGTCTTAGTCCTACAAGTCCATGAAGATGGGCTCATTCCATTGCCACCTAAGAGACCATCTTAAATGTAGATGGAGACAAAAAAGGACCATTAGTTTAAAGCTGCCAGGAGACACATTTCCACTCCCCACAGGCTGGTCCCCAGGCTGCCACCCAATAATACTGTGCCATGTTTATAAATGACGCTGGCCAGGTGTTTTTCTCGGAAATACGCACTCTCCCTAGGGGTGGGGGCCCTGGGGAGATAGTCTCCCCATCAGATGACCTTTAAGAACCTAGAAACGCCCTTGTGGAGCCTGACATTAGAAATCACTGTGTCTGTTGCATGCAGACAGAATATCTGGAGTTCAGGAAACTGCTAAATTGATTCTCAGTATCTCCACACGCTGCTCACATGCTGGCGGTACGTCTGTCTTCCAGGGCACTGGATCAAATTGGGGAAAAACACATTTTTCTTTTGTGCACCTGGGATTGCCTGGGATTTCAGAGCTGGCCCCTAGACACTGACACAGATGAACATGGTCTTTGCTTCAACAAAAAGTTTTTTTTCTTCTTCTACAGCAGGATAAAGAATGGGCCTAAAGCCTTCAAGGTGAGGGTAGATCCAGTTAAACTGAGCTGAGATATGCTTCCCCAAACGCAAGACCAAAGCCTGAAACCTGAGCCAGAAACAGGCCTGCCCAACGTGGTTAAGAACAGCAGGCTGTGGAAACAGTGCATCTGCACGGCGGAGAGCAAGGGGGGCACTGCCTGGATTTCAGCAAGAGTCACACTCTCACCAGGGACACCAATGTGAAATAAAACTAATGCGAGACAAGCTGCACTGGCGCTGATGTAGCGGGAGGCCACTCAGGACGGGAACAGCGGGAGAGAAGGAAGGAACTAGCTATGCTGCAAAAGGTAATGAAGAACCTGCCCATCATCTAGTACGATCCAAGGGAGAAAACAGGATCCAACATTCCAGTCTGATTGCAGTGCCGAGCCAAGAACAGAGCTGCGGACGCCGAGCTGTCAGAGGACAAAAGGAATATGCCTTTGGGTCACCCTGGGCCCTTTATTCTGGCTCTTCCCTTGACTCAGTGCACAGCAAACACCGGCCACTTCCTCAGCACGTGCCAGGCGCCGTGCTGGACCCTGGGCACCAGGTGAGACGTGGCCTCTTCCCTGAGGATCCCCAGGGAGGAGATTGCACTTAATAGGAATTCCAATCAGGAGCCACAAAGACACGGGTACCAGGGCACACACTGCAGTTGGCACAGAGTAACTAGGTGGATAACCGCACTGCAGGACCTCCAGTAAGTCACTGAGCCCTCTGAGCCTCAAAGCTCCAAAGCAGATAAAAACCCCTACTTGATGGGCAGTTGAGAGGATTATATAAAATGTGTAAAATTAGCACAGTCCCAGGTAAACAGTAGGCAAGCAATATATGATGCATATCCTTGTGCTTATCGCAGAGTCAAACACGCACTGGAGGCTCAATAAACAATGGCAATTAATTATATATGATCCAGCAATCCTGCTCCTGAGCATATAGCTGGAGGTAACTCTAATTCAAAAAGACACATGCACCCCAATGTTCATAGTAGCACTACATACAATAGACAAGACATGAAAGCAACTGAAATGTCCATCAACAGATGACTGGATAAAGAAGATGAGGTATATATACACAATGGAATACTACTCAGCCATAAAAAGAATAAAATAATGTCATTTGCAGCAACATGGATAGACCTGGAGATTATCATACTAAGTGAAGTAATTCAGAGAAAGACAAATACCATATGATATTACTTATATGTGGAATATAAAATACGACACAATTGAACTTATTTATGAAATAGAAACAGACTCATAGACATAGAAAACAAATTTAGGGTTACCGAAGGGAAAACGGAGTGGGGAAGGATAAATTAGGAGTTTGGGGTTAGCAGAGATAAACTACTATATATAAAATAGATAAACAACAAAGTGCTACTGTATAGCACAGGGAACTATATTCAATATCTTGTAATAAACCATAGTGGAAAATAATTTGAAGAAGAATATACATATGTATAACTGGATCAGTTTGCTGTATAACAGAAACTAACACAACATTGTAAATCAACTATATATCAATAAAAAATAAAAATAAAAAGAACAATGGCAATTAATAATCTGGGTGACCATTTCACAATATATACAAACATTGAATCATTATATTGTACTCCTGACACTACTATAATGTTATATGTCAATCACATCTCAATAAAAACAAACCAAAAAACCCAACAAAACAAAAATAATAATAATTTGTCTGGAAAAGGTCAGAGAGCACCTTCTTCAAGTGACCTTAAATTAGGAGGTCTGCCAGGTGGGGGAGGGGAAGGGCCCCACGTGCAGGGACCACATCACCGAGGCACCATCAAGCGGAGGCCTGACCCCCTCTAGGGCTGGGGCCATGCTGCTGTCTCCCCTCCCAATGCCCACAGCAGCCAGCGCAGGTGACCGGGGCAGAGCGCGACTTGCTGGATAAAATAGCTCCCAAATCTTCATTCGAACCCACCGGGCAGAGGGGCTGAGGTGTAGGAGTTAGCCTTTGTCCCTGTGCACAGTCAGAGAGGTGGGACAGGAAACCAGCATTTCTTCCCAGGCCCTCAGGCCATATGACCACCATGTGGGCCCCCAAAATGCACATCAACTCAACTAAGGTGACCCTCACAGCAGGACCTTCAGAGAAGCTGTCTGAGCCCAGGGGCATTTGCTGGGTCCCATCACCTCCAGCCAGCATCCCCCCCACCCCTGCTCTGCCTGGCTGCGGGAACCCCAGTGTGCGGGCCCAGAGGGAAGATGCAGGTCTGGACCTGTGACCCCAACAGCAGCCTGGGTCACCACAGGCTGAATGAGTGCAAGACCCTGCTCTCCTTCATCCTCATTACCGGTGCTGAGCTACAGGATCAGAGCGTGAGCAATACATGAGATTATCCATGCAAAGTGCCCAGACCTTAGAGCCGTCACAGGCGAGACGCTAACCAGCAGCTGGCTGAACCTGAAGCAGGCATCAGGTGTGTGTACCAGCTCAGCCGCTCGCTCTGCCTGGGCATCATCGCTCGTCTACAGCATCCATGTTACTTCCCGGAGGGTCCCAGCCCCTGCCACCCTCCAGCTCCCGAGGGGCAGCTCTGAGGGACAGTGCGGTGGCGCTCCCTAGCTGGGCACCTGCTGTGTGCCTGCGAGGGCCAGACACCCTTCTAGACACACTCTACGTTTCACTGCATTTAGTGATCCCAACCATGGAGGCTGTTACTGCCTCCATCTGACAGTGAGGAAACTGAGGCTCACAGGGTATCCAATGCATTGGCTGGCAACATGGTGATCTGTTCTCTTCTGGCCTCACATATTCAAAGTGGACTGGCCACTTACTGGGTACCACGGGCTGGTAAGCTTTGGGGTCCACTGTGCTGGCTCAGAACCCCCCAGCCCCACCACAGGCTGTGAGTAGGGCCCAGGGCACCCACCTTTCAGAGCCACAACAATGCAGCACATCGAAGGGTCTCATCTGTCTACCCAAGACACGGGCACTGCCCTGCCTCCCACCAATGGGGGTACCTGGCACTGCCCTAACCCTAGAAGGAGGAGGGTCTCCTTATTCCCTCAGTCTTAGGAACTAGCCAGGTGCCCTGCTGACTTGGGCAGGGCAGAGGTCCAGCAGAGCAGGGAAGGAGCTGGCGTGGAGGGGGATAGACTAGGGGGCACTGAAATGCCCTGAAATGCCATCACCTCCAGTGACAGAGACAGATCCATCGTGGCCATCTCCCCCAACAGATTACTCACCATCCCCTCAGGAATTTATGAAGAACTATAATAAGCTAGGGATGTTCTTGTTACCATGTTATGGGAAAAAGCATATTTTTTATGTACACTAGGCTCTCAATTACATGAAAATGTGCAGAAAAATAACTGCCAACAGCAAGTATTCTAAAACATCTCTCAGAGGCAGAATTAAAGATTTTCTATATTTTCCTCTTCCCCCCCCCAAAATAAGCCTTTGGCATTTTTACAAGCAAGGAAATATAAATTTTGGTTTAAGAGGGAAAAAAGTTGGCTGTGGGACCCTCCAGCCTGTTGATCACCTGGTTGGAACGCTGGTTTGGAGGGGCTGCTGCTGTCCCAGACGAGGTGCCTGGTCACTCGGAGGGCAACCCCAGGCAGTGGGGCACCTGCCACATGCTGGGCCAGCAGAACCATCTGCTCACACCCTCCGGTAGGGACACTGCCTTATTTGCAAGGCCTTCCTGCGTCCACGAGGTGTCTGACACAGAGGTCACCTACTCTGGTGATGCGCAAGGGCCCCTGCTGGGTAGGCAGCATCCTGTCCATCTCTCACCCTGTGTCTTTATCTAGAAATCTGCTTACCTCGTGTAGAACCAGAGCTGGGAAATGGGAGTACCACTGGGATTGCCCCCCCGACCCCCCGCCCTGTCCCTGGAAAGAAGGCTTGTGGCTAAAGTAACATGAACCCCATAAAGCACTTTTAACTCATGTTGAACGCTTCAACACATTCAATAAATGTCACTGTTGTCATCACTGGTGCACCATCCTCACTCCCGCTCTGGGTGTTGTACAGACTTCTTCCTCTGTTTACCACAACGGGAAGCACGGGAGGCTGCCCGCCCACACGGCAACGCCGTCTCAGCATCTCACAGACCTCCTGGCAGTGGATACTCCTGCTGGCAAAAAACCAAAGGGAAATATGGTCCCAAGTTCTACTCTTAACATTTTAAATGCAGCGAGACGGCACATGCCATGATCTTGTTCCCAGCTCCTCCAACTGCCCTGCTGCCCTGTGGGCTCCTGTCTGTATGGTCCAGAGGGCGGGCAGGCTCCAGGCACCTCTGAGCATCCTCAGAGGGTGCCACCTTAGCCCCGCTACACCTTCCCGCCTTGCTAATGACACCACACTTCTTTCTTCACACCCAGGCCTCTGAATCCTTAAACATGGATGAGCAGAAGTTCACAGTTGTATGGGTCTGATTGTTCTTTTGTGACTTACAAGACAATCGAAGTATGAGAGAAATACCTGTGGTTGCCAAGCAGAAGAAATCTGGAAACCTGGTAAGAGCCCAGAACCACCACCCCCAATTCCCCAATAGCCTCAGCTGGGGTTTTCTTGCCCCCCGTGCTACCTGCCCACCATTTAAGAGCCTAGCGCTTGATACATGCCTACTGGAAGTCTAAAGAAGTCAGCTGTAGGGTCCAGGAGCCAGGGGATGAACAGGAAAATCTGAAGTAGCAATGGAATAGAGGATGCGGAGGCCCGATCATAGGCTCAGCTGGAGGTAGAGGTCTGACCCTTGCATCGGCCGTTGGGTCTCCTCATCTAAAACAGCCCAAGTTCTCAGGCTGGAGAAGAGAGGACCCAGCAAGGCCTTCCTTGCTGGGGGGATGGATCTGCATGCCAGTACACAGGCTGCATCCTTGACCTATTCCTGTCCAGGCAACTCCTATCTACCCCTCAAGACCCTTCTCCCCAAGACTGGGTTATGTTGAATGGTCAGTTATCCACTCACACGTCTGTTTCCTCTTGGATGTTGTGGGTCCCTCACGTCTTTTTCTTCCTCCTTTTCTGCTACCTCGAGGAGAGTAAGTGAGCAGCCAAAAGATATTCAATGAACGAGGGAGAGAGCAAAGGAAATTGGCGAGTCCACATTATACTACTTCATTCAGTGCTTCATCCCACGTCATACTTGCACTTCATCCTTCAATGCTTGACCCTTGTTCCACCCACACAGCTCCCCCAAGAGACCAGGACCTGGGAACAGGGCCCACACGACTCAGTGAAACCCAAACACTTGGCTTTACACCTTCAGGTTGTGGAGCCATAAGAGTGGCAGTCAATTCTAGTTGAATCTGCAATATCTCGTCTCTCCTTCCTTACTAACAAAACCCTTATAACACTGGGAGAGATAACGTGCCCAGATAAAAACTACATTTCCCAGCCGCCCTCACAGATCAGTTGCCAATAAGATGTAAAAGAATGCCAATGGGCAGGAGAGAAAAAAAAAGTTTGTTAATGGGCAGGAAACCCTTTAAAGGGACTGAATGAGCCAGCACATACCTCTTGCCTTCCCACTTTCTCCTTCTTGTGTGGAATATGGGCATGATGCCTGGAGCTCTGGCAGCTCTCTTAGACTATGAGGCAACTTTGAGGCTATTAAGTAGCCACCCATTAAGCATGGCAAAGCGGAAAAACAGAAAGAGCCTAGGTCCCTGATTGCCACAGAGCTCTCACACCAGTTCTGAGTTCCTGTCTCCAGATTCCTTCTACATGGGAAAAAATAAATCTGTTTGTTTAAACTACTGTTATTTGGGTTTCCTGGTATAAGCTGCTGCAGTAAGCAGCTTTCTAGATAGACCTCAGGGACCCCTGCTTCCTGCTTTCTATGCACTGTGTAATCAGTTCCCTTGGTGTAGGATGGATCTAGTGACTTGCTTTAAACAAATAGAATATGGTAAAATGGTAAGATGTCACTTTGTGTTCAGGTTACGAAAGATGGACTTCTGTCTTGCTGACTTTCCATTGCCTTCTCCACTTGCACATTCTGATGAAGGTTGATATTGGAGAGGCCCACGTGGTCAGGAGCTGTGGGTAGTCTCTGGACAACAGCCAGTGAGGAGCTGGGGCCTCAGCCCAAGAGCCCCAAGGAACTGAGTCCTGTCAACAACCACATGAGTGAGCTTGGAAGCAGACACTGGCAGTCAGCTGCAACCCCAGCTGATACCTTTTCTGCAGCCTCGGGAGAGACCTTGAGAGTGTCCAGCCAGGCCAAGCCCATACTCCAACCAGCACAATGCAGGAGATAAGTGTATGCTGTCTGGGGAATGACTTGTTATGCAGCAGTAGAGAACTGACACAGCTACCAGTCCTCATCTTAACTGAAACCCTGGGCAGGACTCTCCCCTCCTTTGGCATCCATTTCCTTGTCAGTAAAATAATAAGGTTGGACTGGGTGATTTCAAAGGTGCTTGCCCACCTTGAATTCCCAGAATCCTATATCTTACCCAAGGTCATGCCAAAGAGATCCAGGTTGCCTGACCTCCATCCCTGGAGTGGCTGGGCTCAGGAGTCCATTCACTCATGACTGCTTAGTACCACTTCTTTTGCTATTGTGTTATGATGCTTCAAGGTAGGGAAGAGAAACAGGATGCCAGGGTTCTCCTTCCTGTGCCCAGCATACAGCGCTCTGCACCTCTCACCATAGGTCTTTCTCCTCTTGGCTGACTGGAGGGCTGGGGCCCAGCAAACCCTGGCAGCAACTCCTGCCATTCGTCAAGACAGCTGCTCAACCAGGGGCTCCGAATGAGAAATGGAGACGGCCGGACTAATATACGGTCGAGGTTAGCGAACCACAGAGAGCAAGTGACTCAGCTAAGGACCATTTTTCCAGCCTGTTTCACTGCTTATGCCATCTGCTACTGGTCAAATTATGTCCCCCAGAGTTCAGAGTAACACCCAGTGCCTCAGAATGCCACCTTATTTGAAAACAGGATCTTTGCAGATATAATTAGCTAAGAGGTCATATTAGTCCCTTATAAAAAGAGGACATTTGCACACAGACACACACAGGGAGAATGCCAAGGGGAGATGAAGGCAGAGACTGGGGTGATGCACCTACAAGCCAAGAAATGCCAAAGATTTCCAGCAAACCACCGGCAGCTGGGGGAGAGGCATGGAAGAGAACCTCCCTCACAGCCCCAGGAGCAATCTACCCCGCTGATACCTTGATCTTGGACTTCCAGCCACCAGAACCATGAAAGAATAAATTCCTGCTGTTGAAGCCACTCAGGTTTGTGGTACTGTGTTAAAGCAGTCCTGGTGATACATTTGTGCATGACAAAAACAACTCAAAATAGAAATGAAAAATGAAAAAAATAAATATACATGAGAGTTCTAGCATTTTCCTCAGGTGGGCGCTTATGCACGCCACCTTGGAGATCACTAGTTTCAGGTGGCAAAGTTGGCACTAACCACTGATTTCCCACAACCCTTGCCATTTGGAATCCAGGATTCTAACCTCACCCCTCAGCTCTCTAATTGTTTTCCTGCTGAACTGGATGCTGTGGTAAGGACTGGGCTCAGCAGGGTTTGGGTGTGGGGTGGTTCTGCCCTCCGAGGGTCTGAGGGTCTGGCCCCACCGGCCTCCCTTGCATGCTCTGGCCTGCTGAGTGCACCAGGTGAAGTGGGCCCTCAGGGCACAGCCCTCATTCCTTGCATGGCTATCTTCTTCCTTCCTCATCCATCCATCAAAAATAAACCCCGATGGGACGCGGATGGAGCCAACTGCAAGGCAAGGCGGGATGGGGGACACCTGTCTGTTGTGGGTGAGGGGATTTCTGGCTCCCTTCCCTTTGCAGCAAGGTCATGGGACTGCACGTGGCGTTTCCAGGTGAGGAGGCCAGGGGCAGCCCAGAATAGAGGGAGGGAGGAAGGGAGGGGTGGAGAGAGGCAGCCAGGGAATGTGTGCGCTAATTCCAGAAACCCCGCCTGGCCTGGCTCAGCCGCCCAGCTTGGCTTCCATGTGCAGCTGCCATAAATGCCAGCCCCACACACAGGCAGGGCTGTGGCCTCTGCCAGGCCTGCCCAACAGCTTGGCCAGCTGATAGACCCCAAGGACCCCAGCCCCACAACCCCGACAGCTGTGGAACCAGAGTATGCAGGCCCAGCTGCATAATTAATGGGGCCCTGGGCAAAATGAGAATGCTGGGCCTCTTGTTCAAAATAAGGATGTCAAAACAGTGACAGCCGAGCGCTCACCAAGAATTAACCCTTCTGAGCATGGGGCCCTGTGTCAGCGCACAAGGACACCCATGAAGACGGCCAGGCCACTGAACAAACAGGCAAGACTGCAGCCACGATGCTCCACACACCAGAGCTGCCAAATAAACTCTCTCCTTCTCCAACACAAAGTTCAGGAGTCAGGGAAGTGGGGCCAGGCGGGAGGAGGGGGAGATTCGTGTTCCAGGAGGCACCTGTGGTGCAGGAGAGCTGATAGTTACCTCTTCTGTCTGTATCATCTGGTTGATGGAAAAGAGTCCCCTAAATAATTTTTTATGGTATATGATTGAATAGAGATACTCAGAAAAAGCAATTTGAATGAGAGCCTAGCAGCCCTCGACCTGGCCCCAGCCCCACAGAAGGCAAAAGAATGTTTCACCTTGGTTTATCACGTGTCAGTCACCTGCTCATCTAGGTCCCTTTTCCACACCTTTTCCTCCTTTATTACTTTTTTTAACCTCCCAGGATTGTCAAGAACATAAATACCAGGTTTAATTACAAAATAACTCCAAACACATATTATTAATACCAATAATGAAGACAACAGTAAAGATAATTTCCTTTGATTCAGCCGAGTTCTCTGACATGCACTACAAACTTGCCCTTTCCTGCCAAGTCTCCTCCGGAGAATCCCAGAGTCTGGCTGAAATTCCTGCTCTCCCCATGAGCACCCTACTTGGGGTGGGGGTGGTTCCCTGTGCATCTCTTCCAAGTGCATACCGACCTGGGGAATCCCTCCTGCAGCCTCCTCCTGAATGCTGAGAGGTGCCACGCGCCTGCTGGACACACAGTACCCCAGTCTTTCTGGTCACTGAGGATTCCCAGGGTACAAGGACAGGAGAAAACTTTATCGGGCTCATGACAAAAAATGTGCTGGCTCATCTGGAGGCAGGAAGTGGGCTCTGGGCAGAGTGGAGTCGGCCAGCCTGGCCGGGCCCCACCTGTTTCCGGGCCTCCCAGCTCCCAGCTGCCCACCATTCCCAGCTCCTGCAGCAGCCAGCCCCTCCCCCAAGGATGAGAAGAGGCCCCCAAAGTTTTGCAATGACTCCCTTTGTTCCTTTTTCCCTGGGGCCCCAGGAGCCAAATGTGGCCTGTGAATGGCAGGCTTGGCTTCTGCTTGGCTGATCAGAGTGATTAGTACCAGCCACTCCCTGCTAATTGCTGTCCTCAGCAGTGTCAGGCCCTCCCGTCCACTCCCGCGGAGCCCTCTGCTGGCACACAGCCTCCGACTGTTAACAGTGACAGAAGTTGCGTGTCATGGGAATTACAGTGTCCGGCCTGGGAGGCCAGCTCGTGCCAGTTATTAATCCATTCACTGAGCCGCTGAGACCCATGGCTTCTTTGCTGAATCTGAACCATTCGGGGGAATGCCAGGGAGAGCTATTTCCAATCCACCCCTGGGAAGCCAGGTGCCTCGCAGGTGGAGAGCTTCACACTAACTTATTCATTAGTATCTCCGAGAATTGGGGCGAGGGAGAAAACCACTCCCAAACCCACAGATACTGCCTGCGTGTTTCAGGGGAAAGAACACAGCACCGGGAATCCAAAGGGCTGGTGGATCCCTGTCCTGCTCTACCATCAATTTCTGCATCTATAAAGTGGGGTTAATGGCACCAGCCCCACCTACCTTGTACAGCTGCTGTGAGGATTAACTGAGGCAAGGAATGTCATAATAACTATGTGAGGGGCTCTTGAGATTTAAATGCACTCTCTCTACAATCCATCCTCTGGTCTGTAAGATGGATCACATCTTAGAGATGAAGAAAATGAGGTCTGGAAAGGTCTAGATACAATGGCCACACAGCAGGCAAGGGCACGTGGAAAGGGGCCATGGGAACCGCTGTTCCAGTGCCAAGTTCTTCCTGATGCTGCAACCACCCCTGCCATGTGTCCTGCTCAGAGATTTAGGTGGTGCCTGAAAGAAGCCATTGCCTGGAACAGTGGGCACCACACCCATCCACAGTTCCCTGGGACCCACGAGGGGGCCTAGTGGGAGGATCCTGTCCTGGAAGGGTGAGGGTAATTAGTGAGGTCATCAGACTGGCTCCTGAGCAGGTCTGGACTGTAGAGCATGAGATGGGCAGCCAGTTCGTGGACAAGGGAGACAGGGCAGGCACCAGACAGGAGCTGAGATGCACTGAGAGCTGGTCCCAGAGCTTCCTCCATTTCTGCTGTCTGCCTATTTCCATCCATATGCACCTTACAACATGGCCCAGAAAGCTATGTCTGGCTGACTCCAAGTCTCACTCTGTCTGACCATGGTAAGTTTCCCCGGGAGTGGACTGAGATTCATACTATGGTGTAAATGACTAACTCAAGCAGGTTTCAGTGGTAGCAGGGAGGGGTAAAGAGTGGCAGAGGCCAATGGGAACTAGAGAGTGGCATCGAAAAGAAGGCAAGACATCTGAAATGGATATCTGTCTTCTCCCAGTTAGGCTGTTGCCAGGGGTGTTGGTCATTCTCTTCCTGGTCTCTGGGAAAGCTGGTGCTTACAGGGACCCGCATCCTGATGACAGCACGATTTCCTGGGCGGCATGGATGAAAAAAGGACTTGGATTCCAGAAACCCAAATCTCATGGCCCTCCATTAATTAACTATCTGACCTCGGGCAGGTCACCTCTCTGGGCCAGGTGGGTCTCCTGGTCAACGTGCCGGCAGGAAAAGGGGCAGGCCCAGCACAGATGGACTGTCACTTTTGTCCCCAGCTTCCCTGGCTCAGGGCCGGTGCTCTGCCCTTTCTGGCATCCGCTGTGACCTCCGAGCAACAGCTGGGACTGGATTCCAGATTAAATATGAAGCCCCAGCCCAGGCTTCTCCCCAACTGCAAGCCTAGGGCCCAAACCTCAGCAGCTTCGGACAGTCACGCTGCCCGCCCTCCAGCCCATCTGAAATGCTGACTCACAGACTCTGCACATGAGCAAAGGCCAGACAAATGTCAGAAGGCCAGAGCAACAGTGAATGTCCAGAGCAATCAAAACACCAGCAGCATGAGACACTGGCCTGTCAAGGAACACAGGAGGTATTCTGCTAGTTTAAATAATAGAGGAGACTATAAAGCAGTTAAATCCCTGAGCACATCCAAGTTTCTGTCCCAGAGTTGAACAAGGATGAAAAGTTACAAAATAAAAATGAGGCCTCAGTGAGGTGTCTCTCCCACCAACCCCAGGCTGAAATATACAGTCTCATCTTAAAAAGAAAGCTGATAAAACTAGTTCTCCACACCCCCACCACACACACATGGACAAACCCCCTACTAGCAAACTGTTATTAAAGGGACAGGTCCAACAAGTGGAAGACTGAGAGATTCTAACCTAAAATACTGGGCAGACTCCTACCCCAGGATGACCCAGTGTGAACCACATCTCACACCTCCTTCTTCAGCACCACAGAGATGCGTGAAGCCTGCCACGCTGCTGTGGGGAGAAAGGTCTTCCGCAAAAAGACATGCTGGAGTCTTAACACCCAGCACCTCCACCTCAACCATGACTGTGACCTTATTTGGAAGCAGGGTCTTTGCAGACCATGATACTGATTTAGCCAGTTTCCCATTGTCAAATGCACACCATGCTTTCTCATCAGTGATTCCACAGATCCTGATGACGGCCTTCAGTAAAACCTATAGATTATTTATTTTCTTAGTCAATTTCCCCTTCTAGAATGTAAGCTCTTTGAGAAAGGGGGCTTGGTTTTATTCACTGCTATAATCCTGGACAAAGAATTGAGTCTGACACATAATGGACACTCAATAAATATATTTGTAATGAACAAATGATATAGAGCAATGAGATATTAACAAGAGAAGTCAGGAGAATCTTCATGGACAAAAGGCATCTTCAGCTAAATCATAAAGGACAGATAGAATCTGTATGGCTAAGAGGACGGGCACAGCATGCCCTTAGATGCCAGGCTGGACTGGCCCAGCACAGACAATGTAGAGGAAATACTTCATCTCTAAAGAACATGCAGGACACCAATGTCTGGCTGCCTGGATTTAGGTGGATAAAGTATTAGAACATTTCTTTAATTCGTGGATGTTGATATCATTCAAACATGGTTTCCCATTATTTGTCTTCTCTTTTTAGAAGTTTGCAACCCAAGGCTTTCACTTAAGGAATGGATCATCATTGCCTAACTGAATAATTGAAACTCAAACTTCAGGGAGTTCAGAGAATGAGCAGCTACTGTCGACACCCAGCTTGTCCTCTGCTTTCCTGCTAGGCCTCTGATCTAGCTTACCTTCCCTGCTTTACAGCCACTTGCAATAGAACTCGATATATACTCCTTTCCTCTCCTTTTGCTAAAAAGCAGTGTAGCATGTGGTGGTATGTGACAACATGGCCAAACCATGAGGACATTTTGCTAAATAAAATAAGCCAGTCGTGGCAAAACAAATACTGCATTATTTCACTTATCCATGGTATCTAAAATGGCCTAAATTGTAGAATGAGACTAGAATGGTGATGGTCAGAGGATGGAGGGGAAGGGAAGTGGGGAGTTTCTAAGCAACAGGCATAAAGTCTCAACTATGCAAGATGACTGAGTTCTAGAGATTTGCTCTACAATATTGTCTCTGTAATCAATAATCCTGTATTGTACACTTAAAAATTTGTTACAAAGATAGATATCATGTTAAGTGTTCCTACTAAAATAAAAATAAAGATAAATAAACAAAACTTGGGGCTAGAAACCCTGTCTTCTGTTCATTCTAATGGCCACACAGTCCCCCCACACAAGGCCACACATTTATTCCTTGGTGATAATCTGAGATCTTAAGCACAGGTCTTAGCCCAGCAGCAGCTATACAAGGCACAGTTAATTCTGAAGATGACGGATCATTGCTGAAGAAACCCATGAGTTCACTAAAGAGTACAAAATTAGAATCCAAGAATCAACATCATTTCTTATTTAAGCAAGAGATCTCAAAAATAAAATAATCATATTATTTCTATCTTGAAGCATGTTGGCTGCTATTATGTGCATGTAATGTGTCTAGCTGTGTACAGTCATCACTATTATCAGCAAGAAGATATAGGCTTAGTCTGAGCTATGTTAAAAATACACAGTAGGAATGGGTAACACTGGTAACAGGGTACTGTTGTTAGAGATAAAGAAGTTTAGTTAATCCTGACCTTGGACCATTTATTCAAGCACATTTCAGAACAAACACAGCTTCCCAGCTATCTTGCAACTGAAAGAGTTTGGTATTAATTCTTCTTTTGAGGCAGACATTTTCATATAAATAAATACTTGTTTGGCAGAACAAATTATACTAGTGAAAATATGTCCTTTCATTCCATAGTCCTTCATTTCTTTTTTCTGAGTTTTTTTCTTTAGATCTGTCGTGTCTTAATTCAAAGGTTCGTCTTTGTCCTGAATCCTCTCGTGCCCTACAGCTTTCCTGGTGGCTCTAGGTCAGTTTGCCTACAGATGGTTTGCCAGTGTACAATTAGCCAAAAGGCAATTTCCTAAACGGATAATTCTCTGAAAGCAATTCCCTGAGAAGGACAGCTTTTTGCAAACTGCTTTTTGGTAAAATGACACATATTCCTCCCTGGATGAGTAATCTCATCCTCTCACACAGACTGAACTACCACTGTGTGCTCCTGTCTCCCACATCCACTTAAATATTCAACTTGTTCCCTGGACACATTAACATTTATATGCCTAAAAGCCTCCTTCCCAGCACTCTTAGTTCCAAGTTGTCCCTCTAGTATTTCAGGTCTCACTGAAAGTACCACTTGTCACCCACTTTCCCAGATCAGGAACCTGAGTCAGTATTGATTCACTCATCCTCTCCTCACCCTTCATAGGCCATCAATTGCCTAGTCCTGCTGACTTTACCCGCCAAATTTAATGGGAGAAGGCAATCACCAGATCCGTGTTTCCCATAGATTCCAAAATGCTTTCAATCAATCACCTACTCTCCGTCTTTGTTGTCTTCTAATGAAGGTTGGTTCTGCCCCATCCCTCTCTAGGCCACTCCAGGACTATGACAATGAGATCATAAGTAATCTGCCTCCATCTAATTTTCCCCCTTCACATTCTTCCTCTACTTTTCTACTAGAATGCACTTTTGCCAATAGGGTTTTCCATGAAATGCAAATCCTGCAAGATGTCCTGCTGAAATAAGTTTAGAAAATGCTTCAAATCCTGCAAGATGAAACACAAAAGCTACAAGATGATCTATGTCCAAGTAAGTTTAGAAAACGCTTCATGCTGTGTCCTCCTCTTGCAAAATCACAAAGGCCATTGACATAATAAAGGTCCCAAAAAAACTTGAAGTAAAGAAACACACAATATTGTATAACAAAACATGGCCCGTAAGCGTTTGACTCATGATCTCTTGTTTTCCCCAAAATAACATCTACTAACAAGCAGTGGAACACAGTTTGAAAATGCTGGCACATTGTGATTTGATCACACTAACCAAGTAAAGTAAATGGACTGACCCAGCCCACTGCCCTCATATTTCCTGTCCTCTCCCCATGACAGCGTGCCTCCTGAGGGTCCTGTGACTTGCAGTTCCTCACAAGCAGCATGTTCCTTCCCATGTGTCTTTGGCTCCCTTTACCTGAAATGCCCTGTTCCACCTTCTGACTAAGTCCTACTCATCTTTCAAAACATGACTCAAGTTTCATCTCCTTTAGGAAACTTTTTCTAACCTCTCTGACCTATGTTTGGTTTCTCTTGTAACGTCCTACTCATCACAGCACTTACCGTCTTCTAACTAAAAGTGGCTTTATTCCCCCATTTGTACAATCCCCTCAGGGACCAAATCATTAGTACAGAGTAAGTGCTCAAAAAATAGCTGTTGTGCTGAAATAAACCAACCCACGATAAAAGTTATAGATGATAATATCATAAAGCTTTTAAGAATTTGTTAAAGAATGCAAGATACCATAATCCCTCAATATTTCAAAAATATATGTGAAAAACTTTTCTTTTTCAAAAGTTTATAATATGTCTTATTCCTTTTTAATTAATGTCTTTTTTATTAATGTTATCAGTGATTTGCAAAAAAATTGTCCTTCTTATTTGCATTTGCATGCTTCAACCACTCATATCAGATATTCAAATATTTTTCTCTTTATTAAGAATGAGGAAGAAAAAGAAATTACTGAAAACATTCACTAGGGCAACTTTCTACTGTGGAAATTAGCCAACACCACTTTGTATCTTGAAATGTAAACACCACCTAAAATCAACGTAAGGACGCTGAATCCACGTCTCTGCATGGCCTTATTTAAACAACAGCTGTTCTTCATTTTAGTTGCTTTGAACCTACCAAACCTCTTTGGACCATGAAGCCGGTCTGAGCCAAGACTCCTATGTTTAGTTGTACATAAAAATGACAGCTTTTCTTCTGGGTAAAATTACCACATGCTGCGTTTGCCCCTAAACCTCAACTACCTTGTAGTCAAGGCCTAGAATTCCAGAAAAGAGTAGAGATTACTGACCGAGTTTGACAACCTTATCAACTTACTTGGGAATATAGGTTGTGCCCGGAGGTGTTGTATAGCAAACGTCTGAGCTGGCTGCACTCATTCTGATCGACTTTTCTCACAGTAGAGGAGCTGTCTCCCTCATTTATTCATTCACTCACTTGATAAATGTGGGCTGAGCACCCATTATGTGGCAGATGCTTCTCTGTCACAAAGGCCACAGTATGATAATCACATAATCATGTTCTGTGTAACAGCTGCATGAACTGAGTGCACACCATGGGCGAGGAGCCATGCTAAGCTGTGCATGTGTGCTTTTGCATTTGACCTTTACACAAGCTTGTGTGGCCAGTGCATCACTATCCCTTTTGATACAATAGGAAACTGAGAGACTTAGAGACTCGTACAACACCAGAGATCGCAGAGCTAGCAAACATCAGAGCCACGTTTGAACCCAGACAGCCTTCTCCTGAGAAGCCCCTTTGTGCAGTTACCGGGCAACACAGCCTGTCAGTGGTCACACAAGACCACTCTGCCATCAAACTTTCCACAGATATGTTCCTTGCCTGACCACTATAGTGCTGTATCTTAAATAGCATTGAGCAGGAACTGTCTAGAGGGTCCTGAAGTGACAATAAAGGCACAGGGAATCAAATTAAATTCTTTATTTTTTAAATTAAACAACTTTGGATCATAGGTGCTGGCAAGTATTCCATGAATATTGACTGATTGTAGTTAACGGTAAACTGTAGTTAATGTGGTTATACTGTGTGGCCTTTTGAGGTACCTTTCAAACAAGAGATTCTGTGATTAAAGAGGTAGCTTAATCTAGTTGTTTCTAGATTCCATTTCAAGACTGTTGCTTGAAAATCACGTTTAACTCAAGCTATTTTCAAAGGAATGACTTGGGCTAAGCAAGACACTTATCCATATTTATACCAAATGAAAGAGGTCATCTGCAGAGGAGTGGCCAGTTAGGACATATTTTGTCTCAACTTGCATCCCGTGAGAAAAAGGAACTCAAGATTAAAAAATAGAGCTAATTTGTTTTATGGCATCTTGGAAGGACGTATAGGAAGAAGTATTAATCTATTCAATTATGTAACAAATGATTTTCTTAGGTAGTAAGCTATTCTAAAAGAGTGATAAGTGTCTTTTATGGATCCAACATACTAGAAGTTGTTTTATAAGCATCTGACCAGTACAATGAATTATGGTGGATCCTGAATGCACAAAGAACGCAGTTCTCCAACATTCACCTTGCAGATTTCCCGCTCCACACTTCCCCCTGGATCACTTAGTCGAATATTCTCCCCAAAGGCCAAAAAACAAGATTGCTTGAACAATGTATTTCCTGACTAATTTATTAAGATGGTTTCTTGGGTTATACAATATTCCCAACCCAAAGGCCACTCACTGGCAAGAGAAAATAATCCCCTTTTTATCAGACTGAATTCCAAGCGATTTGACAACTTTGACTTGGTCTTAGACCGTCTTCCCATTTCCGTGAGCTAAGAGGTGAGCTCCAAATCCCACTTTGGGTTTAAGTTTTGTTTAAAGTACTGTTTAATGGGAAAAGAAATTTTTCTAGCTCTCCTGGAATTTGAATGTCAGTAAGGTGACACCCAGGTGACACAGTGGTAGACTGCTACAACATGACATGATCTAAAGTCCATTTATGTGCAGAAGCCTGGGCTTTGTAGCAAGAATTAAAATGTAGTGCATCAATTCCTATATCCTGAATTTATCTTTTACCCGTGGGAAGCGACATTTTCACAGGAATTTTTGGAGCTGGGTCAACCAGTGACCTGAACTTACATTTCAGTCCAGTGTCCCTATGTTTCTTAAAGAGGCATTTATAGAAAACCAAATAAAATACCTTACATAAGCCAGTAAAACTTGCGGCAACAACATGACAATGCTATAATCATTACCATTAAAAAAAATAACAAAGTTTGTGTGAACAGAACAAGATTTCACCAACAGTTTAGCTCCTGATAGAAACACTCCAACTTTAACCTGTTTTAAGGATTTGTGTCCTAGTGATCAAAAGCACCCCCTTGGAGTGCCAGACCTTGCTTCAAATCCTGCCTCCCGCACTCACTGGGTGACCTTGGATATGTAACAGAAGTCACATTTCCACAACCAGACCTCATAGAATTATCATGGATTTAAGTGTGATAATGCAGTTAGAAGTTCTTACTGTTTAGCACACAGAAAGTGCTCAATAAATCTTGGCTGCCAAATTTTACCCATTCAACCAACAATTATGGAATGCCTACAATTTCCAGATACTAAGCTATTGGTAGTAAATAAAAAATGACTAAAAGTAGGTGATAATATGGTTAAAATATTATTTTTAAGTTTTATTTTGTTTTTTAAATTTTTGTGAACTTGGGTATTTTTCCATTGGCCCTATTTCTGCCAGTGGCTTATGAGCTCCTCTAAAACTGTGCTCTGTATCTGCAGTTCCCTTTGAGTCGCTCCTAGCATACAATGATTACTTTGTGGCTGACTAATTTTTCTCTGCCTCAGGCCAGTACTGAAAGTTTAGGGGGTACATACTCAACCAATAAAGTAGTTAAGGCTCATTCAGACTTTCTTATACATGAGTCTTATCACTGCTGAGATCATATTATGGACATCTGTATAAACTGACCGGGTTAGGGGACTTTTATGAAAGCAAGGCCTCTAAAAACTAACTTGTCTTCCCAATCAGATGTTGTCACCCCAACAGACTGGACTTTTTCAGAACTGTTCAAAATATTAGGGGTCAGGATCTCAACAGGGTTTAGCTGCTGTCCTGTCCTCACACACCCATATTTTCTGCTGTGACTCTAAACACATGGCAGGTGTCATGGATTGCTTTAAAAACTGTGTGTGTTCATGTGTGTGCTTGTACACATGTGTGTGTTTTGAAACTTACCTGCGGAAACTGTCCATCTGCAAATAACAGAAGGGAGCCACAAAAATTTTTTGCGATGCTGAATTAAAATGTACAATATACATGTGTAGCTAAAATTAGTGATGTGGCATAGTAAATCAATGACATAATCACGTCTTCTGAACTTGATACTGCAATATTCACTATATGGTCCAACTTGCTGTTTTACCCAAATTAAAAACTCTATGAATTTTATCTTTGGCTCATTAGTTTGATGTTAAAAGAATTTTGAAACTAATTTTATTAAATTTTGAGTAGTGAGTCCATTTTATTTTTTTACCTTTGAATAGAACTTGCCTTAGTTTTTATTTTCATGCCATGAGTACAATCCAGCTCTGGCCTCATAAAACTGACTTTAACTTTTCCAAACTGAATGTCAGGTTATGACCCAGGTCACTACTCGAGGATTAGATCTGTTTCTAATACAAGTCATCTTAAATCCTTTTTGAAGCAGGGTAAGGGGAATGTTGCTTTCCTGGGTTAGAATGGTAGTTCTGTGCTGTCACTTAGTAATGATAGGAAATCAACCAAGTCAACTTCTCTGGGCCTGTTTTCTCACTAATAAACTAAGAGAATCAGACTTAATGAGTAATAAGGCCCACTGACTGCAGTTTCTAAACCCTATGATTGTTTCAGTTAACAGGTTCTGTTTAGTTATATGATGAGAAACATGGTTTCTATGTAAAAATTAACCATGTTTCTATGTAAAAATTAATATAAATTTACAAAGAAAGAAAGAAAGAAAGAAACTTAATTGTGAATGAATATTTGAGTTGAAGGTTAGAAAATTTCCTTAAAAATTCTTCCTGAGCTAACTCCAAATAACTACTTGAGACACTTTTTATTTTTGAGAAACTGTTGAAAGAAATAATTGTGTAATTAGAAGCAGGATGACCATGAAGATTTTAAAATCAGAAAGATCTAGATTCAAATCCTGAGTTCATGTTATATCTTGGGTATATTGTATAATCTCCTGGGCCTCCATTTCTTCACCTGTAAAATGTGGATAATATGTACCTCCTAGGGCTGCTGTAAAGATTAAATAAGACATATAAGGCATCTAATATGGTGACTGGCTCATGATAAACACTCAAACATTTTCCACTTTTCATTCTCCTTCCTAGAAGTCTTTGCACTAAGGACAAGAAATTCTTGTTTCAGTAGAAACAAGAGTGAAATTGATGGGCTGTGAGTCTCCTGAGTCTAGTAAGGCAGTATTTCACAGTGGTTACCAGTGGGCACTGCAGGGTCTTAGAAACTTGCATTCAAATGCAAACTGTCAACTACTACCTTTGGGACTGTAGGCAATTTATTTAAGTTCTCTGAGATACATACAGTTTTTCATCAGTAAATTAGCTATTGTAACCCTTAGGAAGAGAGACTGCATCACAGTGTCTACATCATCATAACAACACAATATATGGTAGCTATTTTTATTATGCTTCTGCTCTCCAAACTTGAAACAGTAACCAGAAGAGAGAAGGAAGTCAAGTAACATTTTTGAAGGAAAAGATTGGACAAGTGACTGTTCCTTGGCTGATGATGAGCATCACCTAGCATGTCTGTGTGTCTTCTAGGAGCAAGGATGGCCCTGGGGCCCCACAGCTTCCCATGGAAGGCATGTCATTTTCAAAGACATCTTTCCTGACATGAAAACAATGCCATGAAAACTACTTGTGTTCTTTTTATGGAACTAGCTAGGGATTCCTCATGTTTTTTATTCTCAGTTAAAATACTATTCCATGACATTTTTCATGGGTGTGCCCTGGTTGTCTGCAGCCAACATTTTAGGAGATGCATGTTTATGGAGATGTGGATATGACTAAAAAGTTTTGGGAAATCTGAAATAAAGGTTAGATCTGTCCCATTAGGTAGCCTTGAATTGGTTGCATAAATAGATCTAAAAACTCTTTACTTACATAAACATAAGTTAAAAAATACTGTCACTTCATTAGATTTAAACATCAACAATAACAAAATGACATTAGAGGATTTACACTTTGCCAGGTAGTTATCTCTAGAGTCCCAAAATATTGAAAGTTCTATTACTGGAACTTTTAAAATTGTATCATCATTTTAGACTGACATTTAAAAAACAGCAGTAATGTGTGGGCTCCCTCTGCTGGATCTTCAGACTGTGAATGCCAGAAAGAGTTTTCAGTACTTTACATTTACCCAACCAATTGGATCACTCATGGTGATGAGATTAACACAAAGAAGTGATGTTGATCCATTTCAAAATCCACAGGAAAACAGTTTGCTAAATAAAGAAGCTGAAATTAGTTGGGAATGTTCTTCTGTTAGTGTTAAAAAACTGGGATTTTATTTTGTTCTAAGTAGGAGACAGTAGACTTTGTTTTGCATTGTTTTATGTTTTAAAAAAGAGGCATAGATTTTCTTTGGAGAAGGGTCACATGTGGTCCATGGTACCTGTTGCCAGGGTAACCATGTCCTCTGTCTATACACATCAAGGCCAGTTATTTCATTCAGTGACAATCAGACTATCAGGTCAAAGGAAACAGAAAATGCAAATCATGTTGTTCATGCTGTTTCAGAAAAACTACAATGTGATTGTCCTGCACCCCAACTCAGAGAAGTTTTCTCTTTAATAATGAATTTCTTTAAATGTTACAAATATTACTGTCTCCTTAACATAATTATTTTCTGGTGGATATGTAGGCACTTCATGCTTTTGCACTGGGGGCCTTCTCTACTTATTGAACTTGGAAAGGAGATTTGAGGACAAAATGTTCTTTAATAAAATTAGAACTTCTCTCTTCTGAGAGTCATACAACATTTATCCAAAACTCTATAAAAATATTACCCCCTTTAGCTTATGGAGCATTTCTGAATAGGTTCTTTTTGTTTAGTGCCCTGAATTTAGATGCTGTGTTTAAAAACTGTTTGCTGAAGGAAGGCTATAATTAATATAAGGAATACTGAATTCCACGTTGAGAATGGCAAGTTATTGGTTGACTATTTACATGAAGAACAAAAATAGAACTTGTTGCAGAAGACTGTAGTTTGATATATTCCTTATTGTAGGTTTTTACAGTGAGATGCACAAAATGTAAATATACAAGCGAGCGCTCATGTATTTACTAAAAAGCAAAATTAATTTTGTTGTTTAATGAACATTATATTCTTATTATTTACTTTTTATTATAAAATTCCAAACCCATTAAAAAGGTTTTTTTCAACCACACTCCATAGGCATTGATACTGATCCCCATATCGAACACAGCCACAAATTTATCAATATATCTAAGATGATCTTTTTTATAATATCTCTGGAAAGGTAACCAAAATAATTCCTTGAGCTGAAAAGTCTCAGTAAATTAGCATCCTCAGGGAGACCTAATTCCTTATTTTGCTTGAAAAGACTAAACACGTATTTCCTCGAAGTTTTCATTTTTAATTTTCTTTTTTATGGTGCACTGCATTGCTGAGGATTTCAAAAGACCTCCCTCTGAAAGGAGCGCAGCTATTCTGCCTCCTTTCACACAGGGCTTCCCCTGGACCCACCTCCCAAGGGAGCAGGAGAAACTAGAAAGTGTATTTGGGGGAAAGATACGAATGTGCAGTAAACTGTTACTACAGCGACCACATGTTCTAATTTACTGGGATAACCTTGTTTGACTCCTGCTTTCCTGCCATAATTATTAACAGCGCCATTTCATTCTCAAAAATGTCTGTCTTAAATGACAAATTATATGACCTTCCTCTTTATAATCTAAATACTTCTGACTAATTACCGTTTGTTTTTTAGAATATCATTTCCAAATGTACATTTACCTAAACTCTAATTTCTCTATACACCAGGAGTTCTATGGCTAATTAATTTTAAGAAATGCTGTGCATTATATGCAGTAGTCTTCTTGGAGAGTCTAAGATACATTCACATATTTAAGGCTGCTTGACTTTACTCCAAAATTCGGGGGCTAATTACCAGCCCCACCGTGTTGTTTGTATAGAACTATAACTATCCATAGTTACATAGGTGCTCAGTTCCAATTAGCACAGGATCCATACCCCACCCCTATAATTATTTCCTTGCACCCCATCAGAAGGACTAAACTTGTGGGGAAACAAAGGTACCCATTAAAATGCCAGCTCCAAGAACTCTGCTAGAGAATATCAAAAGGGCTCCAATTTAACACAGAAAGTGTTCATAAAGTGCATGTCTAAACTGTTTAGTTCGAAATTAGATCTCATTTCCCCATGCGTTCCCACTGACTTCATTAGTTCTCTGTTTAGTCCTTATTACATTCAAAGCACTAGTTACGTACTATTGTGAATGCATAAGAGGAACTGTTGTATCCAGGATGCTAACAGTGGGTAAGAGACTCCTCCCCACCTCAGGCTCACTGACTCTGTTCTGTTTTTGTTTTTCCCTCACAGCACTGTAGGTTTCTCCTATGCTTTATCATTTTCTAATTAATTATGTTTACTCTTTGTTTTCTGTCTTCCCAACTAAAATGTCCATTTCTCAAGAGCAAATGTTTTGTCTGTTTTATTCAGTAATTTATCTCAAGACTCTAAAAAGAGGTCAGCACAAAGTCAATGTTTAATCAATTCATCTCAAAGAAACAAACAAACAAGCAAATAAATAAATAAACTCTTTAAATAAAGTTTTAGCGATGGGGCCCAGCTCACAGTACGTATGTTTTCTGAAGCATGAAAGTATGAAGGCGTAGATGAATGAGAGTACAAGTCAGAGTGGGACACAAAGTTGGGAAGGTATATTAGAAACAGGTCGTGGAGAATCTTGAATGTCATGTTAATGGCCCAGTTACCATTTATTGTGACATTACTATGAATCATGCACTGTGCGAGAAATAATAGCAATGTCTTCCTATAACAAACCCAGAAGGAAAGACTGTTTTCCCCATTTTAGATGAGAAAACAGACTCTCAAGAAGGTTAAGTAACTTGTCCCAAATTGGATACAAATTAACAATGAAGCGTGGATTCAAGTCTAATTATCTGTGACTCCAAGATTTATGCTCATCATGCTGCCTTTCATTCGGCAAGTAGAAAGCCATAAAGATATGTGAGTAATGGGGTAAAATCTTTGTCTCATATTTTTACAGATAATTGCTACCACTATGAGTGACATTATACAAGAAGATGAATGTTAGATCTTAGTAGCAGTTGGATTCCAGCTGTGGAACTCAGAATTTAGGACAGGTTTGTAGATTCCTGAGTTGGAACACCCAAGACAGTGACTACTAGCTTCATGAGACTACTGAGTGCTTGAAATAAGACTAGTACCAATTGAGATGTGCTCTAAGTGTAAAGTACACAATGGATATTGACAGGCATGTTACAAATAAAGGATGTAAAATATTTCATTAGTAATTTTTAATTGATTACATGTTAAAATGTATCATGGGTATATTCAATTAAAGTATGATGAATTAATGTTTCTTTTACTTTTTCTGTGGTGGCTACTAGGAAAATTAAATTCACATATGTGGCTTGAATTATATCTTTGTTGGACAATTATTCACATAAAGGAACCCTTTGAATTCTTAAGGGATCACAAAAGGAACAGCTTAGAGTAAGTAGGCCAAGGGAAGAATATTGATCATCTTGAGAGAATCCTACATTTAGGAGCTGGGAAAGAAGAAGGAGATGACAAAGGAGACTGGGGAGTGATCGAAGATGACAGCATTAAGATGGAAACTTGGCCACAGGTTGCAGAAAGGCCAGGGAGAATGACAACAGGAAAGAGGCTGTTACACTTACCAGTTAGGAGGTTATTTGTTTTTAGGACTTTTCATAGAGTGGTTTTGGTGGAAGCTGGTTTAAAAAAGGAATAAGGGTGGGACTCAAGATACATTTTTAAGGAAATGGATGATGTGAACATTTATATAAGTTTAGTGGAGAGGAAGAGAGTAAAGATTCAAAAGGAAGAAGAGATTGTTGAGGTAGTGAAGTCCCATCACCAGTTTTAGGAAAGTAACTTGCCTAGGAGAGGATGCAGATACTTTTTCTCTGAGGCCACAGAGAAGGAAAAGAATTTCAGGAATTTCACATGATTTTATTTCTTATATTTTCTGAGACAGAAGAGATTAGGTTATAGTCCATGTTAGAAGATTGAGGCTAAACCTGAGAGCTTGAGAAGTATGAAAAAGGCTCAGAGAAGACACAGTAGCAAGTCATCAGTGTGAAGTAATAAACAAGTGGGAAGAGAGCAGTGAAGAGCCAGTGCAGTTTGGGCGGCATGAATACTCAGGAGCACAGCTGATGCAGTGATGTCGCTGTCACCGACAGAGCTAAGCTTTCTGAGGCTTACCCAAGATTAGGAAAGAACCAAGTAAGTGTGATTGAAGGACATGGGGCTGCTTCTCTAGCTTGTGTGAAAGTAACAAAAACCATAGAACATGATGTCCAAGTTGTATTTAAAAAAGCTTTCAAAGCCAGTCTGGGAACGGACCTCACTTGTATGAAGCAGTGCCTGGGTCAGGTGTGTGTGTTTGGCTCTGTGACGAAGGGTCTCAGCTTCTGCAGATTATCCACATCACCATCTCAGAAGCAGCAAGAATGAACATGGATTTCCATCCATCCTTATGAGGTTCCAGCGCATCCTCACGTGATTCTAGTCTGCTTGGTGACTGTCGCTTCCCAACTGCCCGCCCTCTGAACGTCAGGCCAGCACCAGGCGCAGAGATGGCCTGGCGGGAACTGCTTATCCAGCCCCACAAGCTAACTCCCTGTAAGCAAGCCTTTGACTTGTAATATAAAACCAAAAAATACATCTATATTGCTACTGTTTCTACTTCTCCAGTTTATTCCTTACTGATACTGAATTAAAAGACTAGGACTGATGGCAAACACTGCAGTTTATTTCTTCTTTTTTGTTAGCTGAAGTATAATTGACTTACAATATATATAAGTACCAAGGCACAGTACAGTGACTGGATATTTTTACACATTATGGAATGATCACAGCAGTAAGTGTAGTTACCATTGGTCACCGTACAAAATTACTACAGTATTACTGGCTATACTCTCTGTGCTGTGCATTATATCCTGTTGACTTATTTTATAACTGAAAATTTGTACCTCTTAATCCTTTTCATCGATTTCATCCACCACATGCCCCACCCTCTAGCAATCACCAGTGTTTTCTCTGAGTCTATGAATCTGTCTCTGTTTTGTCATATTTGTTCATTTGTTATTTAGATTTCACATATGAGTGAAATCATAAAGTATTTGTCTTTGTCTGGCTTATTTCACTTAGCATAATATCCTCTAGGTTCATCCATGTTGTTGCCAAGGCAAGACTTCATTCTTTTTAGAGCTGAGTAATAGTCTATTATAGATTCGTACACCACATCTTCTTTACTCATCTATCAACGAGCACTTGGGCTGCTTCCATATCTTGGCTATTGTAAATAATGCTGCAACGAACAATGAAGTGGATGTATCTTTTCAAGTTAGTGTTTCTGTTCCTTTTGGATAAAAACCCGGGAGTGAAATTGCTGAATGTATAATAGTCCCACTGTTAATTTTTTGAGGAACCTCCATATGATTTTCCATAGGGGCTATACCAATTTATCTTCCCACCAACCGTGCACAAGTGTTCCCTTTTCACCACATCCACACCAATACCTGTTATTTCTTTTTTTTTTTTTTTTGATACAAGCCAGTCTGACAGATGTAAGGTAGCAACTCATTATGGTTTTGATTTGCATTCCCCTGTTGAAGTGATATTGAGCATCTTTTCATGTGCCTACTGGCCATCAGTATGTCTTCTTTGGAAAAATTGGTGTATAATTGTTCACAGTAGTTTCCTATGATTGTTTGCATTTCTGTGCTAAGTTGTAACATCTCTTTCACTTCTGATTTTATTTGGGTCCACCCTCTTTTTTCTTGATCCCTTCCCTTATGGTTTGACAAATCCCTTTAGTGTTATTTGTCATGTATCTATTGTACATTTCAGTTTGTGGTTACCATGAGGTCCATGAATATCAACCTATTCATATAGCACTTAATTTAATAAGCTGATAGTCGCTTAAGTCAAATGCCTTCTAGAAGTACTACATTTTTACCTCCTTCCCCAGATCTTATGTTCTTGATGTTATATTTTACATCTTTTCTTTTGTGCATCCCTTAGCTACTTATTGTAGGTATCAGTGATTTTATTGCTTTTGTCTTTTAGTCTTCATGCTGAATGTGGTGATCACTGCCTTTGCTATATATTTGCCTTTACCAGTGAGTGTTTTTTTTTTTCATTTATTTTCTTATTTCTAGTTATGGCCTTTTCTTTTCCACTTAAGATCCTTTAACTTTTCTTATAAGGCTGCTTTAGTGGTGATGAACTCCTCTACTTTTTGCTTGTCTGGGAAGTGCTCTCTCTCTCCCTTCAGTTCCGAATGACAGTCTTACCTGGTAGAGTATTCTTGACTGTGTTTTCCTTTCAGCACTTTAAACACACCATGTCACTCCGTTCTGTCCTGCAAAATTTCTGCTAAAAAATTAGATGCTAACTTAATGGGGGCACCCTATATGTGACTCTCTACTTTTTTCTTGCTGCCTTTAAAATTCTCTCTTTAACTTTTGCCATTTTTATTATATGCCTTGGTGTTGATCCCTTTTAATTCATTTTATTTGAGACTCTGAACTTCTGACATGAATATCTGTCTCCTTCCCCAGGTTAGGAAAATTTTCAGGAATTATTCTTCAAATAAGTTTTCTATCCATTTCTCTCTCTTCTTTTTTCTGGGACCCCTATAGTGAGAATGTTAGTATACTTATTTTTGGCCCAGAAGTCCCTTAAACTATTCTTATCTTTTTAAAATTGTCTCCCATCTTCCAGCTCTCTGATATGTTCTTCCATGTCATCTCTTCTGCTGTTGATTCTCTATAGTAAGTTTTTAATTTCAGTTAGTATATTCTTCAGGTCTGATTGGTTCTTTCTTATATTTTCTAACTCTGTTGAAGATCTTTTCTCCTTCATTCTCCCAAGTTTGGTGAGCATTTTTATGAACATTATTTTAAACTCTTTATCAGGTAAATTGCTTATCTCCATTTCTTCAGGGTTTTTCTGGGGTTTTAGCTTGTTCTTTTCCCAGAACATATCCCTCTGTCTCCTCATTTTGTTTGACATTCTGTGTTTGTTTCTATGAATTAGGGAAAATAGTTACTTCACATGGTTTTGAAAGCATGGCGTTGTATATGTAGGCACATTCCTGGTGTAGACTGCATGTTCTGGGCAGCTTTGGCTGGCTGGAGATGGAGTGTGTGCAAACCTGTACAGAGGTCCCAGGCATACTGCAACAGGGCTGCCTTGGTGGAATGGCTCAAGTTAGAAAAGATATGGACCTGGGGTCCTGGGGTGTGCTGTGATGGGGCAGCCTTGGTGAGACAGATGGCGCTGGAATGGGTATGGGCAGGGGAGCCAAGGGCATGTTGTACCAGGGCTGCCTTGGGGAATGGCTGTACATGGTGTGTGCCAGGGCCCTGGGGCACTCTGCGGTAACCTTGGCAAGCTGGCTAGAGTGCCTGAACCATGTTCCCCCTGGCACGATCAAGGTTTTGGAAGAATGCAAAACATAGTACTCCTGAGCACCTCCAAGCCCAAAAAGACTTCTAGCAGTTCCCTGCCTGTTTGGCAGATATTCTAGGGCTAGCAAATGGATTTCCTTCACACATAGTCAAGGTGCCCTTTAAATTACTTTTTTTTCCACTATTTCTCATGGTGGATGGGTCTGCATGCTGGCCCCTCAGTGATATCCCTTCCCACTACTAGTTGCAGTCTCAGGGTGTGGTTCCCATTGATACCATGGCTCTTTCTCTCCTACCCATCTCTGAGTGGTCCCTCTATCTTTCCTTGTGCAGAAGCTTTACAATCAGCCCTCAGGTATTCCTCAGGAGGAATTATTCTTTATGTAGGTGTAACTGTGTATGTCTCTGTGAGGAGGTTAGTTCAAGGTTTTCCTATACCACCATCTTGAACCAGAACCCAATTTATTCATTCATTTATCTAGGGTGCCAAAATCATACATCATATAAGATACAGGTCTTGACAACTTTTCATTAAAACAAAAATAAAACTGTCTGCATGGAGTAGAGTGGGGGCCCAAGGCAGGGATGGTCATTCTGCCTCGCTTAGATTCCAAAGAAACACTGAATTGAGATTGGTGTCTATTGTCTAGAAGGCATATTTGAGAATAAAATGAAAATCAGTCACTTCTTTGGGCCCCAAGATATGAAACAAGTAAAAGGAGATACTGAAACTTGGAAGAGATTTTCAGAAAATCATGTAGGTTCCTAAGTTTTAAAACTGTAATTCCACTCCAAGCATCACCTATTCGTTATCTATCACTCCAATTCGGCTCATTCTCTCATATTTCACGAGCACATTTCCTAAGCTCCTCAAACACAAATCTCTGCAGTATCCTCTACTCTTTTTTCCCATTTCTTCCAACACTGTTATCCTTCCTGTCCTCTGCCACTGCCTCCCTAGTTGGCCATCAGATTCTGATATGTCTACTTCAGGACTGTCTCTTGCATGAACATCCTCCTTTTCAACTCTGCTGCTGCCATTGCCAAAATAAGACTATCATTGTTTCACATTTGGACATTTTCAGGAGCTTTCTAATGGATATTTCTGCTCCCAAAGTTCCTACAAAACAAATCATACCCAGTCACTCTTCCGCATAAACTTCACTGAAGCCCTTCTTGAAATATTTTCACTCTTGCTCATAGAACCTTTTCAGTCAAGGCTCTGACAACCGTTTCCTGTATCTCCCATCATTTCTCATTATCTATCACCACTGGATTTCTTCTGGTCATTTTTAAATAACACCATGCCTTTCAGAATTTTGTGGCTTTCGCATGTGGCGTTCCTCTGACTTAAAATGCCATGCACACCCTTCTATTTAGGATAAATGCTTCCTAATTCTTCAAGATAGAGTCAAGTCTCCATTAGGCAGACTCCATCTTTGGTGCCCCAGAGCACTGCATGCTCACTTCTCCTCTCACACAAACTCTACATTAAATCGTAACTATCAGTTTGTATAAGTGCATCTCATTCTGGCGCTGCCATCTACCTGGGGCTCTGACAACCACACAGTGATGATGCTCTAGCTGTGCATGGGAATGTCCTCATAAAAGTTCATTAAATTAATGAATTAATTAATGAATATCAGAGAGAACCATATTTCAGACGGAGAATTACAATTATTGCTCAGGCTCCAACCTAGTCTATATAACCTATAATGTAGACAGAATATGGTAGTTCAGATAAATTTGCCAAATGTTGAATTCTAGAACTTTGAATGCAAAAAAGGTAATATGGCCATTTATTGAGTTAGATCTATACTGTAGGCTGGTCCAGGAAGCCAGTCAAAATGTATACTATTATTTCTATAGGAAAGTACAGTCTTCAGTTTTCAGGGACAAGGGAACATAACCACTCCAGGAGTGACGGTGCCCAAGCTGCAGCCATGCAGCCTGCCTGGAAAATGGGAGAAATGGAGAGCAGAATGCCAACAATGGCTTTTGTATTTGCTTCACAGGGCATGGCTGCTTGGCCTTGGTGTATACTGAGAAGTTAAGCCCGGGGTTTGAGGTGTACAACTTCCCTCGCCATAATCTAGAATATGTGCAGCTGCATCAGACAAGCAGGAGATGTGGGATTCCCAGAATAGCTCTTGTTCTTTGGGAAATCCCTTTCTGCCCCTGCAGTCTAAAGCTGCCTGTGCTATTATCTTTACATGTGGAGATTTGTAGCCCTGGTTACTGCTATTTTAAGGAATGACTCTGTTAAATTTACAGTGAAATTCTTTTTTTCTGAATAAAATTCTTCTGAATTATCTCAATAATAACATTTTTCATCTAAGCAGTCTTTTGACAAACCTGGGTTGAATGTCTACCATGTAACAGCTAATGTACTAAGCACTGAAAATAGAGCTAAATGATTCCTATTCAGAGGAACAAGTAAACAGTCAATAAAAGTTTACTTTACGTGAAGTAACATAAAGAAATGACAGAGATAGACTATTTCTGTCCACATGGAGTTTATATGCTAGCAGGGAAAAATATGTATAATTATAATGTGATTGATATACCCAATAACTGGGTGAGTTTAACGCATACAAAGGTAGTTCTTAACCCAGATGTGGAAGACACACAGGTGGGAAGGGCAGTTGTAGTTACAAGTTTAAAAATAGCCACCAATTACTCTTGCTTTTTGACATTCATGAATTTGTGTAATGCCTTGAATTTATGAGTGTGGGTGGGACCTAATCCATAGACTATGGCAAAAGTGAGAAGTTATCACTTTTATGATTATATATCGTAAAACTGTGGTTTGCATCTTACAATTAGACTTTCTAATGCATTCTTGACTTACACACATTGACAAAGCAAGAAGCCATTTTGGGCCCTCATCCAACAGGCCTAGAGGAACTAAACCCTGTCAACAATGATGTAAGCTTGGAGATGTACACGTCCCAAGTTGAGTGTTCACAGAAGACCCCAGCCCTGGATGACGCCTTAGTTACACCCTCATGACAGACCCTGAAGCAGGGATTCTTGACACATAGAAACTCTTAATAATATATAACAACAACAACAGCCAGCAGCACAGGGACCGAAGGGAACTGCCCCGGTGAAGTAGTCATTTTGCTCCAATCTACATGAATGCCTAGCCTGGGTGCGGCCTTAACCGGCCCAAGTTCACAGGAGGCACATCTCCAGGTCAGTCAGCTCCCCGCAGGCAGGTGCAGTGTGGTCAGGAGGAGGGGGCGGGGGCGGCTGCAGAGAGGGGTGCAGCGGGAGGCGAGGGCTGCCAAGGCAAGCCAGTGGATTTCCTCCCAGTGTTCCCCTCAGCCTGCTCTGGGGGTGCCTTCTGCTGCTTCAGGGTGGCAATTGGCATCCCTCCAGGTGGGTCGAGTCCTGGGAGGCTTCCTCCATTAGACAGACAGACAGACAGACAAATAAATAGACTGACAGACACACTAGCCTCTTCCTCCATTTAGAAACAAACATGTATCCTAACCTCCTCCTCCTCATCCATTAGATAGGTACACAGATATATACATAGACACACACACACACACATATTCTCCTCCTCTTCCTCAAATAGGTACATAGATACACTAACCTCCTCCTCCAACAGACAAACACATTAAAACACACACTAGCTTACTGCTATGCCTCCTCTAGTTAGATAGATAGATAGATAGACAGACAGACAGACAGATAAATACATACATAGGCAGCCAAAGAGAGATACATACTAGTCGCTTCCTCCTCCATTAGATAAACAGACAGACACATACATAGCCTCTCCCATCCTCCAATAGATAGGCATTCAGGCAGGCAGTCAGACAGTCAGACAGAGGCGGGGTGCGGTCTGGGGACGGGGTTTGGCGGCAGCTAACGGGTACTAGGGTGCCCCTGGCGAGCCAAAGGATTTTCTCCCATGCCCCTAGCTGCCTTGCCAGGGGGCAGCCTTCACTCCCCCAAGTTCGCCATAAAAGCCGTTGAAGTCAGCCTGCTCCTGGGAGCAGGCATAGTGAGGTCAGGGGAAGAGGTCGGAGACAGAGGCGGGGTCCGCACAGCTGTAAACGGTGATGCGTCTGCGAGTTGGTCATTTTCTTCCCATCTCCCCCTCTCCTGGCCTCGGGGCGGCCTCTGCTACCCCAGGTTTGAGGGATAAAGTCTCCTTGTCCCCAAGGTCCTGGGAGGCTGCTGAGGTGAGCTCAGGGGACAGGGAAGTCGCGGGGAGCGGACTACCTCAGGTGAGCCGATAAGTTTGCTCCCATCTCCACAAGGGCCTGGCCTGGGGGCGGCCTCTCCTGCACCAGGTTCACAGCATGCATGTTTCCAGGTCAGCCTGCGCCCTGGAGGCGGGTGCGGTACGGTCAGGGGCTGCAGTGACAAGGCGAGGCTGACCCACCCAACCGGTGTATTGGTTCTCAACTCCTTCTTGGCCGGTCCTAGGGTTGGTCTCTGCTACCTAGGTACACGAGGTGCACATCTCTGTGTTTTTTGGCTCCCAGGAGGCGGTTGCGGGTTGGTCTGGGTGTGGGACAGGGACGTGGCGGTGGCGGATATAGAGAGGGCGGAAGCCGGAGGCACGGGCTGCCCAGGAAACACTGTGTTATTTCCAACCAGTTTCCCCCTCAGCCTGCAATGGGGGCGCCCTCTGCTGCTTCAGGGTGGCAATTGGCATCCCTCCAGGTGGCTCGAATACCTGGAGGCTTCCTCCATTAGACAGACAGAGAGACAAATAAATAGACAGACAGACACACTAGGCTCTACCTCCTTTTAGAAACAACTATATAACCTAACCTCCTCCTCCTCATCCATTATATAGGTAGACAGATACATACGGTTAAAGAAAGAAGGGCTTTATCAGTACTTTTTTTGAAACCTCAGACAACTGGCAACAGTTTTCCTCAGGTGTCATGTACCCTAGCTAGTCTGCCTCCTTCTCTCCACTTTTCAATGTTCAGTTTTCCTATAATGGTTAGAGTGTTAGTTGTTCTTAGCAGGAAAAATGTAGAAAGATATGTTTGCCCCATTTTCCTAGAAGAAAACTTCTGGAAATTGATTTCAATTTTTAATAAGGGTGAAAAGAAAATTTAATGGAGAAAATAAAGTTTGTTTAACAAATGGAGCTGAGACCATTGGACATGCAAAAGGATGCAGTTGGATGCCTAAGTCACACCATACACAAAACTTTACTCAAAATGGTTTATGCATCTAAACTGAATAGCCAAAACTATATAACCCTTAGAAAAATACGTAGAAGCAAAACTTAATGCATTGGGTTAGGCAGTGACTTCTTACATATGACACTGAAATCATAACTGAAAAAAGAAAAAAATAGTAAAATTATATTTCATCAAAATTAAAAACTCTTGGTTCAAATGATAACATCAAGAAATTAAATATACAGCACACAGAATAAGACAATATATTTGCAAATTATATATCTGATAAGGCACTTGTATTCAGAATATATAAAGAACTCTTTCAGCAATAAAAGGACAAATAAAATGGAAATTGAGCAAAGCATTTTGACAAATATTTCTTTAAAAATAGGTATACAAATAACCAGTAAGCATATGAAAAGATACTCAAAATCATGTCATTAGGGAAATGCAAGCCAAAAATCACATTAAAATGGTACTATATATCTACTAGGAAAACAACAATTATTGTTAGACGTGAAGAAATTTAAAGCCTCATACATTGTAATGTAAATGTACAATAGTGCAGCCACTTTGGAAAATACTTTGGTAATTCCTCTGTATTCTTTCCTCAATACAGTGAGTGCAATTCCATTACTGGGTATATACCTAAAATAAGTTAAAATTTATCCACACAACATTTGTATACTGTTCATAGCAGCATTATTGACAGTAGCCAAAATGTGGAAACAAGCCAAAAATCTACTGATAAATATGTGACTGAAATATGGCATATCTACACAATAAAGTATTATTCAGCAGTAAAAAAGAATGAAGGACTGATGCATGTGACAACATGGATGAACCTCAAGAATGTTATGCTAAGTGAAATTAGCCAGTAATAAAAGAACACATATTCAGTAGTTCTATTCAAATTTCCAGAATAGGCAAATCTGTATGGGCACAAAATGATTACTGGTAGCTTAGGGCTAGACAAAGACAAGTGGTTGGTAGGATGGAATATGACTGCTCCTAGGTAAAATGTTGCTCTTATATTTACAGTGTTCTTAAGTTAGATTGTAGCAAAATTTGTACAACTCTGAATATGCTGAAATGCACTGAACTGTACACATTGGGGTATGTAAATTACATGTCAATAAAGCTCTTTAATATACAAATGAAAATGTCTTCTCTGGGTTACAGTTCAAGAGTTGTTTGTTTGGTTTTTATTTCATTAAAATGTTCTCTTTTTGTTCACTCCCAACTACAAAAAACATTCTGAAGTGCTGAATTTTTCTAAACCTCCCTTTCAGAAAAATGATTGGGTGATTACTTTGTTTATTAAAATTACTTTGTCATTCCATATATATAAATCTTTAAAAATGCTAATTTTGGAGTTTCTATTTATTCATGGTTTATGATTGGAAACTGATCTACCTGGGTTGCATGTAATTTATGAATGACTCATTACTGGTGAACCAAATGTATATTTCATCCTGTTTTAAAACATCTAACAGATGAAAAATACTCTCGAGTGAACTAAAATTTTTATAGTGACTGAGTGGAAATGGGAGAAAGAATAAATTAAATGATGCATCACTAATCATAGTAATTGCTTCAAACATTATACATTCTTCCAAACTCTTCAATTTCAGCATATGTCTTTTTTCTTTCATTATTGACTGAAAACATTTAGGTCATAACTAAAATTTCTTCTTCCATGCCACAAAAATTTCTCTATGTCATGATCTTTTCATATAGCTCTTCCTCTGATCTTGGAAGGGAAATTTTTTCTAACTTACACATACACATTTATTATCTGCCCAGTTTCCTTTCAGACAACAATCACTATTTATAGGAACATCATAAAAAATGTAAAAATAATTACAATAAGATATAAGTATTAAATGTTCATTAATTAAATTACCTGAAAAACCTGACTATCAGAACTTTTTCAGGTAGCTCTTCACCTGGGTATTTTCTTCTATCTTTATTCAATCAGCAAAATTATCTGTGTTGAAAAACACTTGCAGTATTCCTTGAATTCATGTTATGAGTGGTGTTATATAACCTGAAGTGTTTTTTCTATCAAGGTAGTTTTTTGGGGGTTTTTTTCCCCCAAATCAGTGAAGGAACTTGATGTATGTCAGGCATCATGCTGAACTCCTTTCATACAAACTGAATGCATGGTAATTTTTCCGGTTGTTATTTCTTTCTTTCCTTTCTGACAGACTTCTCAGTAGAGTCATTGGAACTCACTGCCTCCAATCTTTCACTTCTCATTCACGAGCCTCCCATTTCACTCTAGCTTTTACCTTTCACACAGACTTCGACATTGCTGACCAAGGATATTGCTGACATCCTGAAACTTCTGGAACATGTGTAATTTTTTCATAATTCTTTGGCTAGTCTGTGATTTTCACAAACTCCTATTCATTTATTTCATCTATGATTAGAATGGCATCATACTTACGTCCTCAAACTGTCACATCAGGACAACTCCTGTCAACATGCACTTCCTTGGTAGCTGCTGGGGTGAAAGATCGCCCCTCAGGAGTGAAGCACTATTCTCACAGCTGCTTGGAAAGCAGCTGGACGCGTGCTCTCAGCTGTCAGTCCTCTTTGGAGATGCCCATACTAAGAAAGCTGACTAATCCAAGGGCACATCTTCCAGGGAACTCAACATCCAAAGACTGATAAATGTGAGAATACAAAGGCCTGATTATTCATTCAGAACCATTGAAAGTGACAGTCCTGCTTCAGGATTTTCCGTGGGATTAGAAGGACCTTTAACTGGGATGAAATAACAGCTCAGCTTGTCCTCTACCCAGAGTTGTTACCTTCCACAGGCAATGATCCAAAGAACAACATGACCATCCATCTCCATTAAAGAAGCTCTTTGCTGCAGAACACAACCTGTGTCACTTTCCTCATCTTCAGTGACTTCTGTGCCCAGTCTTTTCTCTGCAGTGTCACCAGAGACGTCCTCGTAAAACAGATCTCACCCTGTGGAAACCCAGATAGTGTCGTTGGTGTATTGATCTCAGCTATGACTTTAGTGTTCGCTCTCAGAATGTCCCCTAGAGATGGCACTAAAATTTGTGTCCACATAATTTACTCTTCTTGTTTTGGAATAAGTTTTAAACTATCTTAACTGTCTTACAAGTATGTATGTATGTATGTATTTTTAGCATACTGCTAAGACAAAATAACACATCTTTCAATATCAAGCTCAAGCCATTACAGTGAGGATCCTTCCATGAAATGTTTTCTCTCCTTTTTCCTAAACTTTATGATTATAATTTTATTTTCCATATGTACTTTACTGTTTTCTTTTGTTGGGGGAGTGTATGATATTTCACATACCTTCAAATGGTTTGAGGGATATAAAGAAACTTCTGGTTTCTAGACAAAGTGAAGGAGAATAATAGATGTGACAAAACTCATCAAAAATGTATTTAATCATAATAAAAATACTTTTATATATTTTATTTTGAATTGTTTGATCACCAACCAGTGATACAGTATTTTGATTCAGGTCAAGTCTATGTAATATTATTTCATTTGAGATAAGTTTGAAATAGTCATTGAAAAACTCTTTAAAATTTGCACCTGGTTTCCTTATTATAAAAAAATCATTGTTTTTTTCATATATTCTCTAAAATATGAATTTATTAATTGAGACTTCTTATCTTCGTGTGTCTTTTTAAACTTTAAAATGTAATCCATAGTTTCATTGAAAATACCAGTTTTTCAGTGAGCCACAGATTCTGAAGTCAGACATCCCAATTTCACATTCTAACGTGACTTTTGTGCAAATCACTTAGCTTCAGTAAGTCACAGCTTTTTTATCTATAAAATGGGATAATAAAAGAACCTGTTTTAAAGATTAAACATGTTAAGTACTGCAAACCTCTTTAAACAGTATTTAAGCATAGCGAATCTTATCTGTGTTAGCTCCTCTTTCTCTTTTTCTTCTTTCTCTTATTTACTATAATTATTATTTTAGGCAGAGAAGCTCCGTTACATAATCAAACTGTCCTATTATCTTTGAGTTAGAACTTGCAAATTTAAATATATACACTAGAAAGTCCTATTACCAGTTTGTCAAAGAATGAAAAATGTCTAGTGCCCAAATATATCAAGTATGCGAGCAGACAGATGCCTATGAAATATAACTTCATGGCTCTAGTTCAGGTTATCAATAAAAACACATTAAATTATTTTATTGTTTTCAAAGTAGGAGGGCAGTTTGGATCTCAGAACATTACACAAATATTAATGCTGGAGTATCTGTCTTTCTTAAGGGAGAAAATATAACCTGATATTGGCATCCATGTGTTGATTCATCCATTTAGTCTGGGATTGCCTACGATATTCCCCATTTTCCATAATAATAGAATTATCGGGCTTGAGTGGCCAAATCATTTCTAGTGGTATTTGAAAGATTCTAAACTAAAAAATGGGATAAATTAATCAGCAATTAAAGACCAATTAGGGACAGAATATGCCTCTTTTTTTTTAAGTGAAATAATGCCATTTATAGCAACATGGATGGACCTAGAGACTGACCATACTAAGTGAAATAAGTTAAAGACAATACTAAGTGAAATAAGTTAAAGACAAATATGAGATGATATCACTTATATGTGGAATCTAAAAAAGATGATACAAATGAACTTATTCGTAAAACAGAAAGAGACTGACAGACACAGAAATCAGTTTATGGTTACCAAAAGGGAAAGTGGGGGAGAGATAAACTAGGAGTTCGGGATCATCAGACATCAACCACTATATATGATATAGATCAACAACAAGGTCCTCATGTAGATCACAGGGAACTACACTCAATATCTTGTAATAGCCTATAATGCAGAAGAATGTGAATATGTGCGTATAACTGAATCACTATGCTGCACACCAGAAACTAACACAACATTGTAAATCAACCAAACTTCAGTAAAAATAAATAAATACATTTAAACAATACCCTTAAAAACAAAAGAAAGACCGGGCCTTATGAATATCAGGTAAGTACTGCTATGGGGAAGGTGGAAGGCAGTTCTGAATACCCACTCTCAGCTTTTTAAAAATGAAATCTCTTTTTAAAAAATAAAACCCACTGAGTTCTTGGGACAATTAAAGCTTTGGTGAAATACACTATCCTTTCTTTTAAAGTGCCCAAAGTATCAAAGGCCAGGAGGAATCTCTCCTTGAGCAAACAAATCCAAAATGTTCAAATAGGTTCTCAATCACCAAGGCCCTCAGGAGCCGGGCATGTGAGCCAATGCAGGATGGAGAGGGGCAGATGGAGGGCTGGTGCCCCATTAAAGCCCACAGCCCCTCCTCTGCTCCCACTGACACTCACGTATGTGAGCCAGCATTTCCAGATCTTCTGATTTTCCAGCAGAAGCAGAATATCTGGACTCCTCCATGAAACCTGCCAACTTTTAAATGCTGATAACTAATAATAATTGTTTTTAAAAACCCTGTGTTTGAGCCAAAAAAGTAAGAAGTTACTTGGCTGGCCTCTTTCTTCCCCATCCCTGACTCAAGGCCCAGCTCCTGGATGAAGCTCAGCAAATAGGCAGTGTTGTCTCCTAAGGCCCCCTGAGAGCAGATCCCGGCAGCCCAGACAGCTGTCTACCGAGTTCCTGACCCATCCACCTCGCTTTTCCCTGCCACCCCCTACCCCTGCCAGTATCTCTTCAGTCTGGAGAGACCCCCCCAGCCCCTCTAACCCTCACAATGGGGCATCTCTTGGGGCACAAGGCTTCCCAAGCGGACCCTTGCTCCTCCAGGGTCTGGGCTGCTGCAGGCAAACACTGTCATCCAGATGCCTGGATCTGCCTGGGCAGAGCTCTGTAGTGGAACACGGTGACATCCATCCAGGCCTAGTTTTTGGGACCTGGGCCCAGTGGCCCTAACATCTCTCCTAATCTGGGGAGACTGGTGTTCCTGGCTTGGGAGTGAGACAGGCAAGGAAGTGGGATTTCAGGAGGGAGGTGGAGTGGGTAAATTGAGTGCCCAAGAAAGTGTATAAAAGGAAAGAGAAGACAGAACGGTTGGGCTTGGCCTGAAGTTGCACTTCCCAAGCACACAGGCCTCAGAATACGGGATTCCAAAAATGTTTTGCACATGACTGTCCCGGGGTGAAACAAATCCAAATTCGGGGGATTCTGTCCTAGACTTCCCTCTTGGAGATTCGCTTTGTACATTTGCATCCTAAAAGCATAAAAATTCCTTCTCGATGACTCCGACCACCCTGCAGCCCCTCAGCTGCTCCAGGGCTGAACTCAGTTGCGGATGGGCGGGAGCCCCAGGCTGCTGAAACCCGTGCCAGGACTGGCTCCGCTGCCCAGCGTCCTCTGCAGGTGGCAAAGATCTCCTCCGCCCGCCGCAGGTACTTGGTAACTTTCAGCTTTACAGCCTCACGTCTCTCCTTGTTGGGATGGACGTGCACGCCTCGGAGCAGAACGTCCACACCGTTCTGGTAGTGATTGAAAGCTGCCTCGTAGCCCTGACTGACATCGCGTCCAGGGCCAGCCGGATCTGCGTGGCTGCGTCCACCAGGTAGTCGCGCTTGGTCACATCAGAGTCCCCCGGAGCCACCTGGCTGTGAATCTGTTCCAGGTACACTCGGGCCTCTCAACGTGCTTCTGAGCAGTACTGGGCTCCAGGCAAGGGCCAGGGCCAGGGCCGGGGGAACCCTCGCAGGCTACCAGGCTCATGGCTGCCTTGCGGCTGGGACCTGCCCGAGCCAGGAGTTTGGTCCGCTTGGCCAGACCTAGCCCTGCCACCACTGCCCCTTCACCCCCGTGGGGGACCTCGCGCTCCCTGCGGCTGCTCTCAGCCCTCCAGCCCCAAAATATGCCTCTTGAAAGTAGAAATAAGCAGTGGAGAAAGCTATTAACATGGCAAATGAAAGTATCTTAGGTAAATAATATCAGATTCCATGTAAATACTAGCCTGTAATGTCAAAGGGAGGAAATCAGTGGTCTCCTGTTGCTCCCTAACTTCAATACACGAATCTCTGATACATTTTCAAAAGCACAGAATACTGCTTCTGAAATAAATATTCCCAGTGAAAACTGTGAAAGTTGAATTATTTCTATGGTATTATCTGTAGATTTATATAAACAACTCATCAGGATATTATTATAAAGTTAAGATCAAGAAAAAACTACAATAAAATTGTAAATGATTTTAGTTTGTTTGAATTAATGCAAAAATATTGAAGAGCAAGGATAACTTATTTAATAGCAAACATTGGAATGAAATAAGATATGCTAAGGTGTATTAGTACCTCAAATTTAAACTTTCAGAAATTGTGGGTTTTATCAGACACTGACCACAGATTTCACATTCTACCTCTAATGATACATACATTATATCTTTTCCCCTTGGACTAAAAGAACATTTAGTCTATTATGATGCCTTTTATCATATTTTCTGTTATTAATACTTTAATTTTCTTCTGACCTTTAGCTACTAAAATGGATATTAATTATAACTAATCATACCCCATGAACCAGATGTGCTCTTCTTGCAGCAAACTGTATCAAAGCTCAGTGTTACAGCTCAGTTGTGACAGCAACCTAGATCCGGGCAAGAGACCAAGCAGCACTCAGAGAGTTGGAGAACTCAGGTTTATTACACCAGTGGGCGCAGAGAACATAACACTTCAAGCTCTGGACCCCATCTGTAGGTTTACACAGAATTTTATATGCTGCCAGTCTACACTTTGCAACATCATATGCAAATAAGGTGTAACAAAGTTGACTACTTAGGAAGAGCTTTGTAGAAATGGACCAACCAGGAGTGAGCTCCAAGCAAATGAGGTGCTACAAATGGACCAATCAGGAGTTAGCTTAGGGAACCAATAGAATCTTAGGGGTAAGTTCCACTTTCCTAGAAGCCATTTCAGAGACAAAAAGCAAGATAATGCCACTGGGCCAGGGAAACAGATTGTGCTGGCCGGAGACTAGTGGCCTTGCCTGGGGGTCCTGCCTGTCTTTTTCACAGAGCTTCCCACCTCACTCTAAACATAACGCCTTTTGGCACAATTCTGATGCTTTTGAATAATCCAAAGACTTGATAAACCTCATTCTCTCCAGATGGTTTTGCAAGTCTTTTGAATACGTTTTAATAATTGGTTTTTAGTTTGTGTTATTCCTTTACTCTTTAAATGTCATCTACTTTTACATCAATCATCCCATTAGCTTAATTGTCTTTCATACTCAGTAGCTTGCACTGTGAATAAACTAAACTTTGGATTTACATAGAACTGGCCTTTACCACTTAGCTGTGTGATCCTGGGAAATTTAGCCAGTCTTTCTGAGACTCAGTTTCCTACCCTGTAAATTAAGAAGGATAATACTTAGCTTTGAAAATTCTTGTGAGGATTAGAAAAACATGTATAGCTCCTAAGGAATTAGAAAATGACTATTACTTAATCTTCTAAAATTTTATCATTTATGCCTATCTGCCTTTAAATTTGCCTCTTAAATCTTTAAACTTATTCGAGCTCTAGAATATTTGCAAAATCTATAGAAATATCAGTTTATATTCCTCTGAATAATATTGAGCCATTTTACATGTATATAGTGTTATAGTTCAAGGTAATAAAGTGGATGTTTATGTAATTTTCACAGTATCCTAGTGATTACATAAATATGTGAATAAAGATATTTTCCATTATAAATTTAAAATGATGTATTGTACTAGATTTAGAAATGTCCATATGCTGGTTATTCCTTTCCCCTACTCAAATGTCTTTACATCTCTCCTGGTAACACATTTGTCTTGAGAGCCTGGCCATAGACTGCATCACCAGCCCTTGCCCTCTAGCCAAACGGCTTCAGTTTGTGTTTGGCCAATGCAAGACACAGTAGGACATAAAAGTTCAAGAGAAGAGAGAGGTCATTGTAATCATTGCCCTTAGCACATTCCATACTGGGAGCTGGCCTTGGCTACAGAAGTCCTCTTCCTTTCTGAGAAGAAGCCCTGTTTGCACAACAGTAATGTCCCTATATTTCCTGTATTCCGCAGCCTACTGCCCTACCAACTCTCTGCTGAGAACAGTGTTCCAACAGTGGTATGGAGAATTGGAGTTTGCAGAGTACCGTGAGCCACTGAATTGAGGATGAAGATTTCAGAGTCCAGGGCAAATAGAGCAACTTGTTTGTGGAATAGACCATGGAGAAGATAGAGTTGTGCAGAGAAGGGTGCCCAGGAGTCCAAGTGCATATTCACTATAAATGTATGGTTCAGGACAATGCTATAGATACACAGAGCAAGATCATGCAAGGACTGTGCACTGGAATAGAGAATGTAGAGGTTGAACACATCAGGGAAGGGATTATTAGCAGATCACTAGAGTGCTGGTCTTCCGAGAGTAGCAAGGTCTAATTAACCGATTGTTACCATCGCTAATGTCCAGCTGAGACACCTGGAGCCTCGGCAGTATGAATCCACAACGTAGAATGGCATCTATTCTAGACCTTCCTCAATAAAGCCTAAAGGTAAACTTTGACAAGATCTACAGGGACACAAAATTTGGAGACTGGGTCCTGACAAATTATAGGGCTTGGCAAACACTTAGGGTTTTCCATAGATCACTAATTATAAAAAGTATAAATACAAAATCCAAACTGTCAGGGTGATAAAATAATTCCCATCTCTTCTGAGTCAAGAATGAGCAGTCTTCAGAAGAGAGTAACATATTCCAGTCTCTAGAACATATTACTCCCAGAGTCTATTCATCAATCAAATTTACTGGAAATTCAAACAAGTGAGGAAATGCAATCCATAGTCAAAGGAGATGAAGAGGAAAATGAATAAAGGGAGTAGGAGAGGAGGAAGAAAATAGAACTTAACCCCAATTAGCTCAGCATTGCACTTGGCACAAATGATTCTAAAGCAACTATGTTTAAAGCTGCTTAAAAGCTTTTATTGAAGCTTTTATTTCATTTAAAAACTTCTAAAGCTATTCTAAAGTATTAAGAGAAAATAAATGGTCTTAATGAGTGAATGAATGGATAGAAAATCTTAGTAGAGAAAAGTAAACTAAAGAAAAATCAAACAAAATTCTAGAACCTACTGAGTGGACATGAGATTATATACAAAAAAAAAAGAAAAAGAAAACTAGTAAACATGAAGACATACAATATAAATTACCTACTTTGAAGATCATAGAAGGAAAAAATGAAACAAAATGAGCAGAACTTCAAGTATCTATTGGGCCAAAGTCAAATGGTTTAAAATAAGTAATTGGAGATTTGGAGGAAAGGGTAGTGCACTTGAGATGGAAAAATATAGGTGAACTCAGAGCACAGACCTCCCGCATTTGATATAAAGCACAAGTTGACAGAGCTTAGAAGCTCAACAAGATAAACAAAAAGATAGCCACAGCTAGGTAGGTCTTCATACTTTATAAAATCCAGAGGTATCTTACAGTCCTCCAGACATGAGCTGCCTGTCCTGTTTATGGCCTGAACACTTCTATTTAAAAAAAAAAAATCCTTGCAAGAAAGGACTGAGCTGAAAAGAGCAGAAAAAATATTTCTATACCAGTAAAGTAACTGAAAGACTTTCGTGGTTGTATTTTCCAACTCATCTTCCTTTTGGCATTTATTTTTCTTCACAGCAGCAACAGTAACATGATTTTCCTTTCTTTTTTTCCCATCTTATTGTTACCCTACACATCCCAACCTAGTGCTAATCACAGCTGTTCTGGTTATTGTCTCCTTCCACACCTCCCTGGTTCTTCCTTTTAAGCCAGGAGTTTGCTTTAGAAGGAAGAGTACATTGAAGGGCAAAAAAAGGTGAAAATCAGGCTTTTTGTGATTCCAAGGAGTGGTCGTAGCTCTTGGCACATCAGCAAACAAGTCACAAGGACTTCTGAATTCCCTTGCAGGCTTTCTTTCCTGTATGGTTTGGAAGGCAAGCGTGTGAGTGACAGCTAGAATGGCATTACCATTTGAGGGACACAGTCCTGCAGGTGACATAGTGCAGAGAAATAAAGGGAGGTGAAAGCTAGGTTGTCTTGAGTTGGTTTTCATACCACTGAAAGTATATTTTAGTTTAAGTGTAGTGACAGCCCAGCTCCAACCTGCTGACAGGTGGCTGCTAGCAAGAAAAGATATTTGAATCTTACTGTCAAGGTACAAGCTCTCATGTTAACCAAAGAACATTTTTTAAAAAGAGTATTTCAAAGAACGATGAAAACAGAAATATATTTAGCACATACGTTGTGCAAAGACTATCTGCAAGCCCAAAGCCGGGCCCCGCTTGGCAAAGGGCAGGTAACTGAATTCCCCAGGGGTGACCGCCTCCGAGAATGAAGGAAGCCCTTATGGAGGAGGGCTGGTGCCGGGCTTGGGCACTGTGTGGCTAGGAGAGCTCACTGCAGGTGGCAGAGTCACCAGAGAAGTACCATTGAGAGAGACAGTCACCTTGGTTTTCTAGCCAGAAAATTAGAAAATAAAGTGAGTAAGTTTAATATACTCTGAGCATTACGTGCATGTGGCATACTGCTGCTGTCTACTCACTAGAACCTTGGATTGTCATTAATGAGACTGAAGGCCATTATCAACTGATACGTGTGCACTTCTAAAGGGCTCACCATGCATGACCCTAACCTAGAGTTTTTATCACAGCACTTTGAGGCTCCTGCTGTTGTTATCCTCATGTTACAGAAAAGGACGTACAAGCTCAGGGAGTTGTTGATACAATTTCTCAATATCATACAGCTTTAACAGGTAGTGACCTTTGTCTCAAACAGAGACAAAATGAACCATGGCCCTTGCTCTCAGACATTTAGTGTAGCTTCCTATATGTGCTGTGAATTCATTCTGGATGCTAAGTTGCCTATCTACCAGGACACACAGCTTTGGGAAGCAAGGATGAGGCTGAAAAGAGATACCTTGATATCAGGAAAAACAAAATCGACACTGGAAATCAAGGGGGCAGGTGTCTGTGGCTGGATGAACATCCATATTGTCCCCATATTCAGTTAAAAAGATTTGAGATTCTGGATCACTGAATCACTGACTCCAAAAGGGTTAGTGGCAGAATGCGCAAGGCCTCAAGGTGACTTGGCGCTTTGCCTTGCTGCTTGTTTTTGCTTTGTTTTTGGTGTTTTGTGTGTGTGTGTGTGTGTGTGTGTTTCAGATTCATTAAAATCTGCCCTCTTAAGTTTTAGGCTTACATATAGCATACAGAATTTTCTATGAATTAAATTGCATTCTAATGAGTCTATGAAGTGCATTCATTTAAGGACCCTTAAACAATATGCAATAGACTCCATATAATTCTGCCTCCTTCAAATAAATACTTGTCTGTATAAGTGCAAAATATATTTATTAATTTCAGAGCCTAAATAATATTACTAGTTTATTGCTACTTGAGTTAACATATAGGAAGGCAGGTTGGAATGGTGGTCATGAAAGGATCAGAGAGAGGAGAGGAGGGCCAGCCAGCGCTAGTCCTCCTAAAAGAGAGTAATTATCACATTACCAAAAAGGGGGCTCCTCTACGCCTTACAATTAAAAATGTTTGTCTAGAGTAAAAAGGACGCCTTACTGACCTCTGAGAATTAACGACTCTTCATCTTCCATCACTGGTTTTGTGTACTCCATTAGCACTCGCATTGACCAACAGTTATGCCAAAGGGACATATAAACCACTCCTTTGAAGGTTAGTAATTGGAAGATACTAGACTCTAAGGAGATTTTTCTCCCTGTGTGGGATCGTTATAAAATTTATATCTTACAGCAAAAGAATTGCTAGTTCATGAAATCTTTTTTTTAACATTTTTATTGATTTATAATCATTTTACAATGTTGTGTCAAATTCCAGTGTTCAGCACAATAGTTCATGAAATCTTATCATCACTTTTGAAGCTGAAGAAAGTATAAGCAATGGCATAGATGCTTCATGCACCAGCAGTGGTATCTAAGCCATGTGTCTCAAGAATATCTTACAGGCATATACAAAGAAAGACAGGTTTTACATCCCTACATCAAACTGATATTCTGAGGAATAATCTGTTTTATAAACATGTACATGTTGCTGTATGCCCTTAAATCAATATTATTTACCTCGCAGAAGATGATAGAGAAAAGAGAGTATCCGCTTTGCAGAGGCTGCCTACAGGATGGGCCAGCGCAGATGACGGCGCATGGGAGAAAGCCTGCAGGTAACTCCTCTCGCCCCGTGTACCCCTGCCAGCCCTGCCACCAGGAAGCGAGGTCTGTCTCTCCCTCTCGATCAGGGTAAGCTGTATGAATTGCTTTCTTTTGTTTTTAACAGACTGCAACTAAAGTAAGTCTGTTCCAGTTCTCAGCCTAGCCCTTAAGAGGCCTCACAGTTTCCAATTTCAGTGTTGGAGCCCCAGGCCATCATGTAGAAATCTCACTCCTCACTGAAGAGACATGGCCTTTCCAGCCACCCCACGAGAGGTCCAGGGCCTGTGTATAAAGCCACTTTGAATGTTGCAGTTCTAGCCGGGGTCCTGGGTATGAACAGCTCAGACAACATCATATGGAAAAGAACCAGCAAGCGGAGCCCAGACAGCCCGGAAAATGATGAGAGCCGTACATCATTACTGTGTTGAGCCACTGAGTTTGGGGTATAATTTCTTTTCTGGGATTAGATAACTGGAACATACAGGAAGCTAGGAGACAATAACTGAACCTAAAGACAACTTCAAGCTCTCCTTAGGGGTTTCAGATTCTAAAATAAAGAGATTTCTCCAAAGCAACATGGTAAGATCTGTTACTATAAGTTAAGAAGAACATTATTTAGAGAGGGAATAATACATGTTCAAATAAACTTAAGCAAAGTCACTTAAATTAATTGAGAAATGACATCCAATTACATGCCAAGTATTAGCTGCTTTCGTAATGTCACTTGAATACAATCCCTTCTTTTCAACCTCACACACAGGGCAAAGGGCAGACCCTTCAGGCTTCCCTTAAGGGTAGCCAAGGAGCTCCTGCTCACCCACCTCTGTTTAGCTCTTCTCCGATTTATTTCTAATTCCTAATGTGCTGCTTTCTAAAATATAGATAAATTCATGACACTTAATATTCTTCAGTGACTTTTCATTACCTTAGGAATAAAGTCCATGCATGTGCAAGGAGTGGCTTTCCAGCCCTCTGGGCTCTGACTCCAGTCCTTGCCCACCCTCAATTCATGCCACTCTCTCCACAACGCCAGACTCCAGGCGTGTAGTGTCTGCACCTCTGCATCTGCTGCTCCTTCACTCTGAATTTTTCTTTTCCACTTTAGGTCTAATATCTATGTACTAAAGATATACCCTTTATCTGACAATGCCCTGTACTCAAGTCTGAGAAATTTACCCTGCCGTTAAACTACCACTGCACTCGGCATGTGTACCCATCCCGGTGCTTAGCATATCCCATTCGTGTGCTTCCTAACTACTGGCGGAGAGCTTTTAGATCTATTCCAGCTCCGAGCTTAGAGCCAAGAATGCTACCAAAAATAGTTCTTGTTGGATGAGCATGTGAATAGTAGATGAAGTGGATAATGCTTGTGGCAATACTTTACAAAGTTAAAGGTTCTTTGTAAATATTACTTTGATGATTTCTCTATAATGGATTATAAAGTTAGTTCCTATTAAAAGTGAGTGAAACCAAGAAAGTTAAATACATACATCTCAGATTACAGTGGAAGTGGTTACATCTACATACGATGGAATTAGGCTTGAGGGTTGCCTGTAAAATAAAAGTAAAAATAAAATATTTATCTTATATATATTTGCCTCTACAATGAGTATAAAATAATTTTACACTGTTTTTTAAAGAAACTGGGAATAATGAAAAGAAAAATGTTAGGACTGGGAAGTGATCTTTCACTTTATATTGCATTTGCCAAAAAATTAAACTGTTTACAACTTGATCATGGTAGTTTTAAAAATGATTGGGACAAATAGAGATAGAGTAAAAATAAATTAGATATATTGAAATAATAAGAAGCAAGTATTTAAACTAAGCAATATTTCACTTAGTCACAGAATTGAATTTACCATCAGAATGAGAAAACATTTGTTGAGTGTTTCTTAAACACCAGGCATTGTACTAAGTGCTTTGTAGGTGTTATCTAGTTTAGTTCTTAGAAAATCTTAGAAGATAAGAACTAGCATCTTCTCTTTAAATGTGGAAATTTGGTGTGGAAATGTGGAAATGTGGAATTTGCAGATTTCATTAAGGGAAAGATCTCAAGACGAGATCATCCTGCATTAAATGCAGGATTCATCCTGCATTGTCCTAAATCCAAAGTTAGGCATCCTTATAAGAGCCAGAAAAGAAGAAAGCCCACAGAGGCACAGGGGAGAAGGCCAGGCAAGGATGGAGGCAGAGATTGGAGTCATGCTCTCACAGAGCAACAGCTGGCACCACCAGAAGCTGGCAGAGGGGAGGAAGTGTCTCCCCTAGAGACTGGAGGGAGCACAGCCCTGCCAGTGCCTCAATTTCAAGCTTCTGGTCTCCAGAACTTTGAGAGAATAAACGTCTGTTGTTTTAAACCATTGTGTGTGGTCGTTTGTTACCGCAGCCCTAGGAAACTAACAGAACACCTATTTCCCATTCCCTCCATCAGGCAAGGGCGGTGCTATGCCTCGGGCAGAGCAGCAGGTAACTTCCTTAGTTGCTTAGATTCGGTAGCTAGTGAAGGCTCTCCTGAGGAGGTGACATTTACGATTGTACCAGGAGCATGTCAAACAGGAGGGAACAGAAAACAAGACAGCTAGAAGGAACAGGCAATGCAGAGCCTTGAAAGAACTTGGTATTTGCAAGACAGAAAGGAGACCAGTATGGCTGAAGCGCAGTGGGTGGTGGAGCACAGGAATCGGGTAGTTTGTGGGGCAGTTGAAAACCAGCCAGACCGTACAGGTCTCTGTACAACTTCTCAAGGAATTTGGGTCGCATCCCCAGTTCAGTGGAAAGCCATCCAATGATTTCATATTTAGGGTGGAAGGGTAAGGGAGACACAGGCAGAATACATGATCTCAATTTGTATCTTAAACAGGTGAAGTTAAACCCTACGGACAAGGAACTGGAAGTCAAAAGCGTGGAAGGAGGGGGACGAGGAAATAGGCTTTTGCAGTTGTCAAGGAGGTGTGACTGGACTCTGAGTAGTGGCCATGATGATGGAGACATGTCTCTGAGGAATTTTGTGGAGGTGCTACTCGACTTGCCGACAGACGTGAAGGAAGGAAGTGAAACATCGGCTCTGCAATAATACACCAGAGGCCATGGTGGAGCACAAAAGTGAGTGACTTGGAGTGGAGACAATTAAGAAATGTTCCTTAGAGGAAGAGATTCTTGTATATATGAGTAATAGCGGCCTGCTCCTATTTTGTTTTTAACTGTGGGAAACAAGAGGCTGTAGGGATAAGTACAGATAAAGGATTTTTGTACCAAATGTTCTTCTAACAAGACCAAGTTGCAGTTGAGCTGTTTATATCCCTTTGACAAAGAGTAGTAACTATACACAACACTGAAACGCTAAATTATTCAATTGCCTTAAACTTGTTAAGTTCACATTCTTTCACTATGTGCCTGTTTTACATCCATCCTCTGCATCAAGACATTTTTAGATTTGTTTTAAACCTGGAATTGTCTTATTCAAAGTGAGCACATTCAAAACTATTTCTACTTGATTCCTGGAAACATTTTTGCTCTTCTCAGCAGTTCTGCAGGATGACCTTCTAAGGGTCCTGTTAAAGTGAACTCACTCTTTAGACAAGGTTTCGTATCAGTTTTTCACACTTACTAGAGGGGGCATTTTTTCCTCCAAATCATGTAATGGTTCTCTCTATGAATGATATTCTGTGATTTTGAGTCTTAAGCTATTCTATTTTTAAAAAGTCACTGGCTGGAGTATTTTTTTTTTAAGAATTACTTCATTTTTAAAAAGATATTGCATATTTGCTGCTTGTCTCAGAGGCCTACTTTGCTTTTCCAAGCTCTTCACTACCTTATTTCCTTATCTCCAAGCTGCCTCATATTGTCCGCTTGCTTTTTAGGAAAACATTCTAGTTTGTTGTTATCTATAATAAAGGAATGCAAAGTTATAAATGCCCATAGGTGGTGGTTTGCACAGATGTGAATCGCCTACTGAAATCAGTGAAAGACCGCTGAGTATGTATGAAAGGAGACTCCAGGTAGAGTCAGACCACACCGTGTCAGAGAGAGAGTCTGCGTGACTGCCGCCATGTACACAGCGCTCTCATCTCTGGAGCAGAAGATGACTACAGGAAGGCCCTTTTCACACTCAGTCTGCTTAGTTTTACACTCCTGAGTTTGAATGCCTAAATGAAGAACTCTGAAAAAAAAATTGTGACTTAGAGGAAAGACAGAGGTTTTGGAAGAATTCATCTACTCTATCTAGAGGAATATCCTTGAAATTTAAAGGAAGAATGCCTGAGGCTTTAAGAGAAAGGACAAATTATAGAATTATTTTCTGGAAAAAGAAGTATAGATTAAGAATGGAACTGAATTATGAAGGGCTTATATAAATTAATGAATGATATAAGATGATCAGGCTAACCACTGATGTTTTTTAAAAATCCCTTATTTTGAAGAGAGCAGGGGCTAATTTTCCTTTGTCAGTGAGCATCTTAAAGGTAACATAGCGCAGAAAAAGCTTAATATTCCCCATTTACTCCCCAATCCTGAATATGTGTCTTCTCAAATCCTTTTTATCTCAATATATGTCAGAACTGTTCTCAGAGTTCCACAAGGCAAGAAACTTAACAAATCTCATGAAATATGAGATTAGATTAAAAAAGCAATATTTCAAAATTAATTAGTACATCAAGTTATATATCATATGGTTTTAAATATATATGTAATGCACAGCAAATATTATATTTGATTGATAATTTAACAATTCCATCTACATTTTAAAAAGTGTATGTGAATATATATGAATAGATTCATATCTCAAAAATTACATGTACATGAGACTTTCAACTTTGAAGAAAAAGTCAGATAGATTAGAGCAATTCTCATTTTCTTAATTCTCCTCCAAGATTTCTTGAGAGAAAGTAGGCACTCAGTAAGAATTTATTGAATAAAATAACTGAGTGCTTGAACCAACAAATAAACTATATATGACACTTATGCTCATTCAGAATACAACAAGTATCAAAAAAGTGAAATGAAAGTCTATGTAAATCATTTATGTAAAGAGTACTAAGTTTGACTCACTGATAGCACATTATAATGCAGAATACTTCTAAGTCTAAATCACATCTTGTGAAGGAAAAGTTAGTAACATCTGCAGTAGAGTTACCTATGTGATGCTGTTGTCTATTTCTGTGAGCACTCCGAAACGCAACTGGAAGAATTACCTATATGTTCCTTGAAGTAGTCTATAGGGTCTACAACATAAGAATGATTTTTGGAATAAAATGTGAGTTGTAAATTTGGCTCTACAGCTAGTTTTTTAAAGATATTATTAATAAATAGGCAAATATGACCCTAAGTGAAATATATATATAAAAAACAAACTGCTTCAAAGTCCTGGAAATGAATATGTAGATTTATATCTATATATATTTGCATATTTATGTACATGTATGTATATTCTTACGTGTGTAAATGCACATGAAGATGTCTCCATGGAAGCACACTAAAAACAAAAAGCCAAAAGCTGTGCTGTATTTGCATCAGTGTCCAAAGCAAACTATTAGGGCAGCTGACGTCATTTACGTATTACTAGAAGTTGTTAACAGCAAATGTGGTTTCTTTAATAATGCCTAATGCAGGTCATGTGTCAAATATTGTAATAAACACTTACTTCACATACTACTACTTAGCTCTATCAAAATTTATGTGAGATAATTACATTTTTCACCCTTGTTTCCAGGTGCAGAAACTGAAGCTTAGAAATTTAAGTCATTTTCCCCTGATCATATTAAGTGGTAGAACTGGACATTGAATGCAGACATGCTCTAGACCATGGTTGTTCAATATGGTATCCAGGAGCCACTCGTCTTTATTCAACACTTGACATGTGACTAGTATGAAAGAGGAAATAAATGTTTAACTTTAATTTGGATCACATCAATTTAAGTTTAAAAACCAAGAACTGTAAATTTTTTTTTTTATTAAACACAACTTTGTTGCATTGGTAGGACCATACTTTTAACATTGACTGCTTTTTGTTTTCTTACTGGAGTTCACAAATCAAGCGCCTGAGTTGTTTCTAGTGCTTCACACAAACGCATCATCAATCTAGTAAATGTCACTGGATGGGCAGTTTGTGTGATGTTTTTAAGTACCAATGTAATACTTTACTGTGTATATTTGAAAAGTATATGAAGACAGTGTGAATTATAGTGATGCCTATGTAATTATAAATGGTAATTGAGATACTTATTAATTATAATACAATGAAATTAGTTTTCTAGCTTAAAGTAAGTGTGAGCAAATTTTGAAAATTTAAAACAAAGACTACTTATGCAAAATCAAGTAGAAATGCAACAGCTAGTATTGCAGACAGAATAGGTGGGGGGAAAAAAGAGGATTGGAGACAAAGAGTGTATATAAGACTGACAATTCATAAGTTTCAAATTGTGGCCATTCTGAGTAGCATGGTGAAATCTTGGTCAGCCTGTGCCTTCAGCTCCATCTCACCCTAGACGTGAATCATCCGTTTTCCAGCATATTCTCGCTGCATACTCGAACCTCAGTCACAGTAGCCTTCCCTCCAGTGTGGGACTCCAATCTGCAGTAAGTCAGGGTGGAGTGTTTGCTGGGCTAAGGCTGTGGTGCCTGCTGTGGTGGCCACAGGATACCAGTAAGCCAGCCGTGCAGTTTCAGTCTGCCTTTCCCGCCCCATTTCTGGAGTAAGCAAGTATGCACGTATGTTCCTTATGAGCAGGGTCCAGGCTTCCCACAGCCCGCCTGTTCTTCCCACCAGCCCTCCAATCAGCCACTGGGGGGGTGAGCTTCACATCCTCCTGCTCTGCCATCTTGATCTCCTTCCCAGCTTAAATGTTTTTAAATGTACACTCAATGTTGGTTCCCTTCTTCCTCATATAGAGCAGAGATTAAGGCATTTTTGTAAACTTTCCTTAACTTTGCCAGTGCTGGCAGAGGCAGAGCGTAGCATCACGTTTGGAGTCAGATGAAGCCCAACTCTGTTATGTGTTAGTGTGTGATTTGGGTGGATTACTTATCCTTCCTAAGAAACAGTTTCCCATCTGTAAAGTGAAATATTGCATACATAGTGCTATTGTAAAAATTAAATCATCTGCATAGCTCATACATTAAATTGCCCATTATTATTTTATTATTATTATTTTTCTATTAGTATTACAAAGGACATTAGGCACTGGTGTAGCTTTCCAGCCCCACTGGCTCCCATGAGTCAAGGAAATCAGGCTGGTGTTCTAAATATCTCACTAGTCCTAGTACGCATCTGATTTTTTTTCTTAATCCATACTTAGGCTATTTCCCTCCAAAAGAACTATGACCATCCCATGTTTCCCAGTCCTATCTATTCTTTAAGTCTTGAAAAGTAGTATCTACCCTACTCAAAACACATGTGCACACACATGCGCACACCCACACACACACACAAAGTTTTTTGCAAGTAACATTCTCTAACTGCTGTAGCCCACACTCATTTTTCCTTCCTCTATACACTAGTTATATAGTATTATCCAAGCGGGATGTACTTACACGTTTATTATTTCACCTGTCTTTGTTCTGTCCCCAAGTCCAGGCTGAAGCACTCTAAAGTGAGGGAAGGATTTTTCAAGTCTCCATAATATCACCCACTGGGCTTAGCTGGGAACAGAGGGAGCCCTCCACGCAGGCTGTGCTTAATTAATTCATTTTGATAATACGTCATCCACTGATATAATCTGAATTCTTCTCCCAGTTTGAATTCATCAAATGGCTAACAATTCTAGATTCTAGGATCCACATGAATTCAGAGTTTTTCTGTGTGTAACTGTGTGTATCTGTTTCATCTGATATCCACTTTAGAAAACATTTTGACAGTTTCCCAGTGTGAAGAAAAAGGATTTTTGTTTAATTAATGAAGCTTTTCTCAGGTCCAGATTTTATTCTTTTAATGCACTTTCAGCTGTTAGAAAGATATTATTAAAATGCCTTAGTTATTGACTAATGCTTAATTATCCTCTTTCTGGAATAGATCACATTTGTAATGTAGATCAGTCCTTGACTTTCTTAGTAGGAAATCCTTTAGTTTAGTAATATATCAATAATACTATGTTTATTTTCTTTTTCCCCTTGTCTTATTTTAAATGGGAGTTTTGCAGTGGGGTGCACTTAAAGAAATACATTAGGTAAGCTTGCACCTGTCTACAGGCACAAGCAGGGTGAGCTGTATGGTTAATTAAATGTAGCCACACCACTTCCTTCACCAAAGGTTGAGAGTGTGTGTGTGTGTGTGTGTGTTTGTGTGAGTGTGTGTGTGTGTGTATGTGTATACACACATACATATACATATATATCTGTAGTGTGTGTATTTTTTTCATTTGGTGAACCCAGATATGCTGAGGTTACTAGTTAAAGCAATTTTCATTAAATTAATCAAGAAACTAATAATCTGGTTATTTGATATGCCAGTGTTTTGTATAAACACAGATACTAATGTAAAAAGAATGCTCAAATGGTTTGGAGGGAAATAAATATAATATCTAAAACCATATATATTCCAAGATAATTTATCTTAAAATAGCCCATGAGTCAAGGATTTTTTTCCAAGTATATATTTAGACCATAAAAAGAGGCAAATTTTGGGTCAGTTTAGTAGGTTTCTAGCAATTTCTAATGCAAGTGATGAAAATTCTGCTTCCAGTCACGTGCTGAAGCCAATTGTGTATATCACTTCCCAAATTTGCATTTAGTGATATTCTAGTTCATAGTTTAAAATTATTCGTGGTAGGAGCACTTGTATATGTTGTAAATAAGCACTTTATTGTCTACAAAGATCCAGGTGCAGAGATGTACCAGCTTACACAATTAAAATGTCCCTACTCTCTTGAAATTTACCTTCTAATGGAGGAACTAGGCATTAAATGTCATCTGAATAAAATGTATTACTAATTATGATGTGATATTTTAAGAAAAGCATACAGTACAATTGGAAATGAGTCCACAGTTGATTTTTTTTTAATTACAGGTTTAGTTTGGAGGGAGGTTGTATCAGAACAGGCTACACTGAGGAACTAGAGTTAGCACTAAAGGCTGCAGTGAGGACAGGAGCTAGTTTGATGAATCCACAAGTAAATGGACATTTCCTGCCAGAAGTTCTTTGATATTACCTGGAAGCAACATCCTCCTTCCTTTGATAGGAAGAAGTTAAAAGTAACTATCCTGATGAGAAAAGTAGCACATTGAAACTATCAGGATAACCACTAAAAGGTTAATAAATGAGTGTTTATCTTCTGAACAAAGAAGAAAAATTGAAGAAAACCTAAAAGAAGGCAAGGAAAGAGAGAAAAAAGATCAAATGCTAGACAAGATAGATAGACAACATATGCTAGAATGTAGTTTTAAATCTGTGTCAATAATTACATTAAATATAATTGTCTTCCTATATGTTCCAAATAAAAGATAATACATGCCCAATTGATTTTAAATAAATAGATATAAAAATAAACACGTATAAAAATAAGTATATACAGGATTTGAAAGTAGGGGTGGAGAAATATACACTAAACAAAAACCAACCAAAAGCAGGACAGTGCAGTCCTATCATTACTGACTTTATAAGTAGACTTTATAAGAAAAAAGCACTACAATAAGTAAATAGGATCATTAAGTAAATATAATCATGGGATGTTTTAAATGTATCTAATGAAATCTTAATATGACAGGAAATTGAACACCATGAAAATCCATTTTAAAAATATACAGATGAGCTTTTTACTTCTTTTTCTCCTTGACATTATGTCATCATTCTAATTGTCTCTTAGAATGTTATCCCAATGTAATATATTTGAATATTTGAGTATTTGTATCTCGTATAGGTCACCCTATCATGTAACAGAAATGTGTAGTCAAATATATGTTTTTATTTCCTTCAAATTTGTATAATTTAAAAAATATTTTAGAGTGCATTATAGTTACAACTGAACCAAACAACTTAAATTTTGGTAATTATTAACATAATCACTTAAATTTTGGTAAATATTAACGTAATCACTTAAATTTTATTGGAAATGTATCTTGCATGGATATGGTGGGTGAATTATAGAGCTTTGATTAAAGAAGGCTTTTCTCATGCTAGTCCTTCTAATTTTCTATGACAGTTTAGGGATTTCATTTGTCTTGTTTTGTTTTTTGTCATTTCTGGCAGTGCACTGTGGTGATTCTAGGTGTTTCAGAGTTAACATATTTTTCCGTTGTAGTGTGAGAGAAAGGCAGTTATGAAAAAGGATATAGAAGAGAGAACCACAGATAAGGTCTCAGGCAAATCCACTGGAGGCCTGGAAAACAGGTTCCTTGGAATACAGAATACATGTGTCCAGTTTGAGACAGTCTAGCCCAATGGATCTGATATATTAATCCCCTCTTACATACCCCTAATGGGTAAGTCCGTGGTTACACACATGCCCAGGATACTTCCCACTGGACTGTTAGAGAACCGGAGTCTTATATTATTTGTAGCCTGGAGCACAGGAATGGTATTACACTGATATACTGAATACATTCAACAAAGATGGCTTTGTTCCAGGCTTTATTCAGAGCCTGGAACAAAGAAGATGATGTAAAGTGAATAAGGATTATAGGGTATATGCAACAACCTTTAGTGGAAAAAAAAACATTAAAAAGAGACTAGAAGGTAAAGTGTTACAGCCAATACACTGTGTAGAAACTTACAGTAAGTTTTTTGTTTTTAATGACAAATGCTGGAGAGGCTGTGGAGAAAGGGGAACCCTCCTACACTGCTGGTGGGAATGCAGTTTGGTGCAGCCACTGTGGAAAACAGTGTGGAGATTCCTCAAAAGACTAGGAATAGACTTACCAAATGACCCAGGAATCCCACTCCTGGGCTTGTACCCAGAAGGAAATCTACTTCAGGATGACACCTGCACCCCAACGTTCATAGCAGCACTATTTACAATAGCCAAAACATGGAAACAGACTAAATGTCCATCAACAGGTGACTGGATAAAGAAGAAGTGGTATATTTATACAATGGAATACTACTCAGCCATAAAAACTGACAACACAATGCCATTTGCAGCAACATGGATGCTCCTAGAGAATGTCATTCTAAGTGAAATAAGCCAGAAAGAGAAAGAAAAATACCATATGAGATCGCTCATATGTGGAATCTAAAAATCAAAAACAAAAACAAACAGACTAACAAAAACAAAGCATAAATACAGGACAGAAATAGACTCATGGACAGAGAATACAGACTTGTGGTTTCCAGGGGGGTGGAGGGTGGGAAAGGATAGACTGGGATTTCAAAATTGTAGAATAGATAAACAAGATTACACTGGGAAGCACAGGGAAATATACACAAAATGTTATATAACTCACAGAGGAAAAAAAAGTGACAATGAGTGTGTATATGTCCATGAATGACTGAAAAATCGTGCTGAACACTGGAATTTGACACAACATTGTAAAATGATTATAAATCAATAAAAAATGTTAAAATATATATATAAAAAATTTTTAAAAAAAGGTTTTTGGTTTTGTTTTTGTTTTTTAAATTCAGGTAGCACTTGGTGTTGCATAGGAATGAGTCAGTCTCTGAAGCACAGGGAAAGAGCCAGAAAAGGGGAGGGGGGTACAAAAACAAACAGCAGATGGTGATTTAGGCCATCCACCCACTCTCCCCATAGGCCCTTTTGAAATCACAGCAGCTCCTTCTCAGATTCCATGTTCTGGAATTTATTCTGCTGCCTTAGAGATATGTCCTTGGCTCAGTCAACCATGCCAAAAATCCCAATCAGAGGAAAAGAACAGAGAAATATGAGATGAGTTAGGGAAATGAGTCTGGAAATACTGTTTATCCTTGCTTCCATCTCCCCTTTAGTCCCTTCTGTGTATTGTCTCATTTATCTAATTCCCTGATTGTTCCGTTACCAGCTGGATGACTCCCATGTCTGTTTAAGCCCTCTGCCCTTCTGCTTACTTTGCTTGCTATGACTTTTCTCCCCCTTTTAGAGAACCTTGCCCCCTAGTTCTGTGTAATTAATAGGTCTTCTGGGATTCCTGTCTCAAAGTAGGGATGATCGCTGCATCTCAATCCCTCCCTCCATTGACTCTGTCCCAGGAAGCTAAATTAGATAACTAAATACAGAGGGCCAGATTAAATGCTTAAATGGTTTCTGATGCATTGGATCATCAACTGAAGAATCTTTCTGCAAACCCCCTCCCCACTTTCTGAGGGGGTCTTTGGTTGCTAATTCTGTGTAACTACTTACAATATAGAAGTAAAGTGAATGCCAAGTTCATTTCAGTGGTGTCATTGAATAAAGACTGCTGAAGTTCTAGGGAGGCCTAATCGCTAAATTGCCCTTATTCTTTTCTGAGATAATTAATTCTTTTGCAAATGCCTATTTGTATCCCTGTGCTAATATTTTCATTTTCTCTGGCTTCAAAGTAAACAGATCTGTTGCCACAAAATTAATGAGCTCTGACTGGATTCAGGCTTAGATGGTTTCCTTCTTTCAGGCTGCACTCTTAAGGAACCAGGGCAAAACTCTGCTTTTTAGTCAACTAGTAATTGCATTTCCTTTGATCGGTCAAGACAACTGATATGACTGATAAATATTACATTTACTGTCTCTTCCCCTCGTGTCTTCACAGCGTGAGATTTCAAATAAGAGGCACGTTGTATTGAACCAAAGAAATGCATTTGGTTTGAGCTTAACTCAGAAATGGTCTTTTTACCAAGTAGCTCTATTTTGGTGCCCACATACCTGCCATGCACCAAGAGCTTCATGTTACTTATAAAAATTACAATAATGCTATAAGCTCCGTGCTATTTCCCCCATTTTACAAATATTGCAGCTGAGGCTTACAAAGGTTCAATACTTGTGCAAAGAAGTTCTAATTACTGGTAAGTGACAGAGCTGAGGGTTTGAATTTGTCTACCTCCACAGAGAGGATGCCAGCCCCTCCCATTGAAGAAGTGCAACTACAGCAGCCTCCACTTATCTGTGGCTTTGCTTTGCACTGTGTCAGTTACTCAGTCACCTGCAGTCTGAAAATGCTGAATGGTAAATTCCAGAAATAAACAATTCATAAGTTTCAAACTGTGGCCATTCTGAGTAGCATTGTGAAATCTTGGTCAGCCTGTGCCTTCAGCTCCATCTCACCCTAGATGTGAATCATCCATTTTCCAGCATATCCTCGCTGTATACTCGAACCTTCTCTTAGTGTAAGGGGGAAAAAAGAAAAAACAGTCTATATGTAGGATTTGATAGTATTCGTGGTTTCAGTCATCCTCTGGGGGTCTTGGAGTTCATTTCCTGTACATAAGTGGGGACTACTGTATCTTAGGTTACATTTGTGCTCTAAGCCAAACACTTATTAGTTTATTTGTTCATTCAACACATATTTATTATAATACCTTCTTCAATTAATGATTGAAAAAACATACAATTGATAAAGACAGGAGTGAAGAAAATTATAAAGGGGTGTGTGTGTGTGTGTGTGTATATATATATATATATATATATATATGCCCCTATCCTTCTCAGTGTGTCTCATTTTCCATGGTAAGACACCCACATAGTCCTTTTAAAGGTGCATGTATGAAACGTTCATATTAGCACTTAGAGCAATCCCTTGTACATAGTAGTAACTTAAAATGTATCATATAAGTGAATGGATACTGTTGGCTTCAGCGAGGCTAATGAATGACATCCTTTTTCTCTGCCAAGATTCCTGCACAATTTTAGCAATAACATTAAAAGATGGAAAGATAAAACTGTAATATTACCATAATTACTAGAAAGAAACCGACTTGGAAGACCTGGCTTCAGGTCATAAGACTCCTGGACAATGAAGTCCTCTGTACACTGACAAAGAGCCCTTAGGGAACCAGCAAAACCTTCTCTAAGGGCAGCACACTGCCCCCAAAAGGGGAGAATTAGAGACATGAGCCTCTTCCACAGATGTGTTTAGGGCAAAATTTCTCTCCTTGGAAGTATAAAATATTATCGCCCAGCAAATGACAAAGTTGAGCATGGGGAATCTGCTGTTGCAGGTCCCAAGGCCATGATTAGAAGGGGCTGAGCTCTTCACCCAGACATGCTGCCAAGCAGAGGGTCTAGTCACCATTTCCTGTGCAGTGAACGTGGGATACAGGTCAGTAGTAGTCACTGAGCTGTCCCTAGTAATATGTCTTTTTTCCACGTAGGATTGCTCTCTCTAGCTCAGCCATCTCTGCTTCTCCTCTCATAATGTCTAAGACATTGCTTCTCTCGTCCCCTCTCCACCATTAGCCATCCCTCCAACAAAAGACATCTGATCTTCTGATGCTATGAATTTCAGTTGGTATTTTTTTTTTTTCAGTGGGGAAGGACAGGCCTGATAGTGCTGAAATCAAACTTTTCTGAATGAGAGATGGATGGCGAACTAGCAAGAAAAAAGAGAGAAGGACATTTCTTTCATTTATTCTTTCTTATTCTTGAGATAGGAACAAAACATACATACACTAATCCCATCATTAAATTGTCCTGCCATATGTGAAAAGAGCCTGGAACAAAGCAGCTGTTGTAAATCATTCGCTTCATTGTTACAATTATGGGCATGACTCAGACCAGAATAATGCCTTGTTAAGCACAAGTACTGGATTTCTGGAGGGAATTCTCAGGCAGTAAGTCTCCAAATTGAACTTTTGATGTCACCCCGTGTAAGGGGCTCTGAGTGATGCAAATACTGCATCTGGGCAAACATATCTACTTTCTGAAATGCTTTCATCTTGAGTTTTACTTCTTCCTAGGAAGATAAAAGAGTTCACTGAGTTAGAAAAGAGATGAGGTCTGCCTTAAGCCAAAGAAATGGATTTCAAAGATCTATAAAGATCTGAAATTCAATGTTGCCTTGGTCAATCCCCCAAGAACATGTTCCTCAGTAACTCTGGAAGTATAATGAAGTACCACATATTATTCAAGTAAAGGGGAAAAAAATCTTTGAAAAATTCTGGAGATAGTAAATGTGCAGAGAAAAGATGATAGAGATTGATCAATTTATAGTTCTGGGAAAAAGGATTTTACTTAAAAGTTGTCTTTACTTTTTAAATGCCTTTTTTAGAATTAAAGATATTCTCAAAATTTAAACTTTCATTTGAGTGACTTGCAGTAGAGATAGTTTAAAATATCGAAACCCTATTCTTGGTGTAGTGGAAAGAATGTTGAATTTAAAATCTGAATTCTAGTCTTGATTTGACCATTTACTAGTAATTTGCCTTGGAAAAGTCTTTTAATATCTCTGAGACTCAAGTTTACTCCCAAAATCAAGATTACAAATTTTACTTATATCAAAAGTTGTGATGAATATTATGTACAAAGCTTCTTTCAATGTAGCATTTATTTGTGCTTGATTTTAAGTTATGTGGTCAAGATGCTCACCCCTGATATTTCTTGACTTTTGGAATAAAGGTAGAAATGACGGTTATTATCTCTAAATAATTAAGTTTATAACCAAACAACTAGATGTTGCATTAGATATTATTTTTCTTGACAGTATAATCTCAAAATAATAAAATTATATATATGTGTATATACACACACACACACACACACACATATAACCAAAAACTAACTCAATATGAGGGACATCTGAATAAAGTTATTTTTGCACACACATAGATATCCTTTGGGGACTAATAATGTTTGAATTAGAAATGAAATAGATATGATAGTATTGTTATAATAGAAATTTTCACTTAATTTGTGCTTTACAAATAGTAATGATCTGAATGATAATGTAGTATGATAGTAATGACCTAAAGGGTTTAAGAAAATGTAAACTATCAAATATTACTAAGGGTAACTCAAAAGGTCTCAGGAGCCAACTAGAAAAGACTCTCACTGACCAAAAATCAGAAATTATAAACAACCCCAAGAATGATAACTGTAGTGGAAGAAAACATATTAAATGTTAACAAATGCACAAATTTAAATTATACTGAAATAATGTTTATGGAAGATGTTAGGGATCCAAAAAACTTTTTAAAACCAGTAAGTAAAGGGAAAGAATCACAATTTATCCTGCCATTAATTTCTGCATAGATGTATTCAATAAAGCAAAAATGGCATAATTAGAATATTGCCATTTTGCAACCTCTAATGAACTAAGATACCTAAATTTTGACCATCCAAGCCAGCTAGAATAATAAATACAAAGACTGCCAGCTAAAGTCACAAAGAGGAAGATGTACCTCTGAAAGGAAGACCATAAAGCCATCTTTGAAGAATTCTTGTAAACAAACAAAGGAAAAAGCAAAAAGCAGTTGGACCTGATTAAGCCTCTGGTTTGGATCCAACTGCCAATTTACAAAAATTATAAAGCCCAGAGAAATTTATTCAATTATACTACAGCTTGCAGTCAACAAAATCTAGCACTGTGCTATCCAGTGTGGCTGGCAGTCACAAGGCACTAGCACGTGTAGCCATTTAAACTTAACATTAAACATTAAAACAAAACAAACGTATTTCAATTCCTGGGTCACACTGTCCACATTTCTTTCACAAATTCAATAGCCATATATGACTAGTGTCTACACTATTGAGGAGCCTAGAGCATTTCTATCATCAGAAATTTGTGTCGAATAGTGCTGATCTAAACTGTGCAAAACACTACAGGACCATATTAGTTTCTGCAACACTAAGTGGATGAAGACAAGAGAGTCCAGAGAGTGAGGAAGGGCACAAACAAACAAAGAGAGAGAAAATTAAGATATACCTATCAATTACGATGTGTGGAACTTATTGTGATCCCAATTCAAAACGATTATGAAAATAATAAGTTTTAACATTTATGAGTCCATGGAATTTTTAAAACTAGCCAGATATTTCATAATATGAAGTAATTCCTATTAATATGTTTGATATAACACTATTAGAATGATATTTATCATTTAATAATACAAAGTGAAATATTAATTGATGAAAGGATATGATTTGCATTTGTTTCAAAATAATATTGGGGAATGAATGATGGTTGATAGGGAAAGGTTGTTAAGACTGAGTGATAAATATGTATGAGTCAATACTTTCATATCTCCATAGTAAAGAAAAAAAGTAAAATAAAGTGTAACTGTATTCAGTGTATCAAATGTGACTATAATACTATAAAATACAGATTTAGATAGAATAAAATATTAAAATTACTTTTCACATGCATTTTATGAAAAGTTATTATTTTATATACTTTCAAAAATATCTAGTGTAATTAAAAGACAAAATAAAAATAACATATAAAGATACAACATTTTAAAATATAAATGATTATAATGCTGCTTTCATTTAATTTTTAACAATTTAAATTTATTAACACCTATAAAAATAAAAGTCTTCACACTTCTGGGATCCAATTAAAATTCATTTGCCAATATAAATATCATGCTTTTCAGGCATGGTATGTATAGGTTTGCATATATACACATTTTGGGATAATAGGTGAATTGTTTAATATTGCACAGTGATCTTCAGCTTCTGTATACAACTACTGTGAATACCATGCTAATTTTTGTGTATTTTCAGAACCACAAATTAGGGTACAAACAGAAACTAGAAAGTGGATCTTTGATAGTACTCTGAAATTATACTTTTTTCAATGCAGACGTCTATAACATTCATACTATTTGAGAAAGATTTGTCACTTTAACATGTTGATCACCACAGCACCAGAGTCTGGGCAGTGGTTTTGTTTTCTCAGGGTCACCCAGTCCACGATGGGTGAGCAGTGTGTTAAACAATTTAATTTAATCTAAACTTCTTCCTTTCCATTGAACTCTACACCACACCCTGGAGTAGGACCATCTCTTACATGGGCAGTGGCATATTTCATTAAATTATAGTGTTTAGATTTAGTTGCTTTTTTTTTTTTGAGAATGTTAGTCAAGCATTTGGAAATATTTCTTCCTAGGAGATAGTTCACATATGTTTGGGTAGAATTGTCACCTGCTATACCTGAGCCTATCACTTGATAAGGAGATAGAAATAGGCTGATGAGCTGAAATTGAGGTGGGATTAAGCCTAATCTGTACTTGAGGTTGTACAATGCTCAAACTTGAACCAAGTCAGTGCTCTCAAAGTAAGAATGGAAGGGTGGGAAACTAGAGTGATGGCTGGGTGAACAGTCATGTCTGCCAGACTCACCCAACTAATACATGGCATCTTAAAACATTAGAAATGACTATAAATGATGAAAAATTATGAATCCAGAAATGGAATTAATAGGAATCGCTATATAACTGATTGGATGTGCTTCTTCCTGAAGCAGCCCGCCCAAGAAACGGTCCATGCCCGGAGACAGGTAAAAAAAATCAAAGTAATCAAAATCATGATCTTGATGCTCCACTTTCTCTGCATCATCATTATCACAATTCTTATTAGGTCAATGTTTTAAGAAAATTTAAATATTTGCCTAGTCTCTTTAAAGCAAGGTCAGCAAACTTTTCCTATAAAGGGCCAGATACTAAATATTTTTTATGTTTGGAATTTGCAGTCCATAGGGTCTCTATTGCAACTATTCAACTCAGTAGCTGTAGTGTGAAAGTAGCCATAGACAACACAGAAGCTAATGAATATGACTGTTTCAAAAATATTTATTAGTGGCTATTTTAGTTTATATAATTTTATATAATTATGATTTTTTGTGTGTCAAGAAATAGTTTCTGTTGAGGTGACATTATTCACTAACTCATCTTTATGTCCCACAAACTAGCATAAAACAGACACACAGCACATTTTGTTTCTTAACTGCAGAGAAGATAAAAATAGTTCTAGCTCTCCAGGATCACCTGGCCAAAACCGGAGACAGGATCCTGTCGATCCTGTTACTTACTCTCTACTCTTTCACCAGGTCAATTGCATCTCTATGCAAAGTGAGTCAGTAAGTCCTGACTCTACCCTCCCACCAAAGCACTTAGGCCCTTGTTTATACATAGTAAAAATATTTCATTATCTGTTAATTACCTCTTTAAAGCCATTGTATATCCATGTATGCCCGCAGCAGCAAGCTCCTGGGGATAGGATTGGGATTTAAAAACTGGTTTTGGATTGATTGCTTGCATGTTGAATGAAAGGACCATTGGCAGGTCTAGTTGCAATGTCTTTGGCCTGCATACCACAGCAGGAAAACAGTTTGGGGCTTCAGGAAGCAAAATTCTTCTATACAAGAGCAAATTCTTCTCTTGGTCATATGTTTTGTACAGTATAGGTGACTGATAGCAAGACTATCAGGAGGAGAATAGTGGCTGATAAAAGCAATTGCCAAGGAAAGCAAAGAAACATGGGTTATCGCTCTGTATTAGCATAATACGGGAAGCAGTGAGTGAACAAGTGATTTTTCCCAGTATTGGCACTCACTTGGAAAGCTGTAAGCACACACACATAGGCTTCTTCCAGCTAATATAATATGCTATTGGCCCCACTAGACCCAGCATTTTATGAATGTCAGGCATACGTATGTCTCTTTTACAGTTGTCCATTTAGCTCCTAAGAAATTCTCAATATAAACCCCACACTGGACGTTGTATTTAAATGAATGGCCATGCATCATTATTGGTTAACACATATTGTTTCTTCTGTGTATCAGTGTGACCCTGAAAAAACCCATTATTATCCCCATTTTATAGACGAAGTGACTGAAAAATTTAGTGGTTGCCATTAACAACATAAACTATAAGTGATAAAACCAATAATCAAGAATAAGTCTGTATGATTCTATGGCTCCTTGTAAAGAGCCCTACATGATTCTAATATGCCTTTTTCCGAAAAGAACTTTGGCTTTAAGGGAAATTGAAAGCTAAGAGGCACGTTGGTAAACAATAAAAAAAATTCCATACAGTGATGACATATGCTGCCTTGGAAAGGTTGTGTTCCCCTTCATGGGTAGTGAATAAATGAAGCAGCTATGGGACCACCTACCAAAGGAACAGTTGTAACAACAGTAAAAGATAGTAAGACAGTAAAAAGATAAAACAATAAAAATAGTTCAACTAATGTTTGTTAGAAGATAAGCAGTTTTTTCATTTAATCATTACACCAGCCATAGGAGATGATACTATTTTTATCTGTTTCTTCAGGAGATTTTAAACAGGAGAAAGCTGAGGTTTCAAAATAGTTAATAACTTGCCTGAGGTAGAAATGTGACATACTTAATAGATAGGAAGGAAGTTACTTGCAAGAGGTGAAGGTGGGTGTACTTTGGAATTTGGAACCCTGATTTAAATTCATGTTCACATAATTGTAACACCAGATGTCTTGAGAAAAACATTTCTTACCCAGAGTGTTCATTTTAGTCATCCGAATCACGTGTGAGGCTTCTAAAAGTATTTTCATGTGGTGGGTGTGTCTGTGCATCTGTGTGTGTATTCAAACCGCGGCAGGTACTTTCGATGTATTCTTTTGTTAGAGCAATGATTCTCAAACATTCTGGTCTCAGGACACATTTACACTCTTAAAAATTACTGAGAACTACAAAGTGTTTTGTACAGATTATATATATGTATATATTTTATACATATATATAATTAACTCCGAAAATCTTTAAAATATTTAATATTTCATTTGAAAGTACCAAACGTTAACATAACTCATTTTTAACAAAAATAATTATATTTTCCAAAACAAAAATACTAAAAATTGTTGCATTGTTCTATAATCTCATAAATTGTTCTAATGTGTAACTTAATAAAAAGCAGTTACTTTCTCACACCATGTACAAAAATAAACCTAAAATGGATGAAAGTCTTAAAAGTAAGACCTGAAGCCATAAAACTTCTTAAAGAAAACATAAGCAGTATGCTCTTTGACGTTGATCTTAGTAATAATTTTTTGGACATACCTCCTCAGCCAAAAGCAACATAGGCAAAAATTAACACATGAGGGCTACATCAAATAAAAAGCTTTTGTACAGGGAAAGGAAACTGTTCACACACACACAAAAAAAGGCTGCCCACTGAAAGGAAGAAAATACTTGCAAATGAGGTATCTAACAAGAGTGTTAATATCCAAAATGTACAAAGAACTCATACAACTCAGTGTCAGAAAAACCTGAAACAACCCAATTGAAAATGGGCAGAAGACCTGAAAAATAGTCATTTTTCCAAAGAAGACACACAGATGTCAACGGGCACTTGAAAAGATGTTCAACATCACTAATTATTAGGGAAATGCAAATCAAAGCCATAATGATCTATTATCTCATAACTGTCAGAATGGCTGTTACCAAAAAGACAACAAATAACAAATGTTGACCAGGATGTGGGAATAAAAGGGACTCTTGTACGCTGTTGATGGGAATGTAAATTGGCACAGTCGCTATGGAAAACAGTGTGAAAACTCCCCCTTCCCCCCAAAATAGAACTACCAGACATCCCAGCAGTTCCATTCCTGAGTGCTTATCTGGAGAAAACAAAAACCCTAATTTGAAAAGATATATGCACCCCTAAGTTCATTGCAGCATAATGTTTACAATAGCCAAGATACAGAAGCTACCTACGTGCCCATTAATAGATGAATGGATAAAGAAGATGTGACATATACATACAATGGAATATTGCTCAGCCATAAAAGAGGAATGAAATCTTGCCAATTGCAAAAACTTGGGTGAACCTAGAGGTTATTATGCCAAGTAAAATAAGTCAGAGAATGACAAATATGTTTTCACTTATATGTGTAATCTAAAAAAGAGACCAAATGAACAAACATAACTAAACATAGAGTCATAGATATGAGAAAAAGCAGATGGTTGCCAGAGGGTAGGGGAGTAGGGGAAGAGGAGAAATAAGTGTTGGAGATTAAGAGGTCAGTTATAAAATAAAGGAATCATGGACATTACATTTACAGTGTGGGGAATATAGTCAATAATTATGTAATATCTTTGGTGACATGTAACTAGACTTATCATGGCAATCATTTTGAAATGTATATAAATATTGAATAATTATGTTATGTACCAGGAACTAACATAGAATTGTAGGTCAGTTATACTTCAAAAACAAACAAATGAATTCACAGAAAGAGAGATTAGGTCACTGCGTGGGGAGTGAGGGGAAGGGAAATTAGGTTGAAATAGTCAAACAGTACAAACTTCTAGTTACAAGATTAATAAGTACTAGGGGTGTAATGTACAACATGATAAATATAGATAGCACTGTTGTACATACATATGCAAGTCTTTAAGAAAGTAAATCTTACGAGTTTTCACCCCAAGGAAAAACTTTTATTTTTAAATGTTTCTACGTGAGATGATGATGTCCACTAAACAAATTGTGGTCATCATTTCATGCAGTATGTACGTCAAACATACGCACATACAGTGCTGTGTATCACTTATATCTCAATAAAACTGGAAGGACAGAATAGAAGACAGTTAAATTCCTATAGCTGTTCTGCATTCAAATTGTGGCTTGTGTTGTTTTGGTTGAAAAATATGAAAAAGAAATCTGACCTCATCCAGATATGCAGTTGGAAAGGATATAATAATATTGATAGTCTTCTCAGATAATTGTGGATTCTTCGTATATGCTACACAAAAATTGAACCAGGAGAAATTTCTTCAAGATTAGTTGCAATGTGGAACTGATTCCATATTAGTAAATTTTTTGTTCTCTGTTGCATTAAAAGGCATTAATCTATCTTGCATTTTGAATGGATCTTTTACCTTTTTATTATTTTATAGCAGTACTCATTTGTCATTTGGAAAACAATGGTACCCTGAGTTGTACTGATCTTCCAAATATTGACACATTACGTTATAATTTATAAAGATTGCTTTAAGTAATTTTACCACCAGTCTCATCAGAAAAGTTTTAAATAACGGTAAGCTGTACAGTACATGGTGGTATACACAAATATTCTAAAATTCTACTTTTTCTTGAAAGTTCAAATTTTATCATCAGCAACAAATAACATTATTTACTTTAGTAGCAATGGTAGGCTCACTTTGCACATTTTTTGAGAAAATTTCTGCCAGTTATCCCAATGTGAGTAACTGTAGTTTGTAGGTTATTCTTTCAGGTAAAGAAAGCTTTTGTGAATAAAAGTGTCAACTACCAAAAATTACTGGCACTGAAGAACACAAACTCATCATTCATTGTGGTGTCTCTGCCTTGAGTTGTGTTCGAGCTCCAAGTGTTTTACTAACTGTAAATGATCGGGAAATGATGAATTCCTAGATATTACAATCCAAATGAAAAGATTTAAGATTTATAAAGCAGATGTTTAAGAATGCTACTAGAGTGTGGTCCAGCACCTAGAAAGGAGCAGCACCACTCAGTGAAACCTCCACATAATCACGATTATGTGTGAAGAAAGTCAATGGACAACTGGGCTCCTTTATAAAGTTCATCAGAGGATGTTCTATTGGCCATGCTTCCCTTGTTTCAGATTCTCTTAGTTTATTTCATGTCAGTAAAGCCCTGTCAGAGAGCGGTGCGGGTATCTTCTACCTGAATTACTTAGTGTCTCAAAATTTTGATATAATTGGTGAGTGTTGGGAAGGAAAAGAACAAAATTAGGTGTGTCTGGCTTAGGACTTGATCTTAAATAGATCCTGTCTGTTATTTGGACACTTTGGATCTGCTGCCAAGATTTTGTCCTTGAAAGGACTCATGTAGCTAATTCACATCTTGAGGGATAGTTCTTTGAATTAAATATTCCATGAGGGAGAAATGTGCTTGCAATGTATAACATTCATCTCTGTGTTCAAGTGGAATTCCATTTCCAAATGGAAAGTTTTATTTTATGTATATGAGATAATATATGTAATTTAGTTTAAAAGATACTGTCAAAAAGAAAAAAATTACCATTATTACAAATGTCTATATAGTAGAAAGCAAAAAGCATTGCAAAATTGTTATTGAAGTAGTTTGGTCTGAATGACCCATTGGAAGGTGGTTGGGGACCCCCAAAGTTTGGTGGAACACATTTTGAGAACTGTTATGTTAGGATAATGACCTTAATAAGGCTTTCTGAATTGTGACGTCCTATAATTTTGTTGAAGTTCAATTCGAATCTTCTTTTGCCTTGAGTAATTATGTTAATATACTTTGGATGTTTCCATTAGTACGCTAAATTAGAGTTATATTGGCTTTAAAAAGCCAATTGTGTGTACCTTTTTCCAGTTCTGAATTCAGTTCAGTGTTATCATGTTGTTGGCTTAAAATCAGTCACTATGAGTACTTATATCATGAAATTGAGCAATGCTACAAATTGGAGCATTTTGCCCCGGGAGCGAGTTGTTAACAATATACCTGTATACTTTGGATGCATCTTTTATATATTTTACATCTTCACTACCAACATCGTATCAATCTAATCTCATCTCAGAGAATTCTGACTACATATGGGTATATGTATGCAGCTCAGGGATTCGTCTGCTACAGGAGGGTTGACACGATTATGACTTGGCGAAACCCATACCCTTTCTTTGCATTCATCTCCTCATGCCTTTGCTCTTTAACCAGAATATACAGTACAACTGGATGCTGTCCTTAAAAAGTTCGTACTTTCCCATTCCATGGGCTAATTATTCATTTGTTTAATTCTGAAATAAACAAACAAATAGAAACATTTCCTGATGTTGTGCCATAGCCAAGTGGGATTCTTAATTCTAATTAAGAATTTAAAAATAAAATAAAAATAATCCCCAAAATATAGAATCATAACCCCAATAATTTAATTATTTGATCAAGGAAACTTATAAACAAATAATTATAAAAGTACAATTATTGGTAGTAATAATTGTTAATTAGTAATCTGTGTGTATGTATTTGGGTGTGGAAATCACAGGTGCTTTCAGTGGGGTAATTCTTGCCTGTGGCAGGTTGACTCACAGAATGACCCTATTTTAAGTCCCTTAACTTTTCTTAGATTTTGCATTCTCAATTTAAAATGGCAGGGAATGTATAAGTTAAGCTAGATAATACTGAATATAATTCTTATCTTCTCTTTTGCCTCATTAAAGCCTAGTCATTATTTAAAGCTCTTCATATGCTAACATATTTGGAGACATATTTGTTGATTTTCTTCTTGACAAGAGAGTGCACTTCTCTGTCTGCCTTGCACCCTGCCTACTGCACTGCGGATATCCACTTACTGTACTTGAGGAAGAGGCTATGCCTTTCATTTTTAGGTTCCAGAGCAGAATATTTGACACATAAAGTGTGTTCAATAAATGTCTGAAAAATACATGAGTGGATGAGAATTTTGATGAAAAAAAAATCCCGTGATTCTTGGACCGAGGTCCTTTGTTCACTGCCCTGCATTTGCAAAACTATAGATGAAATTGCAAATGAATCTTGTTTATCCTACTACCAAATTAGGCAGTTTCCTATTTTGAAAGTGCCCTTTTAGAAAAGATATCTGTAGAATAAACATGGATGGGCTCTGAGCAACCAGTGAGTGGAAACCGAGCTGTCAGTCACACAGAGCATCCATCATCAACAGGCCTTGAATATTTAAAATGCCTTTTAGAAGCCCTTCATTAGGAGGATTTTTTAAGAGTATTTTGAGATTGATGGTTGCTTTCCTGTGTTCATGTTCTGTTTGTGGAAAGAGATGGAATTTTCAGTATTAGAGCTATAATAAAATGTGTTACTTGCTATGACAAACTACTCATTATATGCTGTCAGAGGCATACAGAATCTGAAAAGTCGGCTTTTAAATAGTTTTGAGGCATAAATGCTTTACTTATTGAGGTAAACAATAATGGTGCGAGCTATTGTGACTGTGAACTACATTTCTGTCTGCCTGACAACCCTTCTCATTAGTCACAGGACTGTGGATGTGTGGGGGGCACATTAGTCCGGCCATGGGCGGGTTCTTCTTTATTAGATGCATGTTTCCGAAGAGGAGAGATTATTTACCCCTCAGTGGAAACAACCGCAGCGTCCACTCAAAAGCAAATTGTGTTTTCAGGGCACAGGCATGAAATGGACATTCACAGGCATTTTATTCTTGAGCAACTGACTCTGTTGGCTCAGTTACTGCTCCTGGAAGATTGCAGAACCGATAACCTAAGAGATTTCTTGCTCTCAGATATCTACGGTTTGGATTTTTAGTGCCTAAAGATCCCTAATTGTTCCCCTTAGAAGCTTTACTGTGTCTTTGTTTCCCAGCTTAGAAAAAGTTCTGAATTGATAAAAACAAAGAGAGAGAGAGACCAGATTTTACAGAAGATAAATACTAAGATTTTGAAAGAAAAAATTTTAAATAGCCACTATTATATGATTTACCATCTATTTTTCAAGTCTCCTAAAGATTCTGAATGATGAAGTTAAATTATACGCACCATGGTCTCCAACTGGAGATGATGCATGTGGCGGCACATTGTGAACTCTCAAGAGTTCTCTGTAAAGAGCGGACAGGCTGGCTATTGCTGTTCCTCCGGGCTTACTGATGACAGCTATAGGATTAGGGTTGGAGGAGGTACCCCAAATTTCAAACCTAGACAGCTCCCTCTTGGATGGAGAGAGGAGGAGATAGGCAAATAATTTTATGACGAACTGGTTCAGGGAATATTACTTGAATAACAAACATATTGGTATATAAAATGTTATGTGTAACAAATATTACATGTAACACTATATATATAATGTAGTAGGGCTGCTGCCCAGCACATGAGTGGAAGGAGAGTCCTACAGTGGTGTGGAGCTCCATGTTTATGCTCCAAATGGTATCCTTAAATACCGTGAGGTTCTTCTTAGGATGTGTCAGTTCCTTTCAGCTCCAACTGTCCTTTGGTATCTTGGAGCCTCTTAAGTTTTCAAGGTTTACAAAAACTCCAATTAAAAATCTAAAAGAATCATTGGTTTGGAGTCGGTAGACACAGGTGTGCCCTTCCTTAATATGTGTTGGTGGACAGAGGACCTAAGTGTTAATCTGTTGTTCTTTGTGTTTTCAGATGTAAAATAAGAATAATCTTGCCTAGGTCATAGGCTGATTATAAAGTTTCTGTGAGTTGTTTATAATGCACATAATATTTGTTGGCACATAGTCATTCAATAAATATTTAATTCCTCAGGACGATGCTAAAAATTATGTGAGTCATCTTGACTGATTGGTCCACACTCTCCGCCATATTACATACTTCCAGCAGGATTGTCTTTCTCCTCCCTCCCTCCGTCCATCCATCTGTCTGTCTGTCTTTCTCTCATCCCTTCCCTTTCCTTTTCCTCCTCCTCCTTCCTTCCTTCCTTCCTCCTTTCTGTCCTTGTCTTTCTCTGTTGCTGATGCTGTTTAAATCATAAGCCACTGTGTTAAAACTGGGTCCAGCAAATCAGGGGAGTCATTCCCTCTCACCATCTTCAAAGAAATGAATAGGCACAGGGGTGACCAAGAGGTTTAAGTTCACAAATAGCTGGACGGGGAAAAGGAAGATAGGAAGAATTGGTCTTCAGCTCAACCTAACAGGTATTTTGGATAATACATTTACTTACACTAAGCCCTGAGCATCACGTCTTGTGCATAATGCACATTCTATCTGGGTGACAGTTCCCCTCTTTTCCATCCAGCACCTCTTGAGAGGGAGGGACACATTTTATTTACCTTGGCTTCTCCTGTGTCTAGTGCAGTGCCTAGTATGTAATACATCTCAGTAAATGTTGAAAGAATTCTGTTACCTGAGGGAAGAACCAAGCTGATGTGACAAATGAGCAAGGACAGGCTGAGGTTAGGGCTTATGAAAGTGAAAAGTCCACAGAGGTTAAGGCTCTAGGAATAGTAAATGAACACAACCAGAGGAGAGGAAAGGTATCAGGGAGCAGCACCAATGGTCCAGCTGTGCTCTGGGAACACAGTGCTTCACTGAAGTCAAGCTGTGGGATGATGTGTTTTATTTCATCTCCAAGGAGACAGAGCACTGGGGACAGACTGGGAGCTAACAACAGCATTGCCCTAGCCTGACACCCATAGAGATGGCTTTCTGTATCTGTAGAGTCACCTTTGAGTCATACTATGCACAACTGTATAGTTTTGACCTTTAGGCTAATGCCATTTATCTTCAGTGACCTTGCTGAACACAGAATGCTGGGCAAAATGCTACTGTTTATTTAACTAAGAATGGGCTTTCTAAAATGGTTGTCCTTAGCAAGACAAAGCTAAATACATAATCGTAGCAATCAGTGAGCATCTCTTGTGGCCGAAGGCACCTTTGGCTTTCATATTTCATGATGGGCTTGTATTTTGTAACAGAAAGATCTCCTAAAAAAATTCCTGTTTTGTGCTCTGCAACATGTATTAGCTTGGAAAAGAACTATCACCCTGTATACTTAGCCACCGATTCCATTATTTCATTTTACTTTAGAATTGAAGTATTTTTGTTAGGATGTATGGGCATAGTTTCATTCGGTTTTGTGTGTGTGTGAGAGAGAGAATTAGAATACTGTTGAATCTTGCTGTGCAATGACACAGTGCTCAGTTTTTTTCTTAAACACATTTAAAGAAAGCTCATTTGTAATTCTGGCCAAGAAAATACACTGTGAGCTTCAAAGCCAAGATGCAGGAGGGATTCAGCTAAGTGGTGAAGAAGTCTTCCAAGCCAAGCATCCCATCTTAAGAGTTTCATTGTTCTCAGTTTATATTAAATCATACCTTTCTCACAGCAAGCCTGTTTTAACCCCATTTGAGACAAAGGATGGGAGAGTGCGTGCTTCAGAATGTTCAATAAGTACTTGCTGAAAAAAATCAACGAATGAATGAATACATGATACAACACCGAGTTCTTGGAACAGAGAAGGTCATAAGAAAGCCCTTGCACTTTCTCTGTTTAAAACCATCTCCAGCCATTGTTAGTATTTTTCACTTAACTAAGGTAGGACTTTGGGGACTACTGGGGAGCCCAGAGAGAAAAAGCTCAGCCCAAAAGATGTGCTTGAATTTTAAGAAATGTCAAGGAAGTAATTTACAATTGGAATTTTCAAAATATAGAATTCTTGGCATTATACAGAAAAATAAAATGAGAAATGTGAGTTAGTACTAATATGAAATAATTTTATTTTTAATATGGATTTATTTTAAATTATTTTTTAGAATAAGAATAATACAGGAATTAATGCTATCCAATAGCACATTCCATCGTACTTTGTTGACTTCCATATATTTGAGTTTTAGCAATGCCTGTTACAAAAATTATTTCTATATTTTTTAAAAAGGCAGAGAACTAGAATGAGTTTAGCTTATATGTATATTACCCAAAGGTATGGAGGGGATTAATATATTTCTCTTAAGGAAATCTTTTAGGTGGCATGTATGACTGAGATTGATTATCTTTAGTATATGGAAAATCTAAACATTTTAAAAAGCAAAAGGCACAAAGAAAAGCTTCCAAAGCACACGTGCAAGTAAATCATTTAAAGAAGAAATAAAGAGGGTCAATACACTGAAAAATGTTCAGTAGTCAAAGAAATTCAAATTAGATGCTGACATGATTTTTAAAAAAGGTTTAATTCAAAAGGGTTAAAAATTAATACTGGGATGTGAGAGACATTAAAAAAAATCCAAAAAACCCAGAGAACTACTAATGGAGGAACCCACTGGAAAGTATGTATCAGAAGCACAGAATTCCTCACATCTTTTCTCTGATTGTCATGCTAAGAATATTAATAATTAGGAATATTTGCAACGTATAGTTTCAAAGTCACTGTAAGAGCACCTTTGCTCTTAAAAAAACATGAATGTACAACAGTAGAAGAATGATTATTACATGTCCATTTAATGAAATGCAATAACTAAACATATTCTAGAAAGAGGTTTTCTAATGGGAGTGAGAAGTTTGGTTGGCTATCAGAATCTCCTGGTGGGATTTTCAAAACATACTTTCAGAGGTGTCCACCAAGATCTTAACTCATTTCACACTGGTTGTTCCCAAAACAGCCAGCTCTAGTTTATTCTGGTAAATGCTCCTTACTTTTTGCTGTTAAAGAATTGTTGTTCTAGAAGAATATTCTAATAACATAGAAAGGCATTTATAATATACTATTAAGATGAAAAAGTCATTTATAAAATGTTTTATTTTATAAAAATAAAAGATAAAATGTCTTCCTACTTATCTTTAAAAAATTCAGAAAAGATACACAGCGAAATGCTTATGATGGCCACCTTGTTAGTAAGGTTATATATCATTTTATATTATTATTTTATGTTTCTGTATTTACCAAAGTTTTAGTGATGAATACTAAATCCCAGGCTTTCTTATTTAAAATCGTCACCCCAACGTACATGTACTCCCCTTCCTTTATTCCACTTTATTTTTTCTCCAAAGAAGTTATCCACATCTCTTATACTATATGTTTTACTTATTTTTGTTAACTTGTTTATTTCTGAGTCCCTCAACTGGATTGAAAACTCCCACATGGAGATGCGCTATAGCACCAGCTGGACATATAGTGATGCTCACTTAAATATTTTTGAATGTATGAGTGTTCCTTACAAACAATCTGTCTTGAACTAAATAGTGAACTGTAACTTCACAGTCAAGATGGATAGTATACACTGTACGTTCTTCTTACATTAAGTTTAATGATTCTTTTAGTCTTAACAAACTGTTAGTAACTTTTATTATGTGAAAAAGAGAAGGAAAATGAGCCAGTGTTCAGCTAGCATTCCAGCACGTCTGCTCACTTCCAGGTCCACTACATGTCTTCTGCTGCTTGTTGTGATCACAAGAAATACATTTCTTTTGGATCAATTAACCGTTTATCCAAATAATCGTTGTCATTTAATTTGTTTATGTATTCTAACCTGTGATCATATTTCATTTAAAAGTAGCTTGTGAAAGTAGCCTGGCATTTATCAGATTGTTCATCTTTGAAGGAAGGGATTATGTCTTTGTATCTCCTACAGAATCTGGTATTACCTGATTCTCATATCAAGTCTAGAACAATGCCTGCATACTTAAAAATTATTGAATACTAAATTAAAGAATAAGAATTATTTATGCTACTATAGAGGAGCAAATTGATGGGAACCAGATGGCCTGAGTTTTTAGTTTAAATCTCAGCTCCTTTACTTATTAGCTGTGCCACTTTGGGCAGTAGGTAATCCTTCTATTCCTAAATCACTTCTATAAAACAGAGCTCCTTGAGTACCTGTCACATAGAGTAGTTGGTAAGAATAGATCATACACACACACACACACACACACATCACTTGGAACTGTAGTTGGCGTGTAGAAAAATCATACACAGGTTAGTAAATGCTCTCTTTCATTGTTGTTGATATTATTATATTGTTTATATTATGAGGGAAAGTTCATTGAAACAAAAGTCTTGAACTCAGATTAGTTGCATTTATTTACACTCACTGGGCTGTATTTTGTTTAGCTGTAAATCAGTCATAAGACAGAAGAGTGATCCCTACTTTACAGGGATCAAGATGTTAGGATCAAGAAAAACAGATATGTGAAAGCAATTTTAGAACTATGTTTTATTCAGTTGCAAGGAGAAGTTACTGTCATATTTATTCTAGGTGATAACTAATGAAAAGTGAAATAAAAACAAATAGAGAGTTATCATTTTTGTTTCTTTTTAGAAAGGGCTCTCAAATATACATATTTATTTCCAAAAGAGCCCAAATATATCACTGTGTTAATATTTATATGAATACTTTTAATATTTTATCAAAAAACAATTTTATCATTCAAATTGGTCTTAATATTTCTTATTTCAGAGCTCTGAGGTTAAGATCAAATTCTAATTGAGAAGAAAAGGTAGTAAGACTCTCACAGCATAAATGTGACACCTAAAAATACTTCACATTACAAAGCTGGGTATGTATAAATTAGATGCATAAACCAAAGTATAGCTTTAGGCAGAGTTTAGTGATCATCGTTGACTAGGTTTTAGAATAACTCACTTTTTGGCCAATGGGAAGATGGAGGATCAAAGATTAGTGACTTTAAGTTCATTGAATGAATGGCAAGATCAGGGTATTGAATGAAGCGCACTGTAGCCTGACAAGTGCAATGGTGATGTGTTCTGTGAATTTGTGAAAGTCACCAAACTCCTGTCTTAGCTTTTCCAAGTTTAAAATTGAAGTCATAGTGTCTACTTGACAGGGACCATATAAGAATTCAGGTTGGTGCTTTGAAGATGTAGCAAGGGAGGGAGAGCCAGGTGCAGGCTCCTGGAAGAGAAAACACTTTGAGGTCCTTTGCATAAACACAGTACAGGGGTCTGAAGGGACACGGGCAGAGGCTGGACGACCTTGGCCACAGACACCACCTCCAACCTCCTCATCTTCAAACCCCTTTCTATACCGATGCCAAAGTGATCACAACAGTGGTCCTTCTCGACCCAGCTCTGGTCTCTCGCTCAGCTCAAAGCCCCGCCTGATCCCACTGGCTGCAGGGAGGGTCTAGGCTCCTCCACCTGCCCTTCAAGGCTTCCATGACCTGCACCCAACTCCCACCTTGCACTTACATTCCTGCTCAGTGGAGGCCCTGCAGTACCCCCAACTCACTTTCTCACTGCCTGGCCTTTATTCAGGCTGTGACCTCTTGCCAGAGAGTCCTCCTAGGGGTGCTCCCCTGGCTCATGGTCCAGGCACCACCCTCAGTTCTGCAGCCCTGTGACCCACCCAGCCCACCTGGGTCCCTGCCCCTCGCTCATGTCTCGACCTCCATCCCTCAGCCCGGGCCTCTGCTCCCCTCATTACCATCCCAAAGTGGAGAAAAGGAACGTCAGGGGTGAACTGGGTATGTAATAAAGGGTGATGTCTTGGAAAGAGAGGGGACAGGGTCCCCACCCACATGAGATGATGGCAGCACCTGGCACCGTGCGTCTCGGTGCACAGACACAGCCCCCGAGTCCCAGTGTCTGCACTTGCGCGGGTGGGAGGGGTGGATTGGGGCACAGCTCAGTGGTGGTGTGCGTGCTTAGCAGCACAAGGTCCTGGGTTCAATCCCATTTAAATAAATAAATAATCTCTTAGAAAAATCTTCATCTGTAACTTGGGGTCACAGACCCTTCTCTTAGCACTACCATCAGAAATAAATGCCTGGTGCATGCAGCTCTCAGCCAAACATGGCCCCTCCCTCTCCACCCTACTGCCTCCCTGCACACCTCACAGGCCATGGCAGAAGCCACTGACCGCCTACCTGGTCAGACAGCACAAGGCCCATCTGAGCCAAACACTGACTGCCAAGCTTGCCAAGATGACCACCTCACTCTCGGATGCATCTGGTTCCTTGAGCCAGAGCCCAGGCGGTCACATTCTCATTTGACTCAGAAGGGTGTGACATGTGGCATCTTGGCATGCACTGAAACGGCCAGCGGCTTGGGCAGACCCAGGGTAAGGAGGCCACCAGTCTGTCTAACAGGCCGTCTCCCACGCTGGTTCCCGGCACCTGGCCTGCCACTCCCGGCCATCTGCCCCCGCCGGCAGAAGCCCTGGGTTCCCCTCCAGGCCTCGGGCTGCAGATGATTCTCCTGCCTGGGGTGAGGGTGGGAGAGGGGGCGTCAGCTCCTGCCTGCTCTTAGATCACCACACTCGGACACTCTGGAGCCCACACCAGGAAGCCGAGCCTACGCCCAGTCACCTGCTTCAGCCCCTGGGCCATGATGCTCTGCTGACCGTTCAGCTCAGTTTAGTTCAGGCTGCGTCAGGCCCCACTGTGCACCGCAAACAGCACAGCCGGGTGGGCTGGAGAGAGGACACGGGGACTATGATCATGACCACGGCAATGACCAGGGCCGCCACTGGCTGCGGCCCAAGCACTCACTAAATGTTTCATGTGCATTAACTCACTGAAGCTTCCCACAACCCCAGGGCCTGAGTCAGTTTTATTATCTCCATTTTACAGATGAAGAAACAGAGACACAGAGAGATTAAGCAGCTCACCCCAGGCCACAAGCTGTGAGGGCAGTGGCGTGTGGATGCGCTCCAGAGTCCGGCTCCCACTGCTGCCCCGAGCGCGCAGCGGCTGCCGGCTGCATGGCTGGGCCCAGTGCTCCCCGCAGCATGCTAGGAGGACTTTATCTTGAGTCTGCTGGGCTCCGAAGCCCATGCCCAGAATCCCTATGCTTGTCGGCCTCCCTGCATGGTTACCATCATCCCTCAACCATTTCCACACACCGTGACCTCCAGGATCCTGGGGAACAAAGCCCTACGGCGTCCCCAACTTTCTAAACTTCCAGGATATATGAGGTCCCCCCAAGCAGCCACTTGCAGGACTAATTCTGTGCCTGCTCCTGACTGATCAGCCTTAACAGATTCAGTGACATCTCTCAAAACTGAATTTGGCTTCTCCGTCTTCTACTGATTTTATTGCAAAGGTTTTTATGGGCAAAGGTATCTCTGACATACACAGGTTGCCCTCCAGACCAAACCATCCCTCCCGGAGGGCTGTCCGACACTGCTGCAGGAAGTAGTCCAAGTAGGCGTGCAAGAGCCCAGGGACACCCAGGGACCCTGGGATCGTCAGGAACGGTGAGGGGAGCCAGCTTGCTCCTGCGTGAGTCACTCCCCTATTTGTGGATATTTCCCACAAGTCACCGCAACACATGGCTGGAACAGTGACTGTGACCCTCAGCAGCCTGGTGGCAAGAACAGGAGCTAAAAGTTCAGGAAGTCCTGAGTTCAAACCCCATCTTACCACTTCCTGGCTGCGTGACCTTCCCCAGTGACTCCGCCACTCTGGGCCTCTTGTTCCTGGTCTGTATAAACACCACGGCAATGCCCAGCTTGTAGCGCTATAAAGAGGCTCTGGAAGATGCTGGGTGCTGGGTAAGTGTATTCCCTCCCGACTCCACCCCTAGGAGTCCTTGCAGACCATCTGGCCCAAGGGCTGCAAACAGAAGGCTCCTGGCTGCATCGCACCCGGCTGCCTCGCTTGGCCCACGCAGGCTGGAAGGCAGTGTGACGAGGCCGGGGTTGTTTCAGCCCAACACAACAGCAGTGCAAGCCACCGTCCCTGGTCACGTATGTGAGCTGCCTGCAGCCCTTTGCCAATGATCGGGACCCAAACACCTGACCATAAAAAGACAGGGATTGTGCATTTCAGAGGTTTTTACTAACTGGGGGTGGGGTGAGGGCTTCGTTTCTTCACTTCTTTGAGTGCAAGGAAGCTGCATATGGAAGGAGAATCATGGTGCAAAAAGACAAAAAGTCTCTGTGCTTCTGAGCGATGACTAGCTGGGCAGATGGTTTGCACCCAGCAGTTTCTGCTGTGACATATTCTAATGACCCTCCATAAGCCAGAGAATGTCCACTAGGCTGAGAGCTAGGCTGCAAGGAGCACTCCTACACGGTACCTTCACATCCACAGCCTGGTAGCTTCAAAAACCTCTCCTCAGGCCTTTTCAGGGTGACTCCCAGTAATCTCTCTGCAACACCTAAGAACATTCCAGAATATTCCAGTGTTCGCCGCCTAGATGAGATATGACACTTTGGGATCATTTGCACGTCTGCACCAGCAACCATGCACTTTAATCTGAATGGAACCAATTCAGAGGAATTTAATTAAATTTGCAAAAAGACAGCGTGGCAGAGGAAGTTCAGCCTGCTCACCTGTTAATCAAATATTCAAAGAACAAGTGAGGTGACGGCTCATCTCCTACAAAAGCACAGCTTTGTAAATAGACTGGTGAGATTGTAAAGTTTTAGAAAAATGAAGTTCTAAATGGACAACTGTCACGAACCCAAGCGGCTCAGCGGGCCTTTCTGAGCACGAAGGCTCCTGCTCGCTCCAGACATTCTCACCTTGACGCGATGTTCCCAGGGAAGCCCTCGTGTGTCCCAGAACCTGAAGCGGGAGTAGCAGACCTGCCCCCCCGAGGGGCCACGAGGGCTCAAGCCCAGCGGGGGGGGACGGCACCAGATGCTCCCCGAGGACCACACCCCGGGCCCCAAGAGCCAGTGTTTCCTGGCATGGGTTCTGCCACCTCCGGGCTGCGGGGCTCCGGGCACATGCCCTGACCCCTCTGCACCTCAGCTTCCTCACCTCTGACAAGTCAGTGACGACGGACCTACCCGACAGGGACATGTTGAAGATTGAGCTAAACTGCTCAGAACAGTACTTGACCAAGAGGATTGCCCAGAAAATGTTGGTGACTATCCTGAGGAGTCCCTGCCGCATCTCCAAACCCAACCCCGCCCCCACCCCGGGCCAAAAGGACAGAGTTCCCCCACCCCACCCCCACTCCCACCAAGCACGACTTGACTCGGAAGAGCAGGGGACATTCCTTCCCCAGCTCCACCCCCGAGTTGAGACTAATTTTCCCCTCAATGTGGTCTTAACCCACCCCCGCTGCCAGGCCTGGCAACCAGCCCAACGGAGGTAACTGGAACTTTGCAAAGAGCACTGGAGTTGGAGTCAGACCTGGGATTGAGTTCCAGGTCTACCTCTTCCCAGGTGTAAGCAAAGATCATGCCACCTTCCCAAGCCTCAGTTTCCTCCTTTGTAAAATGGAAATTAACACCACCCACCTTGTGGAACTGATGTAAGGATCAATGAAAACTTGTCCATCAGCCATGAGCCCCATGGCCGTGGAAATACTGATGACCCTACACAGCACCCCCACCTTTTCACTGGCCCTCACCAGCCGTCTATGAGGCAGGCAAGGCAGGCGCCCATGTTCCCATTTATCAGATGAGAAAGGTGAGGCTCAGAGAGGTTATACAGTCCACGTCAACCCTCTCTCATTGAGCAAAAGGCTGTGCAGGTGAGAATGCAAACCTGCTGGATAAAGGAGTGAGTGGAAGGATGCACCAGGGCTGCAGGAGAAAACTAAGGGGTGCGTGGATTTATCCAGGCAACGGCTGATTAACGGGCTGCAAGCACCGAGGCCCTGCAAAGGGAATGCTGGAGAACTGCGCTGGCTGCAGCTCAACACCTGCCGGAGGAAAGGGAGCTGCAGGCTACTCTCCGTTTCCACGGGAGTCCCCTTGAAACACCCCTCCCATGGCTGTCGTTCTTCTCTGTGGAGGAAGAGCTCGGGGTGAATGTGATGGAGGGAGGCGGGCACTCGACACCAGGATGCCACGGAAATTTCAAGGCCCGGCCCCACACCACCCACCCCCTCACCAGCAGAGATGACCAGGGCCCGGGGGCAGGCTTCGCCTTCACTCCCGCCTCTGTGGGGCCACCACGACTGTTTCCGTGGAAACTGAACGAGGAGGAAATTGGCGATCGCATGTAAAACAGCATCCATCTCTCTTGCAGAAGGCTCCCTGCCGGCCAAGAAGGCTGGGTGTGCAGGGACACGGCCTGGGGTCAAATCCTGCAGCGTGACCCGGACGAGCCCCTGACCTTAGAGCCCCCTTTTCTCTTTTTCTCAAGAGCCTGCGGTGAGCGCAAAGGGATACAGCAGCCTTGCACCTCCTGCAGCTCCGAAGTCACTGGCTCCCTCTCCCCAAGTGCAATGTGGATGCGTTTGTGTGATCACCCTACAACAGTCCAGAAGAAGTTCTCTGGTTCCTGAAGCAAATATCCGCTGAGCCATCCTGGGGGCAGGAGGGTGGCCGGCTCCCTGCATGCCCTCCTGGGACGTGGTGGCTGTCACGCTCAGATGGAGGAGGAGAGCACGCACGGCTCAGCGGGGTCTCCAAAGGCTATCAGCTCCGGAGAGGGGTCATTCCCACAAGTGTTTACTGGGCACTTTGCGCCAGACCCATTTGCAGCCCTCTGCACCCGTTTTCCACGTAGTTCTCACAGCCACCCTCCAATTTAAGACATGCTATCCCTGCTTCTCAGATGGGAACACTGAGGCCCCAGAGGTCACCTGGAGAGGGGTGGCCAGCTAGACCCCAGGCCCTGGTCTCCCGAGGATAGCAGGTGGTCCTCACAACAGTCACCCTGGGACCCCACAGCCCTGCTGGGGCCGCCCCACACTGCTGAGCTCCGAGCCCCAGAGCTGAAAGCTCAGGCTCAGGTCCCACAGGGACCTCGGGGTGGGGCCCTCCAAGGCTGCTGCTCCATGTCCCTGTCCTTCTGGACCTGATCACTCTGCCCCTCCCACAGTCCCATGGCCACTCAGCCCTCCCATCACACCACCTGGCTCCTGCTGACCCACAGGGCAGCCAGACGGGGCCGTGGAAGCCAAGTGACCCTCTCCAGGAATCAGCTTATTTCAGGGTGGGGGCTTAGGAAGTATCTTAAGCTTCTGGCAGGCGTTCCGGATGGCTTCATTAGGGCCATAAATGCTCACAGGGCCGGATTCTACGTGGGCTGAGATGTGCGTACGTCACACCTCCTTCGTGAGCCCTCTCGAGCAATGCAGACTCCAGTTTTGTTCTTCTTTCACAAAGGCGGTCTTCTGCTGCCGGGAGCAGCGACCCCACCTCAGCCTGGAGGACATGCAGGTGAGCTTCAGCTCACTGGCTAGTGCAGTAGGAATAGCGGAGTTTGCCATCGCTCTCTTCCCTGCAGGCGTGGCAGCTACCTGTGCTCAGGCTTGTGCTGGGGTGGGGGCGGGGAGCGTTCCTCCACCCTTCTAGGCTCATCTGGCTGGTCTGAGAATTAACCTGACGTGAGGCAGACTAACACGAGAAAAATAAACAAAAATTGAGTAATGTGTACTTCCTGTCTTTACCCATGGGAGACAGCCAGGGTAAACGGAATGAGCTCACCAAGAAGGCTGCGGCCCTCACCTTCAACGTCATCTTGCTGCAGGCAGCGGTCGGTTCCAGAGGTCGGTCACATGGAACACCCGGAGGCATGAGAAGGCCAGTTAGACAAGGGCCGGAAAGGTGTCACTTTGGTTTAGACGTGGGAGTCACCAGTGACTCGCTGCGTGGGAATGGAGGAAGGGGAAGACACACCAGGGTGGGTGGGGACAGACTGCTGGTGGGGAAGCAGGCAGATCTCTCAGGAAGTTTGTCGTCAGAAGTAAGACTGTCTGGTTCAAGTGAGAGGGAAGCAACAGGGAGGTGTTTACAGAGAGGGGATTTGAAAACATCGCTGAGAAGGAAGAAGGTGCAAATCAACTAAGTAAAAGAAGTAGGACTGCTGGGCAGTGCGTGACTTTCTTCAGCAGCACTTAGACGCCTGGGGGGACGTAAGGGGGAAGAATGAGAATCAGTCTGTTGTGCAGCTGGGAGTTTTGCCAAGTAAGCCCACTGAAAAGACAGGAAAGGGAATAAAGGGTCTAAGGAGTTACTAAAATCTCAGCTCCTGGAAACTGTCGAGAAGGAGAGTATTTCCTTTACCATCTTACGTTCAGCAACTGGGAACCTGCAAATTAAACTGACTAAAGCAGATTACTGTGAGGAAAAAATTATGTATGGACACGTGCAAGAGTTCACAAAGCAATGGGACTTGAAGGGGTGGCTACAAGTGGGGGCTTACATACAATTTAACACGTGACAGGAAAAGGAGAAAGGCACTTTCTGAAAAACAAATGACTTCTTGGCGAGAGGGAAGAGCAAGAGAACTTACGGTAGAACAAGTGCATTTAGGAAAGAGAAATGACGCCTTAGGAGAATGTACGGGAGAGATGACAGGTTTGTGACAACGTCCGTTTGTGTCTGGTGCTCAGAACTTGTCTTTAATTTTAAGACTGTTTCCAAAAGGTAAGTAAATAAATAAGAGAAGATGAAAAGCCTGAGGCAGGTTTCATTTCTCCATGAGGAATCATCTGTGAATCAGTGTTTAAGGTAACATGCAGAAAGGCTGATGGCACCGTAACGATTGTTGGGATCCATCAGAACACTGGAACAGCCACAGCAGATCCAAACGCTGTCCGTCTAAATCTTTAGGTCTATAGACAGTGATTAACACTGGAAAATTCAAAAAAGCTATCAATCAACACTGCTCAACATCAACGACAAGTTTTGTGGGTGGTTGGGTGCTGTTTAAACAGCTGGCATCCGGGCTCGGTTTGAGTATATAATACTCCAAAGTGCTGGGTTTTATTCCCAAAATCTGCTTGAAAGTCAATGAGATGCAGAAAAACGTGGTTTAAAATACTTCATAAATTTTAATCATGCACATAGAATGCAAGAGTATTTTCCCTTAATAAACAGTGTCAGTATCTTAACGGGAAATAACTAAAATGTTCAGCAAACAGCCCAGCAGGTAAAACGTTTACTATTTATCTTGTACATCGTGCACTTTTTCTTCAAAATCTCCACATATTATTGACGTGCTTTTGAAATCAGATCTTCACTTAGACTTGACTCATCCATCAAGCCTACGAGAGAGTCTATAGGACTTAGATTCAAGTTCAGTAGTAGCTGGAAAGAAAATGAGAAAGAATTAGGTTCTTTACTTAAAATTCTTCATAGGTAACTCAATGTCAGCTTACTTTTTAAGAAAAGCTGAGACTTTTCCAAGTTTTAAGAAGAATGAAAAATACCTACATACGATTACAACACAAAACACAAGATTACTACTCTAGACTTTGCCCAGGGCTGCATGTTGAATTAACTGCTCTTGTGGCTAAGGATCAGAGAGCCTGGTTTTCTCATTCTTCATTCATTTACTCAGCAACCATGGGCTAAGGCACTGTGACAAGCACTGGAACCACAAGATGAAGATGACAGTCCACCCTGAACTGAAAGATCATGTACCGTAAACTGGCAAAATAGATGAACAGGCAGTTTCGGTACAGAGACATAAATGCCATGACAGGTAAAAAAGAGGGCAGAGCTGAACACTCAGAAAGGACGTCCAGCTTTGTGTCAATACTGTCCCCTCTTTGGTGGCTGTGATGTGTAAGCAGAGACCTGAAGGAGGAGGAGAAAGTGTGGGAGGGAGAGGAAAGAAGCAAACACAAAGAGCAGAGGCAGGAAGGGCACCCGCGGAGCTGGACGCAGTCTGACCAGTCGCTGGAGCCAAGGGGCAGAGCAGGGGAGAAAAGAGATACGGCTGAAGACTCTGGCAAGAGCCAAATCGATGTGGGTGTTTTTCTTCCAAGCTAAGGAATTTGGGATTTTTCGTGAGGGCAAAAGGTTAACCAGTGACAAAGTGAATGACAAGAAATTGTCACCCACCAGGTGACAGCTATATGAACTGAGATTGCCTGAGTCTGGGTTTTTGGCCTCAGTCACTACCAGAAACTCGAGAAGCTGATGACCTCCACGCTTTCTGAAAACAGGTCCGTGTGCAGGTGACAGGCCCATGGGGACAGCAGGAGAGGAAGGGCACAGCCAGAAATAGAGAACACAGACTTCTTGAGTTTTTTTTTTAAAGCTATGGATCATGATGAATAAATGAGGAATAAGTATATTTATCATTATGAATGAAATTATGCTCTCACATTTTTCATCAGCTATGTATAAGAAAAAAGCTTAACATGGTATCTGTTATTCAAGCAATAGAAAGGGGTGCCATTTACTGTTTAGAGTGTATTGCAGAAATCAACGTCTAAATTTAATTCAGAAATGTTGGCAACATACCTTCTTTTAATTCTCTAGATACATTGTTTATCAGCTTCTTCCGCATCTGCAATAAGTCAAATATTTTTAATGTTTAAGTGAAACAAGAAACACTACCATAGGAATGAGTTAGCTTATGAAATGTGGCCTTTAAATAATACTTTTAGAGACTTGACTTAATGTGGGGATTGCTTAAATAGAAAAATAATCACATGAATAAAATAAAATAAATTCCTACTTACTTTGATTTTAGATAACAGAGAACACATATCTGTGAGGCTACTTAGATTCCCCTGATGAAAAGCACAGTAAACACTGCCCTGTCTGATACACATAATCTCAGAGGGCAACGCCCGATCTTACTGGCACGAAGAGTTTCAACAGTTCAAGTCATGTTTCACACTGAATGCATTGCTCTGCAGTTCTTAGAAAAACTGCCCTTTGTAAATTTTAGCTTTTTTTAACTTGAATGGATTTTTCCTTAAAATGAGCTTTCCATTCCTGCACTTTTAGAAAACTAAAATTTTAAGGTCTGTTCTATGCTAATGTTTTTAGCACAGAATCTTAGACACATAAAATGAAGGAAGGGGTTCTGTTATAATGTCAAGTGAAAATTCTATTGGCAGACAAGTTAAGCAAATGTATTTTGCTTTCTGTAGATGACTAAAATATTTATGTCAGAAAATCTGCTTGAAGAGAAGGAGAGGCTAGCGCCAGTTTTCAAAGTTGGTTTCTGATTCACAACTTCCTAGAGCTAGAAACAAGGAAAACAATACCTAATTCTTTGACTGTAACTTTGTTTCCCTTCTAGAGACTAGGGCCAACTTTTTGAAACTTGACTTAGTTACGTATTTAATTATGAAATGTGTGGGGACACTTCAAACTACAAGTGTCCCCATCTAGAGTGCTCTTTTAAAAGCCTTTCTTATGAAAGTCACCCACTCACTAAACAGGTTCTAAACAGTACACCAGACATAAACACTGTGGTGGTAACAGCGACATGAGAGCCGAGGCTTCTGTAAATGTTAGGTGCAAAGACAAAATTTGGGGCTACCATTTGCCAATATTTTCAGAGACTGTTTTCCATGACACTGTCTGACAAGAGCGTTCTAGAGAGGCCTTATGCCATCAACAACATGACAACAGTGCCAGGAGGGTCCTGTGAAGTGAAAAACGCCTAGCAGATGAAGGGAGAAGCCTTGACAGAAATAATTTCATATAACCATTAATTAACACTATGCAAAATGTAGATCACACTTTTACACGAGTTGAATGTAGATTACTCTCTTTTCCTCTGCAAAGCTGTTTTCCTAAACACATACTTCTGGGACCCTTATGCTTATTTCTAGGTGAGGACCCCCATGTCCAGATGGTGGAAGTGGTCTGAAGTCCAACAATAATAAGGAGAAGGCACCTGCAGTTTTACTTAAACTTTTCCATTTAACAAAAACACAGTAAGGTGAGAAAATTATACACAGGAAGACAATGTATCAGCAAGTTTTAATTCTAATGATTTTTAATTAGGAGGATTCTCTCATAACTGGCGGTTTGCAGACTATGTCCCATAGAAATGGAAGGTCCCACTGGGGACACTGCAGGATTGAGGTCAAAACTGAGGTCACAGGCTGGAAGATAATGCTGCCCTTTCCGAGATCAATTTGATAAAAACAGACTTGTCACACACGTAGACACACATGTTCATTACCAAAGTGAATATATTTTCAGATTATTGATAATTTTAAGTTAAAACTTGGTATCGTTCTTATTTTAAATGTTATAAAAATAAGTACAATTCCAGAAATGTAATAAAATCAAGTCATTTAACCACTCTGATTCATCATACTGTTGTTAATAGGTTAATGAAGGAAATGACACTTGTCAGCATGTAACTATTAAATACATGTATTTTGCTGCAGAGAAAAGAAATGAGAAAGAATTTGTTGATCAAGGAGCTAAAAAATTAACTACAGAGAAAAAAGTGAATGAAAGAAAAAGAATTGGAAGAAGCTGAGTGACTGGCTTTCAAAAGATAACACGCTTCCTCATTTGTCCATTCAGACAAAATGGAAAGAGGGCAGGAGGGAGTCCACAGGGCAGAAAGCTGATAGCAGAAACAAGGTTACTGAACTCTGCTCCTGCCTTATGAGAGGTGAGCTTAACTACTGTGATAGTTTGATTAAAATTAAAATTCAGAGTGGATGTGCCCTGCCTTGGAAGCCTACTTTTAAAAGAAACGTGACCAGATCCTGCTGAGACGCAGTGCTGTGTTATGTAAAAAGTTAAAGTCTTAGGAATATTAATCGTTTTACCTCTGGTGCACTGGTATAACCCCATTTAGAAAAGGGGCAGCTAAACTGAATGGACATTTGAGAAATTTAAAAATTAGTTAAATAAATCATTAGAAGATGTTTGAAAGTGTCAGTAATACACCAAAAGTCCAAAATCGGTGAGTGTAAAATTTAGTCTTCCTATTTAAAATAGATTTGAAGGACATTTATTAACTATTGTGGCCATGCTTCATGTTAGGCACACCAATACTTAAAAACTCTTGAACATAAAAAAGTCTTTAAAACAGAGAAATTTTGTCTGTTATAATACTGTCTGGGATCAATTTTTAAGTTTTCAGTTCTCAGAAAAAAATTCTATGTGCAAGAATATCTAACAGTGATGTATCTGCTCAGGCTAATTTTAACTTTTTGTATTTTATAGTAATATAATTGAGTAACATAATTGAGTAAAATTGTAAAATTGCTTCTGACATGTAGGACAAAACATCCCAGAAATAACTAGAATGTGAAATCTGAGGGTACAAACTGGCAAAGCAGATATGGGGTCCATCTATTACCACTACAACAATGTCAAGGGACAAGGCTGTACTTCATGCAGCAGTAAGAGAGGCAATAAACCCAAGTGTTATCAACTGGAAAAAACTTGCTTCGACCACCAGCACCACTAAAATCACAGACTTAGAGCAATACTTCTGTCAAGTTAGAAAAAAAATGCTGAGTAAGCTGGAACTTCACAGTAGGAACAGTCCAAAATGTTAAAACCTTGCACATAAAGGAGAATGTTACATTCAATCCCAATGCCATTTTTGACATTTTGCTTTCTAGAACCATAGCTGAAAAGCTGTGGAAGTCTGTTGTTTTGTTAAGCCCCATGCAAAAACCCATCCCTTTCTGTCATTTTAAACAGTATGTTCACAGCTCGCATAGCATTACTTTATGTTTTCCCAGCAGAAGTAATTACCTCCCTAGCAATTCCACAAGGCATCTTCTTTCTCTAAGTCTAAGAAATCTGTAAGCAGTAACAGTACAATAATAGCTCCTGTGAGGCGCCCGGCAGCGCTGAGGGAGCCGTGTCTCTGCACCCGGACAGAGCGGGGCTTGTTAACCTCCCTGCTCAACCCAGCATGATTCGGCCCCACAGCCCCACGGCCCCACAGAAGAACTACATATACCTTGGAACTACAACACTGAGTTTAAAATAAATTATTTTCCTGTGTACCTACAAGTACTAAAAAACAGACACGTCTTTCCTCCAAAAGCATTAAAAGAAACTACTGTCCTCAGGAGTCTTCTCCTGCATTGCTTTTGCACTCACACTCTTCCACCATCATCCTGCAAAGAGACACACTATCGATTTCTTGGTGACAACTAATGAAAACATTTCGAGTTTGCATCATGCTTATCCACTGGTGGGAGTGTTAGCCATGCATTTTTTTTAACACCACGCAGTCCGGTTTCATGACTCTGAAGCACTTAGGCTCAATTTACCCACAACACTGTCTATGAAACCTGAGCTTTTTTCTTCTTTGATTTATTATGACATGAAGCCAAGTGAGAAAAAGCAGGTTGAAACCTCATTCAACAAGGGCCCGTGCTACCCTTCTCTGTATCAAGATCACAAAAACACCATCAAACCAGAAACCCACGTGCACCGATTTCAATGGCTATTTTAACAACGATAGACAACGAAAACTGGTTGTAATTTAAAGACTCCCTATAATTGCCACCTCGGTATTCCTGCAGGTGAGGGCAGGACAGAGACATAAGCGAACTTCATTTTAAAAATTTAAATATTTGCTTTACTTGACTACATCTTTAGAAATGTCCTACAATTGCTCAGTAAGACATTTTATAACCATTAAAATAACAATGCTGTAAGTAAAAAAGCAATTAAGAATGTACTCTTACAGAAGAAAATGATAAAAATTTTAAACTTAAAAACAGAACTTAATGTTTTTAGTGTTACAAGTTTATTGAATTCACAAAAAGAATTTACCTTGGATTCCTTTAAATAAAAAACATCCATATCTGGTTAAGTATCTCGATGACAATCATTTACTTATGCTGAGGGGTAGAAAAACTGGGGTGCAGCAAAACTTGAAAATCACTATGAACCAATGCCAAACCGAAATCAATCAGAAGCTACACCAAACATTGGAAAGTGTATCTCTAGTTATTAGGCAATAATACTTAATTTCTAAAATAGAATTTAAAATGGAGCTTTTTAATAATTTTAAAATTTGTCACTTTAGTTGCATTTATTGAATAAAGTTTATGACAGGTATCTCTTGAAAATTACAAGTCCTGGGACTTCAAAAATAAAATTTCTGTCTCCTTCATTAGCACGATTAATTATGGCTTTTACTTAGTGTGCATAAGTCAAATAAACAACTCAGAATCTCATCAAATTAAAAACAAGAATTGTATCAGAAATCTGAAACCCAAGGGAAAGAAGATAACATAACTAACCTTCAATAGATCGCTCCTGCTGGTTGTAGGGTGTGGAAAATTCCTGAAGCGCCTTTTTCGAGTAGGACGACTCCTTTCGGGCTCCACGCTAGTACTAGAACTTTCAGCAGGAGGTGGTCTGTCAACAGGCCGTGTGGGAACAGAGCCGAGGAAAGAACTCTTGTGCTGTTTCTCCAGCTGAAGTTCAGTGTTCATCTCAGCCAGCCTCTCATTAGCCCTGCGAGGATCGCAAAGCACAGATTTCATTCATTTTGTTTTCTTCCTAAGTGATGTGTATTTCTGAAGTTGCTATAATTGTAAACAGATTGTCCCATTAAACTGCGTTTTAACACCAAAAATACATCAGCGAAGACCTACTGTAAATGATTACAGTTTAAAACTGTCCTAAAGAAGGACGTATGTCCCTGGGGGGGCCCTTAACTAACAAGTACTTCAAAGTGGGGAGAGTCAGAGATGGAGACGCCCCCACAGAGGACCCCCACTGCCTTCTGCACTGGCTGCACCTAGACATACTCACCCTCAGGAAACCAGTTCAGAAATAAAAACTAAACCATCCCTCAAAGCCATTTTCAAGCATTTGCTTTCACCCCCCTTATATACACATTCACGCATTACCTGGGAGAAATCAAGCATGCGGCACTGAAGAACAGTTTAGAGCCACCACCTCTGGGGGGCACCAGGCGGCAGAGTCGATGGTGGGAAAGAACTACGACAGCGCCAGGGGGCAATTTCAAGGGTCCCCCAATGTCCCAAAGCTCACTTTGTTACTTTGCTTTTACCAGAGGCCTACATCAGCACCTGTTTTCCATAACCAAAAAAAACCCTCAAGCGGATTTTCACTTTCATAAAAAAAAAAAAAGCTAAAAGCCAGAATAGCACTGGGTGCTTGTTTTAGCCCAAGCCATCAGGGGGGCAATGGGCACCCCGAGCAGCGAGAGGGGGGCCCCACCGAGCTCCTTTCCCAGACCACGCTCAGTATCCCGGCATCACGCCGCCACGGCTTTGGACTGTGTCTGTGAGCACCTGTGCTTTATGCATTATTTTATGCATCCACCAGCAAGATGTGTCCTAAGGTAATTGCCTTTTTGCTTTACACCGACAACTTTCATAGGAACACTCTAGTTTTGGATAGCGGGGAGACTTGTAGCTCATAACACTGCTACTCAGGCACCGGAGGTGGGACCTGCCCTTTCGGTCTTCCACACACCCCCTCGGGCAGGCCACCATATTCTTTTTAGCCACTTTGTGAACTACTATACTGCCCTTCACCCAGATGTGAACTTCCCCCTATTCCCCAAGCATGCCTTTACATAGCGGAGACAAACTTAGAAGGACACAGTACTTCGTCTCAGGGTGCCCACGAGCGGTGACACCAAATATCACAATCAAGAAAGTAAATTCACCAAACACCAGAATTGGGCCCCTTGGGTTTATGTTGTACTCTTCCAAAACACAGTTAACTTTAAACTCATTAACATTTCTATTTATGGGAATTCCAACTAGAAATTTTGTGATAATATGGCTGTCTAAATTACGAAGTTTGCAAAACCCCTAGCTTAAAGACTAGACCAGGTTAAATATATGCAAATATAAAAAATATAGTCATGTAAAAGTAGCAAAAGGCAGGGAGATGCAAACTGCCCTGGACTGACATTTTAAATGAGAGTTCATTTACTAACACCATTTCCCAAAATTACACTGTCTAGTCAGCATTTACTTGCTACCCACCTCACGAACCTGGCTCAATAAAAATCATGACTTAGAGGCAAATTAGTGACCTAAATTATTTTGTATCATTCTACATTTTGACTTACGAGTTTAGTTGATTTGCCAGTGACACTCTATTTTTTAGCTCTTCCAGGTACAGCTGCCTGTATTTTTCCAATTCTTTTTCATTACAATCAAACGGAGAAGTTTTCCTTCTCAGTTCCGTTTCCAGGTCTTGAACTCTGCGTTCCATCTGACTGACTGAAGCGCGTTTACACTCTCTGAGCAAGTCTTCCTGAGATGCTGCTTGTGCCTACAGCAAATTAAAAGGACACAATTTTAAAAATACTTACAACCTGAGTAATTACAGTATATTTGTTCCCTCTAGTTTTGAGTCAGTGATTCAGAGAGCAATTTTAAGTGTGAAAAAAAGCTGAACTTTAAAATACTTATCATCAATGTCAAGTGAATTAAATCTGAATTATGAAATGAAAGTGGAATCACCCTTACATTAGTACTCATGTAATGTGATAGTTCAAAGAATAATAGGATCAATCTAAACTTTTAAAAATTGAAGAATACAACCTAGGAGTAATCCAAGAATGTGGCACAGTATTACATCACAACATATGCTTTTCCTCCTAGTGGTCTTGATTTACACAAATTGGTCTTAAAAACGATTGTCTAGTGAGAGTTGTTCTGAAACATCAATTTAGTGATAGTAATGATGGAAACTGAATTATTTAAAGGGAGTAACAAATGCGGCCTTCCTTCCAGAAATCTACAAAACAAACTGCTATATGGGAAGTAGAGGGAACACATAAAATGTACACATCCGAACTGTAATTCTCAGCGAAGTGAGTTAAAGCACCTTACAGATCAGTGTCTCACCTGTAAAAACTGGCTGATTTCTTTCAGTTTTTCTACTACATCATGTCTTCCTTGCTTTTCAGTTTCCCGTCTGTACTGCATAGCTCGCCTGAGCTCTTTCAGTGCTTCTACTACATCCCATCTTGCTTGTTCTTCAGTCTCCCGTTTGTCCTGCTCCACTTGACTGTGTTCCACTGTATTCATTTCGAGGTGACGTCTGAGGTTTACTGCTTCTTCCTCTAACTTCTTCTTCTCCTCCTCTAGTGCTTCACATTTCTTTCGCATCTGTTTCACAGATAATATCTCCTTTAGAAGAAGCTGAGTTTCTGCACTCAGATGGAGAAGTACTGAAGACGTAGATTCCTCTTTTGCTGGAAGATCAGCATTCTGCGTGAAAAAGGTAAAATTGTTTGGCAATGAGTTTAGCAGACTGAGAACAGCCTAACTCTAACCCAGCATCAAAGGTTGAAATAAATTCAGTTACAATAAAATGGTATATCTACCTTGTGGAATGGAGAAACTCAAATTACTCAGAAAATCAAGAAAAAAAGTTCAAACCACCAAGAGTCACAAAAATATACTGTTTACTGTCATCATCTTTGTTATACATTTGTACTTGATTTTACACTCTTATGTTTCTGTAATTGTTTCATGTCTTTCCTACATAAAATGACTACAAGGCACCTCTTAGTAGAAAGTCTCTTACCCTTTCCTTCCCCAAGTCTTAACTCTTCATGATTTTTAAAGTTTTAGGGAGATCATATTGAGTTAATTAGGGCTGAATTAATAAATGCCTCCCAAAACAAGACTTTGAAAAAAAGACTGCAATTAATACATCTTACAAATATGGATTCTAATGCCATAAGCCCTTCTCTGAACTACAAATATCTTATGCTTGTTTGAATTGCACTCCAAGGAGCAATGAATGATTCACAGAGTTAAGGAGAAATCCATCTCCTAGTGTAGTGGTTTAGTAAGATGACCCATACATTTTTCTAAACAAACAAAACAGCCTTCATTCTTGTAATCCTGTGTGGTTCTCCACAAAACAAGAGAACATATTCAACAAAAACAAACAAAAAAACTTGCTGGAATTTCAGTGACACTGAATTGGGAAGAACTGCTCTCCTTCAGATAGAAGGATTGTTTGCTAAGACAAGGCAGGCAGAGGTGGTGGTTGTAAAACATCTCTACAAATTCCTTGACACTTCCCCTGCGAAATTCCCTCCCCTGAAGTAGGTACTGGCCTCAGTTAACTGGTTTCTAGGGGACAGAATGTGGGGGCACTGCTGTGTGATTTCTAAGGCTAAATGGCCTCTGACTCACTCCATAGGGATGCTCACCCTTAGAACCCAGTCACCACGCTGTGAAGCCCAGGCCACCTACTGAGTCTTTGTACACACAGCTGTCCCAGCTGATGACCCCAGGGAATGTCCTTAACCAAAGCCAGCTCCAACTTCCAGACATGGGCATGAACAAGCCTTTAGATTATTCTACAGCCCGCTTGATGCCAAGTGGAGAAAAAATGAGCTGGCTCCACTGAGCCTTGTCTAAACACACATTTGGGAACCAAGCAAATGCTGTTTTGAGTCACCAGGTTTTGAGGCAGTTTATTATATAAATTATTAGCAATAAATAACTGGCACAGATATTGATATTAAAAATGGGGCACAGCCATTAAAAAAGAACCCAAAATGTGGGGATGCCCTTGCACCTGGAGGTAGGTGAAACCTGAACAGATGTAGAGAAGAGTAAGAGTGAAAACCCAAAGTGTCCACGAGACTGTGAGTGGAAGCCTGAGGGCCCTTGAAGGGCTGAGAGTGAAGGCTTCTAGGCCAGGGAAGAAATGACGACCCTGAAACCGGAGGCAACGGGACTCTTGCTACCGGACAGCTGAAAGTAAAATTGATGAGATACGCTAAAACAAACAAAAAAATTATTAAATAGAAAGGAACCAGGACTCACTGGGTTCAAATATCTGTATCCCATTAAAAGCATCTCCACATGCCCAATGGTCACATAATGGGTAAGGAGAGAAACGGTTTCTGGGCGAGGATCAAATCTAGGGTGCTGCCAGGAAAGCAGTCTAAAGATGAAGCCAAGACTTTGTTAAGACCTTGGAAAGATTTAACGTGCTGCCTCAAATTCCTTGAAAGATCTTAAAAGCATAAGAATTTCAAAGGCATGGCCCCCAACAGCTTCACAGGAAGCCCAAGGTGAAGAGTTTATCTCAAAAAGACGTGAGAGTAACCTTTCCAATGGCAGGAACCCCAATAAAATTCACAGGAAATTCAAAGTTTTAAAGAGAACTGTGCTAGCAAAACTACTGCTTGCTAGCTTGGACTGAAAGAGACAAGACAGTGCAAAATGGGAGGAGGCCTTTGGGTTTTTCTTAGAAGGTCTACAAGGAGGAAGCTGGCTGGAGAGAACTGCTCAGCTGCAAACACAGGTCACTGCTCATGAAAGGGACAGAACAAAGAGCTCAGAGAGGGCAGCGAAGGAGAACCCCTCCCAGGGTTAGGACTAAGTCCTAATCAAAGAGCCGGCAGCATCAGGCTGCATTGCAGAACTGCTACGGGCCAGCGTGCCTCCCATCTTCCATCTGTGAGCGAGGGAGCCCTCAGCAGTTCAGCAGAATGTCGGGTGTGGGGCGGCAAATAACCCGTGTCTCCTGATCCTCAAGCCTCAGCACTGAGAGGCATGTACCCAAGGGCTGTACTCCAGAAAGCTGGAGCCTGAGCCTAACACCACAGCAACCAAGGCCTGCTCACGACCGAGTAGGGACAAGTGGATTTCTCGTATGGAAGCAGTAACAAAACATTGTGGCTAGTGAGTAGATTAGGCTGGTTTTTGAATGTCTCCATAAATTTTCAAAATTAGTTCCATAAAAAAGAGAATATGGGCCAACCTTAAGTGCCCTGCTCCTAATGAACAGAAAATGGTGAAAGTGGCACCGAGTGAACTGCAGGGCTCGGTTTGAAAAGGCATTTCAGCTTCTGCCTCACTCTTAACCCTGGAACCCAGTCTCAGGCGGGCAAGCTCAGGCCACAGAGACAGCTTCCATGTTCCAGGGGAGGTGGTCCACCTGCCCGCCCCACCTAAGCCACAGCCCACTGCCGACATCAAACATCAGACATCAGTGGATGAACCTTCACGTGATTCCAGGCCCCTGCCTTAGAGCTGCCCCACCTGAAGCTGAGAGGAATAGAGGCCAGCTGTCTGGGCCACACTTTTCCTAAGGGTAGGTTGTGAACAAAATAAATGCTTATTTAAGCCACTGAACTTTGGGGAGTTTGTTAGGCAAAAACAGATAAACAGAAGAGTGGATAAAAAAAGATAGTATGAAATGTAACTTGAATAGAGTAGAAATTGGTCTCCTATAAACTGGAAAGTAACAAACGTTGAGATGAACTTATTAATGACAAAGTGCTGATGAGAAACAGCACGTAACTGAAAGACCTCAGAACTAGTGAGAAGGAAGGTACTTCAGAGTTCCCTCCAATTACAGCTTCTTACAAACAGGCATGTATTTCACAGTCTCCCCTCAACTTTCAGGATAAGGAAGCCTGGTAAGCAAGGAGACACAGGATTTGATGTCTACTAATTGAAAAACAACTAGAAATAGTTTACCAAAATCAACCTTTTTACCTCATTTCAACGAACTGAACTTCTAAGTGACAGGCAGCTTTGAGAACTTACTAATCTAGCACTCACTCTTCATTTTCCTTTCCTCAGAGAGAAAATAAAGTATTATGGAACCATAAATGTAGTGTCCTTTGGCAGTATTTAAATTAAATACAATTTTTCCTTTACCTTACTTAAAAGCTCGTTGGTAAGGGAAGGTAAGACTGTCTCAGCTTCATGTTGTAAACAATGCTTCTCCATATAACACAGACTGGCTTTGAACTTTTGAAATTCAAATTACGAATCTGTTATCTGTTTCTGATAAACTGACTGAATATTATCTAATTTTTAACAGCTGTACTCTGGGAAAATTTTCCTTGGATGGGATGAAATATTTATTTCATTCATTATGCATTAAGCTATAGAATACAGCTAGGCACCTCTCCTTTTAAGTAAAGCGAGGTAGACACAGGGAGCTGAGAATGCAGGATCTGCACCAAGAACAAGATCGGCACCAGAGTTACGCACAGGAACCAAGCCAAAAGAGGACTTCATCGTGCACCGCAAGATGATGGATTAGAGAGGCTTCCAAAGAGGAAGGTTGAATTAATCTTCTCCAGGCTTAATCTTTTGCCTCTAGTAGTGAAATCTATGGATGAGTCTATGAATTATAATGAGTGCAACATAATGAAGTGTATTGCAGACTGAGTCAGAAGATCCCGTGACCATGATTTGATGGAAACTGGAGTAAAGTGGGAGGCACTGGGTGAGAAACTAAAGGTCTGAACGGGGGGAAGGAATGGACTTTACCTTCGCAAGCCTACTTTCTGTCATGTCACAGAGTCAGCAAGGCATAAGCTGGCCACAGGCCCCTTCAGGACGCAGCAGATCTCCACAGAAGTGGAGTTACAGACATTCCGTGACACTGACATTTTATTATGATGTAAAACAACTGGTACTATGCAAGAAGACTCGGAAAGAGTTCTCATAACATCTGAATTGGTACTGGCATGGGACAGACATAGATCAATGCATCACCACTGAGAATCTAAAAGAAACCCTCACATTTACTGTCAACTGATTTTCAATACGAGTGTCAAATAACTGAATGAGACAATAATAGTCTTTTTAACAAATGGTACAGGGACAACTGGATATCCACATGCAAAAGAACGAAATTCGACCTCTACCTCATACAATATATATAAAATTAACTCTAAATGAAAGAGCTAAACCTACAAAATTCTTAGAAGAAAACACAGGCATGTGTCTTCATGACTGGATCTGGCACTTGTTTCTTAGGGCAGTAAAAGACAGAAATAGATTAACTGAACTTCATCAATAATAAAAACTTCTACTCTTCAAAAGACACCATCAAGAAGGTAAGAAGGCAAGCTCCTGAACAGGAGGAAATACTCGAAAATCCTACATCTGATCGAAGGCTTGCACCCAGGATACAAAAAGGACTCTGACAATTCAATCATAAAAAGACAACCCAATTTGAAAATGGGCAAAAACCTAAACAGACAGGTCTTCAAAGAAGATACACAAATAGATAAGCTCATGAAAAGATCCCCAACATTCTTAGTCATCAGAAAAATGCAAATCAAAGCCACAACAAGATGCCAGTTCACACCTACCAGGAGAGCTGATGACCAGTGGTGACAGGAATGCATAGAAATTGGGAGAATTATACACTTTGGATAAAAATGTTAGATGGTGCAGCCACTCTGGAAAACAGTATGGCAGGGCCTCAAAAGGTTAAACAGAGTTACCATATGACCCATGTGACAGCATTTCCATCCTTAAGTATATTCCCCAAAGAAGTGGAAACATGTTTACACCAAAACTTGGGACAGAAATGTTCACAGCAGCATTATTAGCAATAGCCAAAAAGCAGAGGCAATCCAAAGGTCCATCAACTGATGGATGGATAAATGGTTTAGCCCCACAACCGAGTACTGTTCAACAATAAACAGAAATGGAAATACTGACAAGCGCTGTAACATGGATGAACCTTGAAGACGTTCTGTCAAATGAAAAAAGCTAATCATGAAGGACCGCACAGCATGTGATTCCATTCCTGGGAAACACCCAGAACAGTCACATATATAGAGACAGAAGTCAGACTGGTGGTTGCCGGGGGATGGGGGTGCTGCAGTGCTGGGGGTGATGGCCAAGGGATGCAGGCTTTCTTTTTGGGGTGATGGGAATGTTCTAAAATTGATTGTGGTGACAGCTGCACATCTCTGAATATACTAGGAGATACTAACTATGCATCCTAAATGGGCGAATTATACGATACGTGAATATTTTTCTTTTTTGGTGGAGGGAAGTAATTAAGTTTTACTTATTTATTTTTAGAGGAGGTACAGGGGATCGAACCCAGGACCTTGTGTATGCTAAGCATGCACACTACCACTTGAGTTATGCAATCCCCCTATAATATGTGAATTGTATCTCAACAAAGTTAAAAAAAAATCCAAAGGCAGGATCCAGACAATTTTCTTAATTCTCTACTTTGGGTGTACAGATGTGATCTGAACTTCTCCATGCTTTGACAACATGTAAAATGAATAGAAAATGAAGGCAATGTCTAACTTCAACTGGTTTGTATAATGACCTTTCTGCACAAGGTATTCTGAGATCCATGAAATAAATACACACAGGTTCTATATCCATTCACAAAAGTGAAGATGAGACATGACAATTTTCTGGAACATTCCATGAAACATTATCCTCTGATTTTATCTAGCTTGCCTCATTGTGGTGAGAGATCACTAAAACATACTGTTTAATAGGGAAAAAAAGTTAACTTCTGTGAGAAAAGAGGTATAATTCTCAACTTCTCTAAGGGTAAATATTATAAGAAAAAAAAGAATGGCAGAATGAAAGTCAACATTTAAGAAACAAGTGCATTATAAATAAAAGTGAAATTATAATGAAGATGCAAAAGAAAGCTGTCCCTGAAAAGCTAGTGTCCTGCAACACTCTGCGCTGCACGTTCACAGCCGACGTGCTGAATTTCATACATACTGGGTTCGCAGTTTGATGTGGCTTCCTCTCTCCATCCTGTCTCTTATTTTCTGAGTTAGTTTGATGATGTGCTGTCACCTCCAGGGATGCTTCCAACATGGACACTTTCTTTCGGGTGCCAGCCAGTTCTTGCTGAAGCTGTCTCATATGGGCCTAAAAAGATAAGTCTGTTACTGAATTTTCTGTCACCTTATCATTAAGTTACATTAATAATATGTAACTCCAACAAATGGGCTTTGAGAACTATCCCCACAGACATCAGTTCACTGTCTTTTCATCATAGGCACACATTCCTGTCTACTGAACTTCATTAAACCCACAGAAGGCGTGACCCTCCTGCCTTACCGACAGGAAGTTAACTTAGACAATGGAGGCAGCCCCACCAGCCACTCCCTGCCCCTCCCAGGAAGCGGCCGAGCTTCACCCCCACTGAAGTCTCAGACAGGAAGGGGTGTGCGGGTGGGATGAGCGGTGGTCAGTTCCACACTGTGGAACATTCTCCCTCTTTCTCATTAGAGGCTTAAGTTCAGAGTTCTTCACATATTCAATCTGGTGTTTAAATCCTTCCAACAGACTCCCATCTCACAATAAAAATGAGGATATTCCAATGGTCTTTGGTGACCCGAGACAACCTGTCGTCCCCTGCCTCCTGGACTGCAGCTCCTACGGCTCCCCCCACCCATCCCACGCACTCCCTTCCTGCCACTCAGGACTCTGGCTGCTCCTCCTCAGTCTGAAAATGGGACCCCAGTGCCAGACTCGAACATCACAGAGCGCCCCACTTCCTCTGTACTGGACAAACTTAGATCCGAATGACAGTAACTGAGCCTTGCAATGAGAACTGTGAGCACATTATTTGAAAATTGTTCAAAGTAAATTACAAATAGAACAGGGGAGACTAAGTCAAACAGTTTTGATAAAATTTACATTTGTCCCAAATTATGACTGAATGAAAAGTAGATGCCTTTAAGGAATGGAGAGGTCATAACAATACATGATTTGAGATGAAAGTATTTCTAAATTTAATTCCAACTGACATGAATAAAAATAAAGTTATATCAACTAAAAATGTATGAAAAGCTACTGAAGGAAAAGTGCTGCAAGATACAGCATTTACACATTAACTGTCAAGGTAATCCACACAATTGAATATTTTCTCTCTTTCTCTCTCACTTCTTTTTTGTTTATTTTGTTCACATAACTGAATCTTAATTTCAAATTACTCATTTTAGGTCTAAGCATTTCATTTATCTGCTTCACGATACTAAAATGTGGTGACAGGAAGATTAGAATGATTTGGGCAGTATAAATTACTAAGACCTGCCTGTATCTGTCAACAGCTTATAGCTTAATCTCTTAGAATTTCAGGTGACACGGCATCTTTACTCAAAGAAAAGCACCTCTCAGGTCTAATTTTTGTTTGCTGCATACAAAAAATGCCTTTAGGCTGCTTTACAGTGTATATATTTATAGCCTGCACATTTTTTATATTCAACTAGTTTCAACGTTCAGCTTCCATCAGATACTACTTTGAATTCTCTTTGAGGAAGTCTGAAAATTAGTTCCCTTTCTGGGTACTTACTTCCATTTCTGCTCTGTCCGTTTCATACTGACACAGTCTGTCCTTTAAACATCTGCATTCTTTAATTAACTCCTTGTTTCCTTCCTCCAGCATCAGAACTCGTCTGCTCATGGCTTCAAGTTTCCCCATGTGATCCAGAAATGGCTCTGGGGTATTAAATATTGTCTTTTCGCTTCTGGCTTCATTTCGAGCAACTTCTAGTTGCTTGTCGAAGCAACGTGTTTTCACTTTGTAGTTTACATATTGTCTCCTTCAAGAGTGCCTGCTTTGCAATGTATTTGATGACGTCCCCTTGTTTGCTCTGAGACAAGGGTTCAGTTTCCTTGTTTGAACGCTGGGCTTGGCCTCGGTCTCTGTGCACACACTGTAATACCAACATCGTTGGTCTAAGAGCATCTCTCCTGGGATGGAGCTCAATTTCTGGGCCATGGAATTGACGTTCAGCTTCAGCAAGTTGCTGAGGAAGCACCTCGCTGCTATCTTTTGGGTCAGACAGCTCAAAATCCATTGTGTCCTGTAAGTGAAACCCCTCATCTCTTACTCTTTGAACTGTAACACAATAAACTGACATATCATAATTTCCTTTGAAGTGGAAGACTAATCTCTAAGTTTATACAACAAAAAGTTTGCAGTAACTGGGTATCCAACTGGAAAAACTTAAGGTGGATACAAATCTCAAACTTCAACCAGAAATCCCCTAAAGTTCAAAAATTTAATTAAAGACAGTGAATCCATGAAAGCTAAAAAGAAACCACAAAAGGACGTTTAAGAAGCTCAGAATCGGAAAGGCCTTTCTTTCTCTGAAATACAACAAACCCAAAAGGCTTAAAATAAAAAATGCATAAATCTGACTACACTTAAAAATTATATCTGACATCTAACCTTTACAGCTACCCCCAAAGTAAGAGCCTTAGCTCTGTAGAAATTGGGACAGGTTAGATTTCCTAAAAAATTCTTTCCTGAGAATATTCCATAAACATTCTCCCTTTCTAACATTTTTAGAGTGAATTATAAGAATTACATCTACGGATAAATGATAAACCTAAGCACTGTACTAAGCACGTCTACAAACATCAGTTAACTCATTAAGCTGTGACAATTCTGGAATAAAGGGTTAAAAACACAAGCAAGCTGCAGGGTTTTCCCCAGGGCTTCTGAGTCTACGACTCTTACACCAAACCAAAGCTACTTCTCTAGGATAAATACATAAACACAAGAGAAGCCTTCTATTTCCCTAATGGTGAATACACTAAAGGTAAAGAAGGTCAAATTTACAGAGCTCTTCTTAGAAAACCAGGAGACTATTTGCTTCTGCAATAATTTTTATTTCTTCTTCATGCTGTTTATAACAGTAATGGATGTGAAACAGCAGGGAAATACAGTGAACTGTTTTATTAAAAATAAAGTCCTGATCAATAAATTATCACTAAGAATAGATTATGGCGTATCTATCACTGTATTCGAAAGCTCCTTGTACTGAAATCGGATACCACATGGAGCAGAGCGTTACCTTTTATCACACGTAGGAGAATGACACCCAAACTACGGTTTCTGAACTGGCTATACTTTTTCCTTCTTACCATCAGTGGAAATGATAAAGTAACCTCTCCATTCATCTATCAAAGGAGTGAGATCACTGCCAGAAACTAGAATGCTTGCCGTTAGTAGCAACAGTTTTGGATCATGGAAAGTTCATCAATTCCTATGGACAATATTAACAGCCTCTCCTTGGATGAGGCCATTGTGAATGTCACTACATCACTGTTGCCGGCAAGTGGATTTGAATTCAAAATATCGCTTTATCCAATAGACCAGAAATGAAACCCCCAGAAAATGTATTTACATATGCAGGCTTTTAAAACCCTCTATACTTTCTGTACCTACAGTTTTGGTTTTTAAACTACATAAGTATACAAATTCACACACACACGTTTGAAGATGACTAAAGAAAATACCTCAGCATTCATTTTCTCATTAGCCTTTTCTGCCTCCTTTTGTTGGGAAAGACGATGGGCCAGGACTTCATCTTGTATTACTCGGGCATTCTGCTCTCGGGAAAGTTGTCTCTGAGCGTCATTTCGCTCTTCTAAAACCTGGAGACATATGACATTAGGGTTTGGGTTTTACACCATGAAAAAAAGTCAAAAAAAGCTTAGGAGGGGAATATTTAAAAAAATTTTTAAAACCTGTTAATAAGAAATAGCCTTTTTAAGCACAGGGACCTTTAATGCACATAAATAACAAATTCTAATACACATGACAGCTAAATGTATCACAGAGCAAAAACACAAGGGATGTAGTATCATGAAAGAAAAATTTTTTAGCACTTTTTAACCTGAGTTATAGTCATTTTACAATGTTGTGTCAAATTCCACTGTAGAGCACAATTTTTCAGTTGTACATGAACATATATATATTCCTTGTGACTTTTTTTTGGGAGCTACCACAAGATCTTGCATATATCTCCCTGTGCTGTACAGTATAATCTTGTTTATCTATTCTGCATATGCCTGTCAGTATCTATAAATTTTGAAATCCCAGTGACAGAAAATTTCTTTATAAGGCATTTAACCAGTTCCATCATAGTCTCAAGGTGATTTAGCCTGGATTTTAACTTCAAAAAGCCAAAATTAACACCTGGATTTGAATTAGACTTGTTACTTTGTTCAATGGACCAAAACCGTCAATCTTTATGTTAATGATGAAGCTCAATTTAACTTCCATTCCTTCATTCAGAAAAGACACAGAGCATCTATTAGATGCCAAGAACACCAAGAAATTAGTAAATTAAGCTCTAAATGTCATAGTTCATATTTAGGATGAGATAACTTTTATTTGTTTTAAATGAAAATATAGATTAATTCAAAAGAATATTATAAATAATATTGATGAAACAGTGTTAGAGGTACGAAACTTTCACATTATGACTAATTTACCTGATTTGGTTTATTCCTTACGCTCTTCAGTTTGCATTCTAGTGCTCGGGCAGTGCTTTCAAGTTGTTGTTTCAGGTCAACTTGCTCATTGTATTGTTTCTCTTTTCTTTTTAAATCATCCTTACATTTTTCATATAATGTATAAGCATTTTTCTTCTTCTTGTTTTCTTGTTCTAATGTGCATCTGCAGTGAAATATGCTTACCTTAAAATTTATTTTGTTAGAAAATTAAAAGTTCACTTTATGATGTGATTCTTCACATGCTCATTTATTACCCTAATGGAATTTCTATGTTCTCAATTTTTTTTTCATTTCTAAGTCTCACATTTTAATTTCCTCACTTCAATCTCTTCATAAAGATATACACACACACATACGTTTGAAAAGTAGCAATGAAAAGACAAAATGCTACTGGGTTTCAGACAAGAGTAACTCTGGTCAATAGTGTAGGAAAGAAATCTTGCAATTATTCAGTAAGGTTTGAATTGAAAATTACCCTTTTTTCCCCACATAGTCATAAATTACTCCTTCATTGGGACAGAGAATTTAGTTACTAGTTAAAAGAGAAGTTGCTATTTAGAAACAAATGTATAAGTTCATGAGAGATAAAATTTCAACTTCCTGAAGTATTACAGGGACTCCTACATGATCTCCAGCGGAAGGTTAACATCCGCAGGTGTCTTTTCTAGAACACAGACCCGCTAATTAGCATAATCCAAGGCGAGGCTGGGGAGTCTACTCCCTGATGCCCTACACTATGTTTCTTCTTTTGCAACACTTTGAACTTACCTTGTGGAATATTATATTTATTTAGTAAATCATTTTTAAATCCCTTTTGGTACAAGGCAGGATCCACAGTAAGTAATTAAAAAATAAAGAGTAATCCATGCTTTCAGCATAGACCTTTGAACTAATCTTATCTCTGTATGAGAGCGATGCTGAATAAACTAACCAGTAATCACTTTCCACTTTACTTTTCAGTCCATCCATTCATATGTTAAGAATCAAACTGCATAAATTTTTTTTAAAGTTTCTGCCTTGAGAAAAATGGTCATTTCATAATTCTGCAAGTGGGAATGTAAAGTAATACAAACTTTCTGGAGGACAATTGAGAGATAAGGATCAAAGATTTGTTTTAAAGAAATATAGGAGGATATATATATGTAAATATATATATATATATGGCTGTGTTATTTCCAAGAGTCTCATATTCCACAATATTAATGAAATTTTCTCCCCTGTAAAATCCCAAAAGGTAAGTGAGCAATTATAAGACTTCTCCTACATACCTACAGTATTAAAGTAAATATAAAGAGTTCAAATATTTCTTTAAAACCAAGAAATTCAGTACCTCATGCGGCAGAGCTCTCGTTCCCGCTCCACATTTTCAAGTTTTAACTGTGATTTTGCTTCTCTTGTTTTCAGCAGCTCTGTGTGTAGCCAGTCCACCTTATTTTCCATTTCTTTAAGTTTTCCTCTAAGTACTGCACAGTCAGATTCTTTAAGTTCTATTGATCTGACTGAATCAACTGGATCCTGAATGTTCAATAACCGATCAGAATCTGCATTAGGAAGAAAACAAAAACAGAAACAAAATACATGAATACTTTTTGTGTATAAAGAACTGTGCAATTTCACATTCATCCATCCATACGTTGAACAAATGGATATTGAGCATCTATAACGTGCAAGACATTCTTCTAAGCTCTGCAGATATTAAAAGAGTGACAAAGTAGTATTATGAACATTACGCAAATAAATTTGACAACTCAGATGAAGTGGGTAAAATTCCTTGAAGGAGAGAAATTACAAAAGCTCAATTAAGAAAGAACAAACAAGCTAAAAAAGCCCTATATCTTAAAAACGAAAACAAAAGTCCTATTTAAAGACCTTACAACAAAGAAAACTCCAGTCCCAATGGTTACACTGGTGAATTCTACCAAGTATTTTAGGAAAATTTAATACCAGTTCTACACAAATTCTCCTCAAAAAACGAAGAGGAAGAAATATGTCCTCATTCTCTAAAACTGACATTACCCTGAATCCAAAACCAGACAAAGATGTTACAAGAAAGAAAACTAATGTCATGAAAATGGAGGTAAAAATTCTAAACAAGACATTAGCGAATTAAATCCAACAATACAGGATAATTCATTGTGACCAAGTCGGGTGTATCCCAAGAATGCAGGGCTGTTTTAACACTTAAAAATCAATGCTATTCATCATATTAACAAACTAAAAAAGAAACCATATGATCATGTCAGTGGATAAAAAGAGGCACTTGTCAAACCTCAACACCTATTCCTGATAAAAACTTCCAGGAAACTAGGAACCAAGGGATCATCTTCACTATGACAAAGATCTATGCTAAGCCTACAGCTGACACCATACGCAACGGTGAAAAACGGAATGCTTTTCCCAGAAGGTGAGGAACCGGACAGGAGTGGCTTCTCTTACTCCTTCTAATCAGCACTATACTGGAGCCAGTGCAATCAGGCAACATAAAGAACCAAAAGGCATCTGGATGGGAAATGAAGAGGTAAAACTGTCAGCTAATCAGCGGGGAATATGATTATATGGTGCGAGTCAGCTAACTCCAACCTGTGGGCTGGGTTGCTTGCTTTGGTAAATAAACTTTTACCACATCCATTACAGCCACGTCCATTAACTTGTGTATTGTCTATGGCTACTCTTGTTGCAACGGTGACAGAGCTGATTAGCTGTGACAGGGAATGTATTTATTTATTGGCTGTAAGTCTTAAATGTGAACTATCTTTAGTAAGACAGTAGTTTAAAGAAGAAAAAGCTTGACCACCTCTGGTTATGTAGAAAATCTGAGAGAATCCATAAAAAGGCTACTAGAACTAACAAATAGGTTCAGCCAGGTTGGAGGGCACAGAGTCAGCATACAGAAATCAACTGTATTTCTATCATCAGAAACTAAAATTTAAAATACATTATTTTAAAACAAATAAATAAAAATATACAACTTATAACCTCACAGAAAAATAAGAAATACAGGTAAACTCATAAAAGACGGAAAGACCCAGACACTAAAAACTCTAAAATATTACTGAGAAAATCAAGGAAGACCTATGTAAACGGAGAAATCAACTTTGTTCGGGGTTAAAAATTCCGTATTGTTAAGAAGTCAATTCTCCCCAAATTAATCTACAGATTCAACATAATCTACATCTCATTTCCAGGACACTACCAGACTTTTTTTTTTTTTTTACATTGACAAGCTGATTCTAAAACTCATGTGGAAAGAAGGGTAATAAAAGGAAACAAGATGAAGCCAGAGGACTGTGGCCTTTAACCATGGAGCTACAGAAGCAGGAGCTGGATTTTAGGCAAGGAGGTAACAAAGACCTGAATTTTAAAAACTGTCTAGTAATCACGGTTGCGGTGTAGACCAAGGTCCCAGGAGGCGGAGCGGCGGCCAAGAAAGTCCTGAGGTGATTTCAGCGTTCTAGGAGGGAAGCAGCGATGACCTGACCCCGGGTGAAGGCGTAGGAGCAGCAGAGGCAACAGAAAGCACAGGGAGAGGGGACGGCCACAGCCCCTGGCTGGCAGCGCACACGTCTGATTCTGCTTCAACACAGAGCAGGCTTCTGAGACGCAGTGGCCTGTGACGCAGCCGTGCTCCCCGGGCAGCGCTGGGTGTGCGTACATCACCGCGAGACACTTAAACAGGCTGTGCAGTCACACGGGGGGGCGCCTACCTTCACTCTCCGGGCCAAGTCGTTTGACTGGCCTCAGGGTGTTCTTAGAGTTATGGAAAAACGACTCAGAATCCTCGGAAGCTGTCCCCGGTGACAGAGTTAAGTCATCGAGGCCATCCACAGAATTCATCTGCTCTTTGACCTACGAATAAATAATGCTATTTCACAGTGTCCAACATAGTTATAAAATATGCTCAGTGTACAGAGGTGATAGATATCCATCTTTTTATGAGAGCAAAAACACAGACACTTCTCGAAAGAACTGATTTCTGTCAAAAGGCTAACTTTATCAATAGTGTTTCTAAATGATTTTTAAGTAAATGTTTCTACAACAAAGGAGGATTTTCTGTTTTTCCACTCTATCTTTTATAATTTTTTTTACCACAGGAAAACAATATTCAGGAAGGTTTTTTTGCCTCAATTCCAAGGATAAAGTTTAACTATAAATGATTATAGATCCTAACAATACTTTAAGTTTTGTAACTAGATAGAATGCTATTAAAAACTAAATATTAAATAATTATTTATTGACTCTAAAAGTCTAGTTTGAAAGGCAATTTCTTTTGAACTGTGTTATTAAAGCACAGAAAACAGTATTAAACCAGAAATTTAAATTTACATTTTTACATACCTGTGAGTGGTTATTTTCACTTCCATCAAGTCTTTCTTCCTCTTCCTCAGATGTCCTTTCTAAGTCTAGGTCTGCTGAAAAATGAATATGCTTAGTTAAAATTCATTTTTATCTAGAACAGCTAGATAAAAGGCATCATCTTTATAAAAACATAAAACACATTTCATCAATTGACAGTTTAAATTAAGCTTCATCTTTAGCCGGATATTTACTTCTTTAAGAAATACTTCTAATTATTTAAAACTTCAACAAACTATTTGGGAAATACTAGATGTTACCAGATTAAAGGCACACAAACATCTCAAAGTTTCACTCACAAACTGATTCACCAGACATGAACAAAACAAAGAGAAATAAAACAAAATTTAAAAATACAGTAGAAATATACAAAGTCACGATAGACTCTATTCTCTACCTCCTAACAGTACCTTTTTTAACAACATACCAAGCTTCAAGAGCAATGTCATTCATGGTTTCCAAAATTATTGCTACTTTTTATGCTTTTATCTTTCCTTTATCTGAAACGTTTCCCTCTACTGTTCTGACAAGTTCCTTTGCCTCTTTGAAGAGTCAGCCTGCTCTGTGAAGTCCTCCTTGATTACAGCTCTCTTTCCGCAGAGACACAGGGATCTCTTTCCTTGGAGCTACCTTGGTACTTCACAGATTTTTCTAGTGTGTCTTCACCAGCTGAACTGTAAACTATTTCTTTACATGTCTATCCTCTTTGCTACCATGCTGTAGAGGACACTCTCTTAAAAGTATCTGTGTATAAACTATTTATTAGAAAAACTTTCAGTTTTGAGCTTGTAGTCACTACTATAGGAGATAACTGAGAATCTTTTCCAAATACAACATTAATTCTGCAGGTAAGGATAGAAAAGATAAAACTACAGGAGCAGAAAAAACATTGTAAGACTTATTACTACAGCTCTGATTATATCACTGATTAAGGCATTAAATTAATTGGTATATAAAGTAGAACACGTATTAGATGTGGTTAATCAACAGACTGGGTATCCTAGAAGAATTAGAATTGATATTCCATATATTATTTTTAAGTGATCAAGCACTCCTTAAAAACCAATATCCTTTTCGACCCATCAATCCATTAAAAATAATAAAACAAGCTGATACACTGTGCAGACACAGTTAAGAAGGAGGTCCTGTGTAGCAAATTCCCAATGTCTGCCACTACCGCTGGGAAAGCCACTTCTAACATACAGAAAGGCAGAGAATATACTAGAAATACTTTGATATTTAGTTGCAGAGGTGCTTTTTCAGTTACACTGAATACAGCTATAACAAATATTTATAAATTCAGAGCTAGATAAAAATAAAGCTAAGAAACCATACTTTGAGAAGGGAATCTATGGATGTCCACCTAGGTTTCCCAACTACTCACAAAGCTCTAGACATCATCCTCCTACCCGCTCTCAGGAGTGTGCTAAATACTATTCTGAACGAACTTACTTTCTCCTAATTCTCTTTGCTATTTAATATGTTGCTTTGATCAGAGGTTGAATGTAAATGTCATGCAAAAAGGTATTGTCCAGTTGTAGGTTGCATAAAAGGAGTAAACACAAAGGAGATCCTGCCACAAAATGATTTCTGCAAAGTCAGAGTACGGTGAAGCCACGCACAGGTAGACCATGGCTAGCTCTCTGTGCTGCTTTATTACGTTCTTTGCTGCTTCTGTTCTCTGGCAGCTGTGACTCACACAGGCCACGGAGCGCTGCGTTTTCTGACACAGACACGGCTCCAATATTCACCCGGTCTTTATCTACCAGGGCCGTCTGCCTCAGTTCTGTGGGTGCTGACTGGTTTGTGGTCACTGATTGTGATACCAACGGACATTTGTCAACTTTCAAATGCTTGGCTCTTTGACCAGCCTCATTATTGAGGCTCAAACTAGTAGAAACCCACTCTGAAGGACCTGAAAACAAAGTTTCCACTTATTAGAATGTGAATAACAATACAAACTTGACTAACTTTTACAAATTCTCTTCCCAGAGCAGCAGCCCCATGCCCTCCTCTCCCCCAAACACACTGCTCCTTCCCAGCTGGTTGCACTTTACATGTCATTGCTGTTCATATAGGGAACCACTGTCTCTCTTTTTTCTACCTTTTCTAGTATTACTAATTTGGATTCACTCATCACTCTCTAGAAAACAGTCTATATTCTGTAAGAGCTTTATGAATAATTACGACTCTTCAACATATGAAGTTTTTCATTAACAAAATGTATGCCTAACCAGCCATTTACTGGACGTTTAAATATGCATGACAGTATTGAGTCCTAGAGATGCGGGCTTTAAGAAAACTTCTACTGAATGGTACTACTTAAATTACAATGAGGCAGTCTTTCCTCAATGTACCAATATCTTCAGAATTCTTACCTTAAGCCTTGGATAAACATCATAAATTTATATAAGAAAGGATAGCCTTGAGTGACTAATTTTTTCCATATAAAAATAGGGTAAATCTACGTACAAACTAGATCCAAAGAGTACAGAGTGCCATCAGACAGGAAATACATAACAAAAATGTTTTCCTTTTTTAAAAAGAATTAAGTTGTCAGATTCAAAATTTTTAAGGCAAGTTAAAGAAAAAAAGGCAAGAAATGTAGACGTGAACTTTAAAGCCCACCTCATCACAAGGGCCCCTTTATTATTTCACACCCATGAACCCTGTTTAAAACAGCAGTTCTCAAGTGTCATCTGAGAAGCCCTGAAGCCCCATGTTCCCTCCATCTAGGGAGTCCAGGAGGTCAAAACTATTTTCACAATAATACTGAATGCTATTTTCATTCTCATTCTCTGTTAAGTGTGCAGTGGAGGTTTCCAGATACATGACATTTGAGAACATCATAGCTCTAATGGCTAATGGAATGTTTGTGCGTGCTTGTTTTTTAAATCTTTCAGTTCTATTTTCTAATATACTAAACATCAATAGATACAACCCACTTAACAGTTCTTCAGAATTTTCAATAATTTTTAGTAGTATAAAAAATAACCTAAACCCAAAAACTTTTAGGATTATTGCTTTAAAAGATCATATCTACCAAACATTAAGGTAGGACTAATTACTTCCATCATTTTTAATAATCAAAGACACCACACACACACACACACACACACACAGAGAGAGAGCGCTAATCAAAACATCCAGTTGCCTTAAGACATTTGGGCTAGGGAAATAGCTCAGTGGTAGAGCACATGCTTAGCATGCACAAGGTTCTGGGTTCAATCCCTAGGACCTTCATTAATAAATAAATACAGAAATAAATATCATCAATGTGATAGCACTAGATGAAATAATTAAAGTGAAATATGACTGACATGTTAGCAAGTGAAGCTTTACTCTACATAAAGGTCAGAATTCAATTAAGCATTTTAAAACTCTGGAAAAATCTTAGAACCTAATAATCTCTCAGAATCCCTGAGAAGTACAGGGACTCCAAACTGAGCACTTTGGTGTCTCCCAACATCAATAGAAACATCCAAGTCAAAGCTGACATTTTAAAACTCTATTTCTTATGCTTATACATATTTTTCAAACATGGATACCGATCATAACACCTGCCTTACTTATATCATCTTTCAATTAAATTAGAAAAAATAAAAGGAATTAGGAATAAGAAGACTACTTCATTTCACAGTTAAATTTGTATTGCAAAATTTACCTGATTTGAATCTTTGTAAATTCTTCATTGCTCGTGTTTTTTTAGGAACAGAATCTTTCACTCCAACTGCAGGCTGAATGGTTTTTGAAACAAACTGATTAATCATGTGCATTTGATACAATCTGTAGTAATAATTCAAGGGGGGAGGGTCTAGCTCAGTGGCAGAGTGCCTGCTTAGCAGTGCATGAGGTCCTAGGCTAAATTCCCAGTACCCTCATTAAAAAAAAATTCAAGATAAAAGTATAAAAGTTTTTACCTTCAGGTGAGGATATTTTTCAATAGAACCTAAAAGCCAAAAGGGACACATAATCAATTATAAGTAAATATGAAAGCCAACTATCCAGTCATGTGGTTAGTACTGAGCGCAATCCTCATGCTTGCTTTGGAAATGAACACGTTAGGTTTCGGTGTTTTGTTTTTCAGGGGCAGTTAGGACAGCAACAAGACAGACATATGAATCCATGATAGATACTGAATAAAGAGCAGGAATATAGGTTTAACAAAACATGCAGTTAAGATGTCAGAAGTACGAGTACGTTTCAAATGACTTTATAAAATAGAAACGTGTACATATACAAGTGTGAACATGCTGCCTGAGGAGGAGAAAAGCGATTTTTAATCAGAGGAACAAGTCACGGCTCCAAGAAGACAAAAGTGAAAGCTGATGGTAAAATGCAACAGCACATCTTTCATGCGACTGACACCATTAGACTACAAGTGTTTATCATGCTCTTCAATTTGTCCTGTGATTCAGGAAGTCCACAGTTGTGATGGCAGCTCATTTGAATGTGCAGTTCACTTCTCATCAGAGAAAGTGTTATGAATTGATCAGCCTGGATACACACTTGTAGAATAATTGTTCATAAAAATATTCATATTTTCCCATATCCACATGGGCTACCAGTATGCCTACATTTCTTGGATCCTCTAGCCATCAAAGTTTCTTGATCCACTCATGCAAGAAAGAATGTATACTGAGTTTTCAATATTGAAATCTGGCGATCAAAAAAAAATTTCATTGCCACAGAATTATTAGACATTAAAAGTCTTTTATGTTTCAAAACCTGTGTAGTATTCACTGAAAATAACAACTTTAGCATTTATGGAATGAATCCTATTAATTTCTTTTATTTCCAAAATTGGTTTGGTAAATCAGGCTAATGTATAAAAGGATTCTTGTGAAATAAATATCTTATCAAAAAATAACATATATTAAAAACAACAACAACAACAACACAGCCAATGCTTCATATTCAAGTTAGTCTCATTTGAATAACAAATACCAATACAACATTTATCTTTGAAGCCTGATAGGAGGAGAGGCTGTGGTTTACCCCAATTCTAGGCCCCCTCCTGATTCCAGTATTCTCTGGATTGGCAATGATCTAACCTGGCTTCAGTGCAAATACACTGATGCCATCGAAAAGGAGTTCTCTCAAGTTTCCCCTCAATTCCAAAATCACCTACCTGCGGCTTTTTTTCCTCCTTCCTTCCTTTCACTTTCCTCTTCAAAGGTACCTCTACATCTGTGGTCTTAATTCTTCCCCTTTTCTATTCTTTTGATGGACGATCCCCACCACTTCTTTTCCCTCTCTGCTTAGCAGCAGTAGCTTACACCTCTAATTTCTACTTCAACTCTTTGCCTCCCTCTGACTATGAACGTGCTCAGAAAGAAAAACAAAATCGTGCTTTTCCTTGTTGCTGTTGTCTTTAACTCCCCAGTGGCTCTTCTTCCAGATTCCCTTAAACACAAGTCTACCCTCTGAGCGTGATCTGAAGACCAGCAACATGGGCATCACCTGACAGCTTGTTAGAAACGCAGACCCACTGCTCAGAATGTGCGCTTTTCACTGGGTCCCCAGGTGACTAAAATTTGAGAAACTCTGGTCTATACCGAGCCTGCTTCTATAGCACTCGGACTTAACTGATCCCTCTGAAACAGCCGCACGCGTCTCCCAGTAACACTTCCCCAAAAACTGCATCAGGATCTGCAGACTTTTCAGTGGACTCTTTACCAGGCTCCAGCTCCCCTGACCTCCCCGGAACGCACCCTGCTCTCCACCTCTTTCCCACTCTCTTCTGTTGGCCTATGAGACACCATCCTATAAGGCAGCAACACGCTGCATGACACGAAGGTCCAGACATTGACAGCTGACCACACCCGCCTGTGCTCACCGGCAGCCACACCCAGCTCTGCGTGATCAGGTACCGCAGTCCTCGCCGCCTTCCTAACGGTCAGGGGACGGGCGAGTGAGACATTCTGCTGTGCCTCCTGGACAAGGTTTGGTGCTGGAAGGAGCTCACTTCATACCCGTCTCATTTCAAACACTCTTCCCTTCCTTCTTCTAAAGAACTATTCTACATTACCGCATCCTGCCAGGGACCCCCCTCCTTTTCCTTCATTTACTCCCCTCCTCTCTACCTCCCTCATTCTTCACTCCCTCCTTCCCTCCTCCTGGTTTCCTGACTGTCCTCAGGTCACAGAGCATCTTGAAACAAAACTAACAACTGAGCTCCTTAAACAGCATTCTAGTTTAATCTGTAGCTGACACCTGGTAAGATATACAATTTACTTCCTTTTCTCCTCTTTTTTCTCACTGTATGTTCAACAGGTGATTTTCTTTGGCTGAGAGAATAGATCCAAATCCATGTTTTAAATCAACATTCTGTAAAATGACTTTTTTTGGAATAAAATACAGTACTTACTTTCTATTTGTCCATTTAATGTATTTTTTTCTCCTAGATCTGCAGCTCCAGATAAATGATCAACACGGTTTGGTAGTTCAATCTCTGAGATACTCTGTTGAAATTAATATTAATAATGAGTTGCATAAAGATTTCCTGATCCCTTTCTAAGAAAATACCTGCATTTCCTATCTTATTATTATTTTTTTAATTTCCTACTTTAAAAGCAATTAGACTCGAAAACAAAATAAGCATATCCTGGAAACCCAAACATTTAAATAGAAAATTACATATGCACTCTTTAGATCAAGTCTATCTTTTATCTTCAGTTGGCTTTTGATCTTCTGTAAACTGAGCATGGAAAGCTAGAGCAAATATTTCCACAGACAAAATACTGACTTACATGCAGATTTCAACAAAGAATTAACTTCAAAGCACCTAATTCCATTTTGCATTCCTCGACAAAAGAAGAGGACGTTTAAAAAACATATGTATTTTTATACGTATAACTGAATTGCTTTGCAGGTACACTTGAAACTAACATTATAAACTGACTCCACTTCAATAAAAAATTAAAATACATATTAAAATATATTCTTTAATAAGTATGCTATACATTTAAAATGTTTCTTAGGACAGATATTGTTTTTAGCATTAAAATAACATACATGGCATGAAAACAAGCCTTGGAGCCTGTCATGTTGAGTATTAACAGAACACTGTGGAAACTGCTACATTTCAGTAAACAAAGGCTTAGCGAATCTATTATTTGATAAAACTTTTATTGATAGGGAAAATAGTTGAATAAAGTACCAAAGTAGAAAGAAAAACATTTATGTTTAAATTAACAGCAGAAAAATTTTAAATGTAGCTATGCAGCTCTTCAAAGAAGTACCATAAGCTTTACTTCACTGAGGGAAGAATAAGAACACCGTTTAGTGACCACCCGCATGTGCCAGGCCCTTATGATGCACATTCTCTTCTCTACACACAACAATAATAACAGTGACTCTAAGGACGGTTACCCACTTGCTGCTCTTGCTGCTTCCTGGCCACTCCAAGATGCTGGAGTACCTTGATGAGCAGATGTGACCCGCTGTTCTCTCTGTCCGGAACATCCCTCCCCTGGACCTTCGTGTGACTGGCTCCTTCCTGTCCGTCACCTGGCAGCTTTGGTCACACTCAGCTCTTTTCTGACTACCTAAATTCCACCCTTACTCCACCCCCGTCCTAACTACAAACTCCCCCACTGTTGTCGAACCTCAGGCTCTCCACATTCCTTATGTGAAGGACTTACTGTCCCTGATACAGGGTTTCTGTTTACTTGTTCTTCTGTTCCTGCCACTACAGCCTAACCCCTCAACTGCTACATTCAGTGTCTAACTGCCTGGTGCTAGTTGGTGTTCAGGAACAGGAATTAATTTAAGGTCAAAACATCTAAAAATCCCCAGAAGGCGTCAAGTACCAAAGCACTATATACCTATCGGAGATGTTCGATAATAGTTTACTGACACTGAACACACCCCAAATGAGAACTCCCCATGCCCGCTCTAAATTTCCCATTTTATTCTCCTTCAGATTTTAAAAAAGTGTCCTCAACATTTCAGTAGGTCACTAGTGGCCACTGTGATCATTCTGCCTTACATTTCTATAGCACCCTTTTCAGTTGACAATGTGTTTTCACACTTGTTACCACATTTTTGTTCATGACACATAACCTGAGAGGTAGGTATCAGCACCATGTTTTTGAACGAGGTCACTGACATTCAGACAAGTCAGACAAGTTTTTCCAAGACCCCACAGTGGGTCAGAACCAGGATGCTACCACATCTCCTGACTTCAAGTACGGTGCTGTACCACTAGGCAGGAGCTGCCGAGATCCAAGAGTTCAGGCTCTTCTGACCTCTTTTCACAGCCATCACCTTGGAATAGGTCATCACTACCCTGTGCTTAGCTGCCTTCAAGTTCGGTCGCCATAAAGGTACTCAGTGCACGCTATTTTCTACCCGAAATGGGCTGTACTCAGTAAAACATCACTAAACCAAACTGCTGGTATTTTAACCCCACATACTTATTACTATTCCCCATGCTTTTGCTTCTCCTGAAATGTTCGTTGCAGATCTAATTGACAATCCAAATATAATAATACTTTCAAGTGCAAGCACTGTCTTTTCAAGGTCAAAGTGGTAAAACAAAAACACCGGTTTTTTGTGTTGTTTTTTTTTTAGTACAACCTGTTTCTCTCTGAATCTAAGAGTTTTACACATTCATTTATAACAAAGAAATAAACATCTGGTCACAGGCCGACCAAGAATTATTTTCTTCGGTTTTTAGAAAATGTAACTTCAGAACCCAAACCGATTCCCTGTGACTTCTAAGCCTTGGCTTTTGCACTACATACAGCAGTTTCATTAGGTGAGTCTGGAAAATTAACACAAGTGCACTCTGCAGTGGCATGACATGTAGCACAGAATGACTTTACTAAGTGAGGGTTAAAGTGAGGAACCAAAATTTTGCTGGGCAAATGTAAAAGTGAGAAAGTGAAGTCAAAACATCCCTCCATTTATGTTTCAACATCACGCAATGCTTACATTTGAACATAATAATAATAGAAGACAGTACCTCAAAAGCCCGGGATGATTCTGCATCTTTCTTTCCTTTGAATCTTAATGCTGGTGTTGCATCTACAAAATGCAGTCACAGATACATTAATGAGAACACATACCACTGGGAAGTTTAAATACACATAAGTCTATCTGGATTCATGAATATGTCAATAAATTAAAGTGGCACGAAAGAATTTCAGAGGGTTGAAGCATTTTCTGGAAGAAAACTTGGTCGTAGTTGGGATATTTATGAAGGAAGATGGCAAAAGAAAAACACTTAAGAAGAAATGGATATCAGATTTGGATCTACACACTTCAGATTTTTTACACTACTTTTTTTTTTTAATGGAGGTACCGGGAATTGAACCCAGGACCTCGTGCATGCTAAACGTGTGCTCTCCCACTGAGCTATACCCTCCCCCCTCCAACCACACTAGCTTTTAAGCAGAGAAGAAAACCCATAGATGCTCCCTGACTTCCCACCTCTGTCACTTTTGTGTGCTCCATCTCCATCAGTAGAAATCAACTTGCTCTGATCTGCCTTCTCCTTTAGAACACTGCTAATTGTCCGAGTGCCGTTCTCTTTTCCCCCCGTTTTTGGCTTTGTTGCCTCTCCCTATAAAAACAAAACACAAGGTAACAAAAACCCAACATCAGAAAACATCATATTCCTACACTTGGTCATTCAATCAATCAGTCAGGAAGACAACATATAGTTACTGTATCCATCAAATCATAGGCATTCTCCTGGGAGAAGCTGGCAATATACATAAAAGACAGATTCTGCTCTATACTCTAGGGGAGGTAGAGACACATGAAAACGAATCAACACAGACAAGTTATCATTGAACAGCTCTACACCTGAAGTGAACAGATACAGTAAGGGCACAAAGGAGAGAAGAGACTTGCTGCATGTCAATAGCTCCGGGAATGCTGGGAAGACCAGGCTGTGTCTTAAAAGACAGACCCAGTGCAAAGAGCAGATGTGAAGGGGGTTCTAAAAAGGGCAGCCTGAGCCCAAGGTCGAGGTGTGAAACAGCATGAGAAGTCACATGGAAAACTAGGACTCAGTTACTGGGGACAGAATGGAGAGACAAAATCTGCTAGATTAAATATAAGACATTGCTTCATTAATTTAAATATGAGGATTTCTAAAAACAGAAATAACTTCAAGCTAAAACTAACTTCCATAGGGAACTATATTCAATATCTCATAAAAAACTTCAATGGAAAAGAAAGAAAAAGAATTAGATATGTACATATATATGTATAACCAAATCACTTTACCGCACACCTGTAACTCATACAATACTGTACATCAATTACATTTGAATTAAAAAAAAAAACTTCTGTAACCAAAAAGAAAAAAGGTGAGGATCACATTTTCTTTCTGTTGTTCATAAAATCAGCTCTATGTCCTTCAGAAGAGTCTGAGCACTTTTTTCCATGACCTGACTTTTCCTTCTCTTAACTTGAATTTGAGGTAATTTCTATCATAATCTCACTTAACCCCACTGTTTCTGCTGTGTCTGTATAATCATCTCTCTCATTTTGACACTCGTTTATCTTTATATTCATCTTGTCCTTATTAGATGAACCCTTCCCCTTTGTACCCCTGCCCATCTTCATATTCATCCAGCTGTTCTTTCCAGTTGCTTCCTTATTCTTTCTTTTCTTCATGGCGTATTTGAGAACTGTTTATTGCCACCAACCTTTACAAATCTCAGTCCTGCACGTGTACCTCTCGTTATCACACTGTTTTCTATTGTGATCTTGAAGACTTCCATTTCTGTGTAGGATCCTTTTCATCCCCATGAGAATCAGGGGGATGGTAAGTGAAAAAGCACAGGAAGGAAAAGTTGAAAACAAAACGACTTGCCTCTGTAACACCAAGGACCGCTGAAGACGCGAGAGGTTCCGGTGCTGGGAAGGCAGGATGAGAAAAGCCTGGAACTTTGGTTGATGGTTGGGAAAAGGTTCTAACTGCATCTTCATTTTCACTATTAGAATTATGGTCCTCAAAGACGGTGCTAGTTCCTGGTTTCAAAACACCATCTTTTGCCTCTGCTGTAGTGAAAACAAGGTACAGTAGATGAAATGATCTGTAATTTCTCATCAGTGAAAACACAAAAAGACAGTCTTCAAATAACTTACTGTTTATCACGGGTTCTTCCCAGGCCCGAATTAGCTTGGCAAATCTTGGATGCCGGACTTTCTAGAGAAGAAAATTGCAGCTTTAAGAACAACAAATGTGAAATTGAATAAAGTAACTGTAACATTCCCCATTCCTAGATGATCTAACACAAAGAGCGCTGGCTTTGGAGTCATTCAGATACGGATTCAAGTCCCGGGTCTGTCATTTACCAACCTACATCTTCTCATGGGGTGAGGATTATGACAGATGACCTCAGGGGTCCCAAAATGTTACTTTCTTTACCCCTCATTGATAATTATACAAACACTATGGTATCCATTAGATGACTTTCTTGACCAAAATGATCTAGAACAAAATCTTATACCTGATAGTTTAGAGTCCTATTGAAAAACCTCACATTAAGAAATTTAAAGTGGTTGTTGTATTTTGAAATGTGCTTGCATGATTTATATATGTGTGAATGATCTCTCATGGGGGAAATATGAGAGTTTACTTTTCAGAAGTATCTTATTTGGATGAGTTA